>NC_068432.1:46704813-46787313 GCF_023373465.1 Oncorhynchus keta
TAATAGTTTTCTTTCCCTGTCTGTGTCTCTCTCTCGTCACTGTCATTCTGTCTACCTGTCTCACTTTTTATTTAATTTTTATTTCACCTTTATTTAACCAGGTAGGCTAGTTGAGAACAAGTTCTCATTTGCAACTGCGACCAGGCCAAGATAAAGCAAAGCAGTGTGACACACAGAGTTACACATGGAATAAACAGACATACAATCAATATTACAGTAGATAAATCTATATACAGCATGTGCAAATGAGGTAGGATAAGAGAGGTAAGGCAATAAATAGGCCATGGTGGCAAAGTAATTACAAAATGGAAATTAAACAATTAAAAACTGGAATGGTGGGATGTGCAGAAGATAAATGTGCAAGTTGAGATACTGGGGTGCAAAGAAGCAAGATAAATAAATAAGTTAATACCGTATGGGGATGAGGTAGATTGGATGGGCTATTTACAGATGAGCTATGTACAGGTGCAGTGATCTGTGAGCTGCTCTGACAGCTGGTGCTTAAAGCTAGTGAGGGAGGTAAGATGATGATGATTTTTGCAATTGAACCTTAGACAAGGTGATTTTTGCAATTCGTTCCAGTCATTGGCAGCAGAGAACTGGAAGGAGAGGCGGCCAAAGGAATAATTGGTTTTGGGGGTGACCAGAGAGATATACCTGCTGGAGCGCGTGCTACAGGTCGGTGCTGCTATGGTGACCATTGAGCTGAGATAAGGCGGGGCTTTACCTAGCAGAGACTTGTAGATGACCTGGAGCCAGTGGGTTTGGCGACGAGTATGAAGCGAGGGCCAACCAACGAGAGCGTACAGGTCGCAGTGGTGGGTAGTATATGGGGCTTTGGTGACAAAACGGATGGCACTGTGATAGACTTCATCCAATTTGTTGAGTAGAGTGTTGGAGGCTATTTTGTAAATTACATCGCCGAAGTCGAGGTTGGTAGGATGGTCAGTTTTACGAGGGTATGTTTGGCAGCATGAGTGAAGGAGGCTTTGTTGCGAAATAGGAAGCCGATTCTAGATTTAATTTTAGATTGGAGATGTTCTATCTCTGCCTGTCTCTCTCTCACTCTCTCTCTCTCTCTCTCTCTCTCTCTCTCTCTCTCTCTCCCCTCTCTCTCACAGGGACATCACGTACAGTATCCTGTTTGAGGCTGTGACCACCATGTTGGTGTTACTGTCCTACCAGCTCTTCCACAAGGAGATACTGAGAGACGGACTCATTTACCAGTACCTGATGAAGGAACGATGGTGAGTAGAGTCATGGATCAACACACACACTCAGATCCTGTGAGACAGACTCATTTTCCAGTACCTGATGAAGGAAAGATTGGAGTGTGGGGACGATTGGACTGTGGAAATATTTGAAAGAAATCAAATACAACTTCAACCCAGGTCTGCTACATACCTCAACACACATGGGGGTGTGGCTATAGTCTCAAAGACATCCCCATTTACTCTTACTTGACACAATGACCCAATCACATGATCTAAAAGTAATTCTTGGCACGGGAATATCCAGAATAACACAGAATAACACAATCACGTGAACTAAGGAACTTTAGCAATTCTTCATGAGTCTTTGGAAATTTGTTTCAGATTCAAGGTTCCCCGAGTACCATGTTCTCAGCTCTCACTTTCTGTGAAAAGTGGCCCAGCTAAGATGTCTGTCTGTCTCGGGCACTAAGCAGAGAGCCAGTTATCTCCCTGGTGGTTCCAGAGGGGTACGTCCCAAATGACACTACTTAGTGCACTGCTTTTGACCAGGGCCCATTGTGGAGTTCTGGTCAAAAGTAGTGCACTACATAGACAATAGGGTGCCATTTGGGTTGGTCTGGCCCAAACCCGTCTGGTAGTGTGTAACCAGAGGTCAAGAGGAGGAACACATAGTGATTGTGTCTGTGGCGTAAGGATACGGGACAGGACGGGCAGGGGTAGTGCTCTGGTCAGTGTTGTGTCAAAGGTTCAGGGTTACAGAGTTCCTGCCTGGCTGCCGCCATGCTGGAGTGTTGTTTTGTTGCGAGAGCACGGTGTTCGTACACACTCACAAAGAGACGTACACACTCAAACACAAACACACACACACACACTCACAAAGCGTAGTACAAACACACACACACACACACACACACACAGACGGTCCGACCCTGCCTGGGGTCCAGTGGGAGACTGGCCAGGGCACACAGGAAGCATCGGACGAAAAACAACGCCCACAAAAAACACAAGCTGTTTCTCTAAGCTGTCCACCTCTCTCTCTCTCTCTCTCTCTCTCGCTCTCACCCACACCAGCCTCTCTCTCGCTCTCACCCCTCTCTCTCGCTCTCACCCACACCAGCCTCTCTCTCGCTCTCGCCCACACCAGCCTCTCTCTCGCTCTCGCCCACACCAGCCTCTCTCTCGCTCTCGCCCACACCAGCCTCTCTCTCGCTCTCGCCCACACCAGCCTCTCTCTCGCTCTCGCCCACACCAGCCTCTCTCTCTCACCAGCCTCTCGCCCACACCCTCTCTCACACGCCTCACCAGCCTCTCTCGCGCCCACACCAGCCTCTCGCGCCCACACCAGCCTCTCTCTCACGCGCCCACCAGCCTCGCCACACCAGCCTCTCTCACACGCCCCACACCAGCCTCTCTCACACGCGCCCACACCAGCCTCTCTCACACGCGCCCACACCAGCCTCTCACACACCAGCCTCTCTCTCGCGCCCACACCAGCCTCTCGCCCACACCAGCCTCTCTCTCTCGCCCGCCCACACCAGCCTCTCTCTCGCATCTCGCCCACCCACCAGCCTCTCTCTCGCTCTCGCCCACACCAGCCTCTCTCGCTCGCCTCTCTCGCCCCCACACCAGCCTCTCTCTCGCGCCCACACCAGCCTCTCGCGCCCACACCAGCCTCTCTCACACGCGCCCACACCAGCCTCTCTCACACGCGCCCACACCAGCCTCTCTCACACGCGCCACACCAGCCTCTCTCACACGCGCCCACACCAGCCTCTCTCACACGCGCCCACACCAGCCTCTCTCTCACACGCCCCCAGCCTCTCTCTCTCACACGCGCCCACACCAGCCTCTCTCTCACACGCGCCCACACCAGCCTCCTCTCTCACACGCGCCCACACCAGCCTCTCTCTCACACGCGCCCTCTCACACGCAGCCTCTCTCTCACACGCGCCCACACCAGCCTCTCTCACACGCGCCCACACCAGCCTCTCTCTCACACGT
Source organism: Oncorhynchus keta (assembly GCF_023373465.1). Lineage (NCBI taxonomy): Eukaryota > Metazoa > Chordata > Actinopteri > Salmoniformes > Salmonidae > Oncorhynchus > Oncorhynchus keta. The sequence goes on from NC_068432.1 coordinate 46,708,029, forward strand.
GCGCCCACACCAGCCTCTCTCTCACACGCGCCCACACCAGCCTCTCTCTCACACGCGCCCACACCAGCAGCCTCTCTCTCTCACACGCGCCACACAGCCAGCAGCCTCTCTCTCACACGCGCCCACACCGCCTCTCTCTCTACACGCGCGCACACCAGCAGCCTCTCTCTCTCTCTCTCTCTCTCACACGCGCCCACACCAGCAGCCTCTCTCTCTCTCACACGCGCGCACACCAGCAGCCTCTCTCTCTTTCTCACACGCGCGCACACCAGCAGCCTCTCTCTCTCTCTCTCTCTCTCTCTCTCACACACACACACACACACACACACACACACACACACACACACACACACACACACACACACACACACACACACACACACACACACACACCAGCCTCACACACACTAGCCTCTCTCTCTCTCACACACACACACACACACACACCAGCCTCTCACAATAGTTTGTGTTTCTCTCCTCACATTTTAAACACAACAAATGTGCTTTTCTTGGGCAGTTTTCCCGTATCTGTCCAAGCTATTTTCATGTTTTAACGTTGGTTTTCCATAAAAACATCCAAAAACAGTAAACACCTATTATTATTAACACAGAAAGGCCAGTCATCCTGTCTCCCGAGTCCTTTAACGTATTTCATTATTTCAACATCGGTCTTGAAATTGAGACCAACTCTCCTCTGGTTCACTGACAGGAAATAAATGGAAAAGGTAAACAACCCCTGTTTCTTCAGATATGTGCTTTTAGGAAACTGTTACAACATACGATGGATGACCTATGATGACAACCATTCATGGTTAAAGTCCTGTTCATCCACTGGCAGCAGGTCTGTTTTCTGGTGCTGTGTCTGACTTGGTGTTATACAGACTGTAGTCCTCTTGTCCCTGACCAGTCAGTTAGTGGCAGGGTAGCCTAGTGGTTAGAGCGTTGGACTAGTAACCGGAAGGTTGCTGTAGATCTGTCGTTCTGCCCCTGAACAGGCAGTTAACCCACTGTTCCTAGGCCGTCATTGAAAATAAGAATTTGTTCTTAAAACTGACTTGCCTAGTTAAATAAAGGAATAATAAAATTTAAAAAAATAAAAGTGAAGACCTGTTCTGTGTGGTGCTGTAGATGAGTTTCTGTCACTGACCTCCTCTTCTCTGTCTCTGTTCTGCCAGTGTGTCCCTGACCAGTCGGTTAGTGAAGACCCTGCTGGTTAACATCAGACCTGTTCTGTGTTGTGCTGTAGATTAGTTTTTCTCACTGACCTCCTCTTCTCTGTCTCTGTTCTGCCAGTGTGTCCCTGACCAGTCTGTTAGTGAAGACCCTGCTGGTTAACATCAGACCTGTTCTGTGTTGTGCTGTAGATGAGTTTCTCTCACTGACCTCCTCTTCTCTATCTCTGTTCTGCCAGTGTGTCCCTGACCAGTCTGTTAGTGAAGACCCTGTTGTTTAACATCAGACCTGTTCTGTGTTGTGCTGTAGATGAGTTTCTCTCACTGACCTCCTCTTCTCTGTCTCTGTTCTGCCAGTGTGTCCCTGACCAGTCGGTTAGTGAAGACCCTGCTGTATAACTTCATCAGACAGGAGAAGTGTCCTCCCCCAGCCACACACATCTTTGATCAGCAGTCGGACGGTGGAGGCCTGCTCTACGGCCTCGCCTCAGGGGTAGCAAGTAAGTACAAGAAGGTGAACACTGGGGTTTCGTACCGTTATCCTGTTGCTGTACAGGGTTATACAGTATTATCAGCAGTGCACACAAGGGGACGCTATTTCTTTCTAAACTGAAATCTTTTTAAATAATATGCAAATTCCCATAGCGGACGCGAGCTAAATGCTAACAAGCGCAATACAACACAAACGAAAGAACAGACACCCCAGCTCATAACGTTACACAGCCATCTCAAAAGGTTTGCTGCACATATTAAACAGCAGGGATCTGGATCCAGGAAGTATTTGTTGTTGTAATTGTTGACGGTGTTGAAAGTCATAACGTTGGTATTTCAAAATATACCGGTATACCACCCAAGTCTAGCACACACCCGCACCGGGATGCAGATGCGCGCGCACCCGCACCGGGATGCAGATGCGCGCCCGCGCACCGGGATGCAGATGCGCCCGCGCGCGCACCGGGATGCAGATGCAGATGCGCGCCCGCGCACCGGGATGCAGATGCGCGCCCGCGCACCGGGATGCAGATGCGCCCCCGCGCACCGGGATGCAGATGCGCGCGCCGCGCACCGGGATGCAGATGCCCGCCCGCGCACCGGGATGCAGATGCGCGCCCGCGCACCGGGATGCAGATGCGCGCCCGCGCACCGGGATGCAGATGCCGCGCCCGCGCACCGGGATGCAGATGCGCGCCGCGCACCGGGATGCAGATGCCGCGCCGCGCACCGGGATGCAGATGCCGCGCGCGCACCGGGATGCGCACCGGGATGCAGATGCGCGCGCCCGCGCACCGGGATGCAGATGCCGCGCCCGCGCACCGGGATGCAGATGCGCGCGCGCGCGCACCGGGATGCAGATGCCCGATGCGCGCGCGCACCGGGATGCAGATGCCGCGCCCGCGCACCGGGATGCAGATGCGCGCCCGCGCACCGGGATGCAGATGCGCGCGCCCGCGCACCGGGATGCAGATGCCGCGCGCGCGCACCGGGATGCAGATGCGCGCGCCCGCGCACCGGGATGCAGATGCCGCGCCCGCGCACCGGGATGCAGATGCCGCCCGCGCACCGGGATGCAGATGCGCGCGCCCGCGCACCGGGATGCAGATGCCGCGCCCGCGCACCGGGATGCAGATGCGCGCGCCCGCGCACCGGGATGCAGATGCGCGCACCGGGATGCAGATGCCGCGCGCCCGCGCACCGGGATGCAGATGCGCGCCCGCGCACCGGGATGCAGATGCGCGCCCGCGCACCGGGATGCAGATGCGCGCCCGCGCACCGGGATGCAGATGCGCGCGCCCGCGCACCGGGATGCAGATGCGCGCGCCCGCGCACCGGGATGCAGATGCCCGCGCACGCACACACACTCGCACGCACACTCACACAGAACACGCACACTCGGCCGACTCAGCCCGCACGCAGACGCAGACACTCGCACGCACACTCGCACGCACACAGGCACGCACACGCATGCACAGACAGGCGCACGCACACACGCACAGACAGGCACAGCACGCACACGCACACGCACAGACAGGCACAGACACGCACACGCACACGCACAGACAGGCACAGACACGCACACGCACACGCACAGACAGGCACAGACACGCACGCACAGACAGGCACAGACACAGGCACAGACAGGCACAGACACGCACACGCACACGCACAGACAGGCACAGCACACGCACACGCACAGACAGGCACAGACACGCACACGCACACGCACAGACAGGCACAGACACACACGCACACGCACAGACAGGCACAGACACGCACGCACAGACAGGCACAGACACGCACACGCACACGCACAGACACGCACAGACACGCACGCACACAGGGTTATACAGTGGGGCAAAAAGTATTTAGTCAACCACCAATTGTTCAAGTTCTCCCACTTAAAAAGATGAGGCCTGTAATTTTCATCATAGGTACACTTCAACTATGACAGACAAAATGAGGAAAGAAATACCTAGTGAATTTGACCTGCAGAGAGCTGGGACCAAAGTCACAAAGCCTACCATCATTAACACACTACGCCGCCAGGGACTCAAATCCTGCAGTGTAATTGTACTAATGTAAGCCCAGACTCTCTCAGACATTAGTAGTGGAGGCAGAGGACAGCGCCAGAAAGACTTTACTCTCTCTCCGTCTGGCTCTCTCTCTCCGTCTGGCTCTCTCTCTCCGTCTGGCTCTCTCTCTCTCCGTCTGGCTCTCTCTCTCTCCGTCTGGCTCTCTCTCTCTCCGTCTGGCTCTCTCTCTCTCTGTCTGGCTCTCTCTCTCTCTCCGTCTGGCTCTCTCTCTCTCTCCGTCTGGCTCTCTCTCTCTCTCGTCTGGCTCTCTCTCTCGTCTGGCTCTCTCTCTCCGTCTGGCTCTCTCTCTCTCCGTCTGGCTCTCTCTCTCTCCGTCTGGCTCTCTCTCTCTCTCCGTCTGGCTCTCTCTCTCTCCGTCTGGCTCTCTCTCTCTCCGTCTGGCTCTCTCTCTCTCCGTCTGGCTCTCTCTCTCTCTCCGTCTGGCTCTCTCGGTCTCTCTCTCATATATCCATGCATTTCACTTTTCAGCAGCTTTGAGACGCTGTGTTGCCTGTTTCCTCATTGTCAGACCAAGACAGTTATGTTAGACCTCTGTCTAGATATTTTATCAATGTATGTATTGATTATGGCGGTGTGAGGTACTGTTGCACCCTCTACAACCACTGTGATTGTTCATCCAGCTGAGTCAAATAATAACCTGGCCTTAATGGCCAAGTACTCTAAGACTGGCCACCCCTCAGAGCCTGGCTCCCCTCTAGGTTTCTTCCTAGGTTCCTACCTTTCTGGGGAGTTTTTCCTAGCCACTGTGCCTCTACATCTGCATTGCTTGCTGTTTGGGGTTTTAGTAAATGTAAAAGGGCTTTATAAAATACATTTGATTGATAGATGGATTGGAAAGACTGGCCAGAAGGAAGAAATGTATTTGACATTTTCTTTGTAGTGTTTTGTGTATGTTTTTTACTCTCTCCATCGTTCCAATCGTCCACTTCTGCATTACCCGAGTCTGTCTCTCTTCACACAAGGCTCTTCTCACACCACTATTGGCTGCTGGGTCGGGTTCAGCAGGAGGTCAGACCAGTCTGTCTGGTTAATTTACAGCGGTGAAGGATCCTCAGGTCTGTCTGTCTGTGTGTGGACTCCTCATTGAGAGAGCCCCATTATTTCTCCCGTTCACAGGACCAAGGAGGGCTGTGTGCTCACAGATAGATAGAAATAGACACAACACTGTAGCATTGGCCAGACTGGACAGGTGCCTGACTGTGCTAGTCTCTTAATTACTTTGCTTTGTTTAGGATTCTTCCACGTCCTCTCTCATTCTAGAATGGCAGCTAGCGAGCTAAATCCCTTTACTGTCTGCCTACATGCCATGGCTGCAGTTAACCACAGTCTACAATGCACCCTGGTTGTAAATCAGGACTTGAGTACACTACTCACACTGATGTCTTTATGTAGGACAGCGAGCCTGTTCTGTCTGACAGCCAAGCGGAAGAATGAATGGTATTTGTCCTGCAGAGGACAGCCTATAGTCCCCTGGACAATGAGAAGGGATGTGTTGGTGGTACCACAGGGGACTGGGCTGTTAACAGTGTTGTGGTTATTATTAAGGGTCTGATTTGGCCTCGTATCAGACTGTTTGTATTGGCATGTTGTGCTCTCCTGCCTCCCCTGCGCCTCCTGCTCTTCCTGGCTACGCACGCACACACACATACACACTCCTGCGCCAGGGAAATCTAGCGAAGGAGCATGAAGGAAAGGCTTTCAGGAAGGAGGGGGCCAGTTGGAACGTTCCTCATCATACGAGATGGGACAGCTACTCAGATCTCTGTGGGCGGGGCTGAGGGAGGGGCCAGTTGGAACGTTCCTCATCAGACGAGATGGGACAGCTACTCAGATCTCTGTGGGCGGGACTGAGGGAGGGGCCAGTTGGAACGTTCCTCATCATACGAGATGGGACAGCTACTCAGAGCTCTGTGGGCGGGACTGAGGGAGGGGCCAGTTGGAACGTTCCTCATCATACGAGATGGGACAGCTACTCAGATCTCTGTGGGCGGGACTGAGGGAGGGGCTGAGGGAGGGGCCAGTTGGAACGTTCCTCATGAGACGAGATGGGACAGCTACTCAGATCTCTGTGGGCGGGACTGAGGGAGGGGCCAGTTGGAACGTTCCTCATCAGACGAGATGGGACAGCTACTCAGAGCTCTGTGGGAGGTAGGGAGGGGCTGAGGGAGGGACTGAGGGAGGGAGAAGAGAGACATTAGATAGTGAGTGAAAGAGACAGGGAATGGCTGTTTTCTTCTCCCATAATGTATTTTTCATCCAAGAGGTCCATGATCATGAAATTGTCATATTTGCCTGGTGTGGTGCTTTATTTTCAAATGTTTCCTGTTGTTTTTTTTAGAACTGTTGAATTCTTCCTAGGCCCATGCGCTTTGTGTACATGAAAGATCATATTTCAGAAGGACATTTAAAATAAAAAAACAGCAAACCGGAGGGGAATGATTGTTAATGTAGTGCTTAGAACATTGTTGGCATCTCAGCCTGACAGGGGGCCTGACACGGGGCCTGACACGGGGCCTGACACGGGGCTTCTATAGGAGAAGAGAGGGATGAAACCAATTACTGGAGAAAGAGATGAGATACAACCATGAGTCAATCAAACAGCAGAACGAGGGGGAACTGTTGTGTACAGACTCAGTGAGCATAGCCTGCCTACTGAGAGAGGCTGCCGCAGGCAGACCTGGCTCTCAAGAGAAGACAGTCTATGTACACACTGCCCACAAAATGTGATGGAAGCTGAGCTGCACATCCTAATCTCCTGCCTAATGTATGACCATATGAGACAAATTTCCCTCATATTACAGAAAGAATTGGTCATCAATTCCAATTTTGCTAATCTTACATATCTATTAGGTGAAATACCACAGTGTGCCATCACAGCAGCAATATTGGTGACTTGTTGCCACAAGGGACTACCTGTGAAGAACAAACACCATTATAAATACAACCCAACAGTGGTAGGTCTGATTACCACGAGACAGCCTAAAGGGGGGAGGGGGCCCGGGCAGGGTGGGGCCAGGAAAATAACCTCTCAAAGTCAACAAAACGAAGGAGCTGATCATGGACAGTAGAGAGAGCACGCCCCCATCCACATGGATGAGGGTGAAGAGCTCTCCAGAGGGTGGTGCACAGTCCCTCCAGTACATCTACAGTGTTACAGGAAGGCTTAGAAGATAATCAAGAACCTCTGCCACCTGAGCCACGGCCTGCTACCATGTAGAAGGCAGAGACAGCACAGGTGCATCAAAGCTGGCACTAAATGACTGAAAAACAGCTTCTATCTCCAGGCCATCAGACTGTGAAATAGTCACTACTAGCCGGGCTGCTCAGTACCATTACGTTACAGCCTTATTCTAAAATGGATGAAATAAAACACATCCTCAGCAATCTACACACAATTCCCCATGATGACAAAGCAGAAACAGGTTTTTTAGGAATGTTAGCAAATGTATTTATATATCTACTTATATATACTTGTGTTATTAAGGCATCTGCAGATAGAAGCAGATACCTTAATAACATAAGTATTTAGACCCTTTGCTATGAGACTTGAAATTGAGTTCAGGTGCATCCTGTTTCCATTGATCATCCTTGAGATGTTTCTACAACTTGATTGGAGTCCACCTGTGGTAAATTCCATTGATTGGACATGATTTGGAACATACCTGTCTATATAAGGTCCCACAGTTGACAGTCCATGTCTGAGCAAAGGTGGAAGGAATTGTCCGTAGAGCTCCGAGAGAGGGTTGTGTTGAGGCACGGATCTGGGGAAGGGTGCCAAAACATGTCTGCAGCATTGAAGGTCCCCAAGAACACAGTGGCCTCCATCATTCTTAAATGGAAGAAGTTTGGAACCACCAAGACTCTTCCTAGAGCTGGCCGCTCGGTCAAACTGAGCATTCAGGGGAGAAGGGCCTTGGGGAGGGAGGTGACCAAGAACCCAATGGTCACTCTGACAGAGCTCTAGAGTTTAGGATCGAGGCAAAGATGAACAGAGCAAAGAAGAGAGAGATCCTTGATGAAAACCTGCTCCAGAGCGCTCAGGACCTCCGACTGGGACGAAGGTTCATCTTCCAACAGGACAACGACCCCAAGCCCACAGCCAGGATAACGACCCTAAGCACACAGCTAAGACAACGCAGGAGGGGCTTCGGTAAAAGTCTCTGAATGTCATTGAGTGGCCCAGCCAGAGCCCAGACTTGAACCTGATCAATCATCTCTGGAGAGACCTGAAAATAGCTTTGCAGCGACACTCCCCACTCAACCTGACAGAGCTTGAGAGGATCTGCGTAAAATAATTAGAGAAACTCCCCAAATATAGGTGTGCCAAGTTCGTAGCGTCATACCCAAGAAGACTCGAGGCTGTTATCACTGCCAGTGGTGCTTCAACAAAGTACTGAGTAAAGGGTCTGAGTGTCATTGTGATATTTCCATGTTTTATTTGTTTTATACATTTCTAAAAATCTGTTTTTGCTTCATCATTATGGGTTATTGTGTGTAGATGTGTAAATAACACTATTTAATCCATTTTAAAATATTGGTTAATGTTACAAATTTGGCCTCAGAACAGCAGAACAGCCTCTGTTCGTCGGGTCATACACTGTACAAGGTGGCGAAAGCGTTCCACAGGGATTCTGGCCATGTTGACTCCAATACTTCCCACAGTTGTGTCCAGTTGGCTGGATGTGCTTTGGGTGGTGGACCATTCTTGATACACACAGGAAACTGTTGAGCGTGAAAAACCCTGCAGCGTTGCAGTTCTTGACACAAACTGGTGCCCCTGCCATATCCCGTATCCCGTTCAAAGGCACTTAAATATGTTGTCTTGCCCATTCACCCTCTGAATGGCACACATTCTCAATGGTCTCAATGCTTAAAAATCCTTCTTTAACCTGACACCAGCTCTGTGACTGGTACAGATGAACTACAATAGACAGACAGCATACAGGACATTCAACATGGATTTGAAGTGGATTTAACAAGATATCAACAAGGATTCACCTGGTCAGTCTGTCAAGGGGAAAATAATGCACCACATCAGGAAAATAGGACGATTTCATGGACCTCTTGGATGATACGTTATGGGAGAAGAAAACAGCCATTCCCTGTCTTAATGTTTTCATCACTCAGAGTATTGTATGTTACCATGCCAGTAAAGCCCATTGAATTGAGAGAGGCAGAGCGAGTGAGTGACCGGCTGTCTGAATGGGAAAACAAGAAGAGCCCATGGTCAAACAAAACCAGAGGAAGAGGGGCCCTTTATGGACATGGAGGGAGAGAGACTCAGAGTCTGAATGGATGCCGGTCAGCGGTTTCCCTTAGATAAGTGTTCTTTGTTGGTGGCAGACGCCTATCAGTGGGCCATCAGAAGCCGGCCAGTCTCTGTCTCTGACTACTGTGTGTGTGTGTGTGTTTCCCTTTGTGTGTAAGTGCGACTACTGTCTGACTGTTATCAGAGGTCAGAGTTATGCCTTGTCCTCTCTGTAATCCCCCAGAGCCTCAGTGTCTGCTACTGCCTCGTCTCCTCTCTCTCACACACACACACACACACACACACACACACACACACACACACACACACACACACACACACACACACACACACACACACACACTCACACTCACACACACACTCACACTCACACTCACACTCACACACACACACACAGACAGACTAATAGATTGACGCCATATAGGATTTTGGCTGACTGGTTGTAGTCATGACGGTCACGTCCACAGCTGGGACAGAACGTCGTCTCTCCCCTTACTGAGATGACTGGAGCACAGACTGGAAACTGCCTGGTGTGTCCACACTGGAACAAATTGTGTAATGTGACAGACAGAGCTAACATGCCCTGCAGGCCTGGATGGACAGGCAGGCAGGCAGGCAGGCAGGCAGGCAGGCAGGCAGGCAGACAGACAGGCATACAGGCATGCAGACGGGCGGACAGACAGGCAGACAGACAGGCAGGCAGGCAGACAGACGGGTTGGTTAAGGCTCCCTTTTTTCCAGTTTGAAGCATTCTTTCCTCAGATTTTCCCATCACTCATTTACCCCCAGCATGATCATATGATCCTGTTTCACATGCCGCCACAGGACTGTGTGTGTGTGTATGTGTGTGTGTGTGTGTGCGCATGCTTAAAGATGTCTTACTCATAGCCCTGTGCCTGTATGATCTTTAGTTGGACATTCCTAGGAAATCTCTGCCAGCCAGTCCCTTAGCCTGCCTCAGTCAGTCACACTATGTCTGTAGGCAGGGCTGGAGCCGACCTATGAATCTCTATTCATCAAACCAGTTGTATATCAGCCCTCTCATTTGTCTCCATGGAAAGAAGAGATTGTTGAAACCATCCAACCAGCTGCATTGTAATCTCCCCTTGTACTGTATTACTGTAGGCTTCCTAATGTTCCAATGCTCTGTGAGAAATGACAATCTGAGATGATTCCATCCAGACATCGTCTGACTGAGACAGTTGGCTTAGAGGACATTCCAAATGGTACCCTGTTTGTAATTGGGCGGCTGGTAGCCTAGTGGTTAGAGTGTCGGGCCAGTAACCGAAAGGTTGCAAGTTCAAACCCCCGAGCTGACAAGGTCGTTCTGCCAGGCAGTTAACCCACTGTTCCTAGGCCGTCATTGAAAATAAGAATTTGTTCTTAACTGACTTGCCTCATTAAATAAAGGTTAAATAAAGGTGAAATAAAAACAATGGTACTGGTCCAAAGTCGTGTACTAAATAGGGTTCCATTTGGGATTCACCCTTTGTTGCCATGAAAACTATACAAGCTCTTACTAGCAGCAGTGAAAACGGCTGGGCTGAATTCATGTACAGTGGCTTTCATCCTGTCGGTTCTTTTGTATTTTTTTGAGTCGTGGTCGTCCGTGCTGGCAGACTTGCAGTAGTAATTGAACATCCTGTTTGTTGTAGTTCATCTGTACTGGTCACAGAGCTGGTGTCAGTCTGTGCCTGTATTCTGACTTCACATTTTAAATAACCAGATTTTTGGAACAAATGGTTTATTGGTTTAGAAAATACACATTTATTTATTGAATATGTTGTGTATAATGCCATGTCTTTCGGTGCTGCCAATGTCGCCTCTAAAGAGAAAATTATTGGTTTGGTTGGGATGCCGGAGATTTAACTGGGTCATTTACGCATTCAAATAATGTATTTTGTGTATTTGTTTGCCTTACAAAGTGCACATTGTAATGCTATTTAGAACTATTTCTACAGGAATGTATGTTACAAACGTACTTGTTTTAATCCTTGTTTATTGAAGAGGTGAATAATTTATTTTATTTCTGCTGCATCAGGAAGGAGGGTTGGCAAGCCAGGTCCTTGATCTGAAGCACCATTTTTAAACTGGCCAAATCCCAGGGGTAGATACATATTTTCCCAGAGTCAGATGAACTTGTGGATACCATTTGAATGTCTCTTTGTTTGAAGCATGCTAGCTGTTACCATAGACATCCAGTCATTGTGCTAAAGCTTGTTAGCGTTTGCTCGCGAAACTACCTCCTATCACGTCCTTCATCCTGGATGTCACTTAGCATGTTTTCCTCAGAGGTCTGGAAAGGGAGTGTGAAAGGAAGAGGAAACACTTCATCCTGGTTATTAGTTGAGTAGTTGAGTAGTGCCTGGTCTGCCAGTTCACGGTTGTCCTGAGGAAGTGGAGCAGAGCTTAGTCATGCCGAGGCCCGTCTCCCCGTCAGCGTTTCCCGCGTTCCAAATGGTACCCTATTCTCTACATAGAGCACTACTTAGGGATTAGGGTGTCATTAGGGATATACAGACCTGTCTGTGTGTTCACGTGTCACTGTGCCAGTTTTGCCCCACAGTGTGTGTGTGTGTGTCAGTCCGCGCCAGACTGGCCCCACGGCACCATAGTGCCACCTGTCTAACTTCCTGTCCAGAACAAAGCAGCTGACAATGTAGAGGCACAGGAAGTGGCGCTCTGTGTGTGTGTGTGTGTGTACCACCAACTCAATATTGCTCTGTCCGGAGTACCCCTGAAGTACCCCCTCGTGCATTTTACCAGTGAGCCTATGGTCTCATGAGTCTTCTCAAGTACCCCCTGTGCATAGACCAAGTACCCCCCAGAGGTGCTAATACCCCTGGTTGGGGACCACTGGGTCAGACTATATAAACCACTGTGTCAGACTATATGAACCACTGTGTTAGACTTTAAGTCTGCAATTTAACAATCTAGTAATGTGTGGCTTGACATTTTGTTCCACATCTGAAGCTAGATTAAATCTGGTTTTAGAAGTAGGTTAATAAATAAAATAAAACGACAGAATCCAGAGTAGATTACGACCAGAAATTATGAGTGTAGATGAAGTACTGCTGCCAAGACCCGGACTATACAGTATGTATAGAGAATATAGTCATTATGCTCTCGGTTGAATTGTCTATTTCCATGGACACATAGAAATGAATTCAGTGATGGTCTGGCTGTGAATAGCAGCCCCTGTTGTCATAGTTGAGAGGAGACCAAACCAACCTATACTGCCTATGGCTCCACAGTGCATATATACAGGACATGAGGTCTGGGGGCCCGTACGTACGTGTGTACGTGTGTGTGTGTGTGTGTGTGTGTGTGTGTGTGTGTGTGTGTGTATGGACTGTGTGAACACGTCTGTGTACATCTTGTGTGCGTCTGAGTGTACTGTGTGTGTGTGTGTCATTATCAGAAGGATGTTTAATTACCGTGGGATGGCACGGCGTGGTATGCTCTGCATATTTCTCCTATCGTTGGTTTATCATCACGGCTGCCAGCCTCACAGTGTCTGTCTATAAGCTGCTGGGCCTCCGTCACCATGTCTTAATTCGTTTACTCTTCTGCAAATAAAACTTAAGACTGGAAACATGTAAGCACAATGTGTCACTGTCTGTTCTGTTACCCTCAAACGTACACACACACACACACACACACACACACACACACACACACACACACACACACACACACACACACACACACACACACACACACACACACACACACACACACACATTCTGTCCCTGTTTGCTCACCCCTACCTCCCTTTCATGTTTCCAGTCAGAAACGGTTCTTGTTCCTGGATGCTGGGGTTTATGAAATTCCCCTCTGACCCTTTTTGTGCCTCATGAATCAATCATGGCAGAAATCATTTGTGTGTAAATAGTTTGTAGAAATTCAGCATTTACCAAAGATTTACAATGCCTAGTATTCAGACCCATTGGCTTTTTCCACATTTTGTTAGGTTAAAGCCTTAGTCTAAAATGTATAAAATCCCCCCCCCCCCTAATCAATACCCCATAATGACAAACAAAAACAGTTTTTTATACATTTCTGCTAAGTTATTAAAAACTGATATCACATAAGTATTCAGATCTTTACTCAGTACTTTGTTGAAGTACCTTTGGCAGCGATTCCAGCATCAAGTCTTCTTGGAAGGTGAACCTTTGCCCCAGTCTGAGGTCCTGAACGCTCTGGAGAAGGTTTTCATTGCTCTGTTCATCTTTGCCTCAATCCTGACTAGTCTCCCAATCCCTGCTACTGAAAAACATCCCCACAGCATGATGCTGCCACCACCATGCTTCACCGTAGGGATGGTGCCAGCTTTCTTCAAGACGTGATGCTTGGCATTCAGGCCAAAGAGTTAAATCCTGGTTTCATCAGACCAGAGAATCTTGTTTCTCATGTTCTGAGTGTCTCGGTGCCCTTTGGCAATCCCCAAGCGGGTGGTGGTGCCTTTTACTGAGGAGTGGCTTCCGTCTGGTCACTACCATAAACGCCTGATTGGTGCTGCAGAGATGGTTTTCCACAGAGGAACTCTAGAGCTCTGTCAGTGACGATTGGGTTCTTGGTCACCTCCCTCCCCAAGGCCCTTCTCCCTCGATTGCTCAGTTTGGCCGGGCAGTCAGCTTTAGGAAGAGTCTTGGTGGTTCCAAACTTCTTCCATTTAAGAATGATAGAGGCCACTGTGTTATTGGGGACCTTCAATGCTGCAGACATGTTTTGGTAACCTTTCCCAGATCTGTGCCTTGACACAATCCTGTCTTGGCCAATTCCTCCAACCTCATTCCTTCAACCTTTGCTCTGACATGCACTGTCAACTGTGGGACATTTATATAGACAGGTGTTTGCCTTTCCAAATAATTTCCAATCAATTTAATTTACCACAGGTGGACTCAAATCAAGTTGTAGAAACAAGGATGATCCATGGAAACAGGATGCACCTGAGCTCAATTTCGAGTCTCATAGAAAAGGGTCTGAATATTTATGTAAATAAAGTATTTCTGTTTATTTTTATGTTTAATACATTTGTAAAAATGCAACCTTTTTTTTCTCGCTTTTTCATTATGGGGTATAGTGTGTAGGTTTATTAGGAAGTTTTATTTATTTATTGCATTTTAGAATAAGGCTATCACATAACAAAATGTAGAAAAAGTCAATGGGGTCTGAATACTTTCCGGAGGCACTGTAGGAGCTCAAATAGGTAAACAAAACCATTGGTGTACGAAACGTGATACAACTCGTGTGGGAGGGAGCTGTGACAAGGAGCTGGGTTGGAAGATGGTGTGTAGGTAGGTAGGTAGCTTGACCTGGTAAACAAACCACTTCCAAGGTGTCAGAAACATTAATACAATATTGTGTGGAAGGAAGCTGTGAGTGTGTAGGCTGTTACTGCTGTTTCTGCTTTACTGACACCATCACTTGTTGTTGAGGTCATCTCCTATCGTATCGTCCACCTCAGACACATCAACAGTACAGATTAGAGGTCGACTGATTTAATCGGAATGGGCGATTAATTAGGGCAGATTTCAAGTTTTCATAACAATCGGAAATCGGTATTTTTGGACACCGATTCGGCCTTTTTTTCCTCCTTTCTTTTTTCCACCTTTATTTAACGAGGCAAGTCAGTTAATAAGAACACATTCTTATTTTCAATGACGGCCTAGGAACAGTGGGTTAACTGCCTTGTTCAGGGGCAGAACGACAGATTTTTACCCCGTCAGCTCAGGGATTCATTCTTGCAACCTTAAGGTTAACTAGTCCAATGCTCTAATCACCTGCCTTACTCCACGCCACGAGGAGCCTGCCTGTTACGCGGATGCAGTAAGAAGCCAAGGTAAGCTGCTAGCTAGCGTTAAACTTATCTTATAGAAAACAATCAGCATATAATTGGTAGATTTGCATAGAAAACACTCGAAAGTTTCAAACTGTAAGGACTCAAATTGCACTTCCTATGCCTTCCACTAGATGTCAAGTATTTAGAAATTGTTTCAGGCTTGTATTCTGAAAAATGTGGGAGTAAGAGCAGTCTGAATGAGTGGACCCTGCAGTGTCACAGAGCTTTTTCATGCGCTCGACCGAGAGAGTGCCTTTCTTGTTTACCTTTTTATATTGATGACGTTATTGTCCGGTTGAAATAACATTGATTATTTAGGCAAAAACAACCTGAGGATTGTATATAAACATCGTTTGACATGTTTTTATGAACTTTACGGATACAATTTGGATTTTTTTGTCTGCCTATTGTGATTGCGTTTGAGCCTGTTGATTACTGAAGAAAACGAGCTAACAACTGAGGTTTTTGGATATATAAAGAGAGACTTTATCAAACATAACGAACATTTATTGAGTAAATGAATGTCTTCTGAGTGCAACCATATGAAGATCATCAAAGCTAAGTGATTCATTTTATCTTGGTTTCTGACTTGTGTAACTCTTCGACTTGACTGGTTACTGTTTGTAATGATTTGTCTGCTGGGCTATGTTCTCAAATAATTGTAGGGTATGCTTTCGCCGTAAAGCATTTTTAAAATCTGACACCGTGGTTGGATTCACAAGAAGTTCATCTTTAAACCTATGTAAAATACTTGTATGTTTTCTGTATTTTTACAATGAGTATTTCTATATTTGAATTTTGCGCTCTGCAATTTTGCGTCCCACATACCCCAGTGGGGTTATCTAGCGTGTCCTGCGTTGCATATAATCGGTGCGCATTCACGAAAAAGGACCGTCGTTGCTCCAACGTGTACCTAACCATAAACATCAATGCCTTTCTGAAAATCAATACACAAGTATATATTTTTAAACCTGCATATTTAGCTAAAAGAAATCCTGGTTCGCAGGTAATATTAACCAGGTGAAATTGTGTCACTTCTCTTGGTTCTAATTGCACGTAGAGTCAGGGTATATGCAACCGTTTGGGCCGCCTGGCTCGTTGCGAACTAATTTGCCAGAATTTTACATAATCATGACATAACATTGAAGGTTGTACAATGTAACCGCAATATTTAGACTTAGGGATGCCACCAGTTAGATGAAATACGGAATGGTTCCGTATTTCACTGAAAGAATAAACGTTTTGTTTTCAAAATGATATTTTCCGGATTTGACCATATTAATGACCAAAGGCTCGTATTTCCGTGTGTTATTATGTTATAATTAAGTCTATGATTTGATATTTGATAGAGCAGTCTGACTGAGCGATGGTAGGCAGCAGCAGGCTTATACGCATTCATTCAAACAGCACTTTTGTGCGTTTTGCCAGCAGCTCTTCCCAATGTTTCAAGCTGTGTATGACTTCAATCCTATTATCTCCTGAGATTAGGCTGGTGTAACCAATGTGAAATGGCTAGCTAGTTAGCGGGGTGCGCGCTAATAGCGTTTCAATCGGTGACGTCACTCGCTCCGAGACTTGGAGTAGTTGTTCCCCTTGCTCTGGCTTTTGTGGAGTGATGGGTAACGATGCAATACTAAAGTGCCTATAAGAACATCCAATAGTCAAAGGTATATGAAATACAAATGGTATAGAGAGAAATAGTCCTATAATTCCTATAATAACTACAACCTAAAACTTCTTACCTGGGAATATTGAATACTCATGTTAAAAGGAACCACCGGCTTTCATATGTTCTCATGTTCTGAGCAAGGAACTTAAACGTTAGCTTTCTTACATAGCACATATTGCACTTTTACTTTCTTCTCCAACACTTTATTTTTGCATTATTTAAACCAAATTGAACATGTTTCATTATTTATTTGAGGCTAAATTGAATTTATTGATGTATTATGTTAAGTTAAAATAAGTGTTCATTCAGTATTGTTGTAATTGTCTTTAACCAAATCAAATCAAAGTTTATTTGTCACGTGCACCGAATACAACAGGTGTAGGTAGACCTTACAGTGAAACGCTTACTTACAGGCTCTAACCAATGGTGCAAGAAAAAAAAGGTGTGTGTGTAGGTAAGTAAAGAAATAAAACAATAGTAAAAAGACATTTGAAAAAAAGAGTAGCAAGGCTATATACAGACAACTGTTAGTCAGGCTTATTGAGGTAGTATGTACATGTAGGTATTGTTAAAGTGACTATGCATATATGATGAACAGAGAGTAGCAGAAGCGTAAAAAGAGGAGTTGGCGGGAGGTGGGACACATTGCAGATATCCCGGTTAGCCAATGTTGGTTGGTCGGGCCAATTAAGGTAGTATGTACATGAATGTATAGTTAAAGTGATTATGCATATACGATAAACAGAGAGTATCAGTAACAGAGGGGTTGGGGAGGCACACAATGCAAATAGTCCATAGTAATCGGACGATTAATCGGTATCGGCCTTTTTTTGGTCCTCCAATAATCTGTATCGGTGTTGTACAGATATGGTCATATCGTCCACCGTTAGCCCCAGACCCATATCAGCAGTACAGATGTCTTCATGTCGTCCACCGTTAGCCCCAGACCCAAATCAGCAGTACAGCTATCGTCATAGCGTCCACCGTTAGCCCCAGACCCATATCAGCAGTACAGATGTCTTCATATCGTCCACCGTTAGCCTCAGACCCATATCAGCAGTACAGATATGGTCATATCGTCCACCGTTAGCCCCAGACCCATATCAGCAGTACAGATATCGTCATAGCGTCCACCGTTAGCCCCAGACCCATATCAGCAGTACAGATATCGTCATAGCGTCCACCGTTAGCCCCAGACCCATATCAGCAGTACAGCTATCGTCATATCGTCCACCGTTAGCTCCAGACCAGCAGTATAGATTTCTTAATGTCGTCCACCGTTAGCCCCAGACCCATATCAGCAGTACAGATATCGTCATAGCGTCCACCGTTAGCCCCTGACCCATATCAGCAGTACAGATATCGTCATAGCGTTAGCCACCGTTAGCCCCAGACCCATATCAGCAATACAGATATCTTCATAGCGTCCACCGTTAGCCCCAGACCCATATCAGCAGTACAGATATCGGTCATAGCGTCCACCGTTAGCCCCAGACCCATATCAGCAGTACAGATATCGTCATAGCGTCCACCGTTAGCCCCAGACCCATATCAGCAGTACAGATATAGTCATAGCGTCCACCGTTAGCCCCAGACCCATATCAGCAGTACAGCTATCGTCATATCGTCCACCGTTAGCCCCAGACCCATATCAGCAGTACAGATATCGTCATGTCGTCCACCGTTAGCCCCAGACCCATATCAGCAGTACAGATATCTTCATGTCGTCCACCGTTAGCCCCAGACCCATATCGGCAGTACAGATATCTTCATGTCGTCCACCGTTAGCCCCAGACCCATATCAGCAGTACAGCTATCGTCATATCGTCCACCGTTAGCCCCAGACCAGCAGTATAGATTTCTTAATGTCGTCCACCGTTAGCCCCAGACCCATATCAGCAGTACAGATATCGTCATAGCGTCCACCGTTAGCCCCTGACCCATATCAGCAGTACAGATATCGTCATAGCGTCCACCGTTAGCCCCAGACCCATATCAGCAGTACAGATATCGTCATAGCGTCCACCGTTAGCCCCAGACCCATATCAGCAGTACAGATATCGTCATAGCGTCCACCGTTAGCCCCAGACCCATATCAGCAGTACAGATATCGTCATAGCGTCCACCGTTAGCCCCAGACCCATATCAGCAGTACAGATATCGTCATAGCGTCCACCGTTAGCCCCAGACCCATATCAGCAGTACAGATATCGTCATAGCGTCCACCGTTAGCCCCAGACCCATATCAGCAGTACAGATATCGTCATAGCGTCCACCGTTAGCCCCAGACCCATATCAGCAGTACAGATATCGTCATAGCGTCCACCGTTAGCCCCAG
Organism: Oncorhynchus keta; assembly: GCF_023373465.1. Classification (NCBI taxonomy): domain Eukaryota; kingdom Metazoa; phylum Chordata; class Actinopteri; order Salmoniformes; family Salmonidae; genus Oncorhynchus; species Oncorhynchus keta. The sequence goes on from NC_068432.1 coordinate 46,726,913, forward strand.
ACCCATATCAGCAGTGCAGATGGTGTTTGAGCAGGTCGTACTCCTGGATGACGTCCTGTCTATGATCTCATGCTAGTGTCTCGTCCATGTTGGTGTTAGCTTGTAGAGGATAACTCACAGACGTAGACACACTACATGAAAAAGTATGTGGACACTTGCTCGTTGAACATCTCATTACAAAATCATTGGCATTAATATGGAGTTGGTCCCCCCTTTGCTGCTATAACAGACACCTCTTCTGGGAAGGCTTTCCAGAGTCTAATGTCGGCAGCTTTACACCACTACAACTAACGCTTGGCATTGCGCATGGTGATCTTAGGTTTGTCTGCGACTGCTCGGCCATGGAAACTCCTGTCATGAAGCTCCCGACAAACAGTTATTTTGCTAACGTTTCTTCCAGAGGCAGTTTGGAACTCGGTAGTGAGTGTTTCAACTGAGGACAGACGTTTTTTATGCGCTTCGGCACTCGGCAATCCCATTCTGTGAGCTTGTGTGGTCTACCACTTCGTGGCTGAGCCGTTGTTGCTCCTAGACGTTTCCACCTGCAATAACAGCACTTCCAGGTCAGCTCTAGCAGGGCAGAAATTTGACAAACTGACTTGTTGGAAAGGTGGCATCCTATGACGGTGCCACGTTGAAAGTCACTGAGCTCTACAGTAACTCCACTCTACTGCCAACGTTTGTTTATGGAGATTGCATGTCAGCAACCACACCGGTTGAAATAGCCGAATCCACTAATTTGATGGGGTGTTCACATATCTTTTCAGATGTAGTGTAGATGGCATGCTGGGTATAAGAGACTTGATACAGTACAAGGTTCTCAGCACAAACTACTACTGTCTGTCATTATTACCCCTAATGATGATGTCACGTCCTGTCTATAGACCACATGATGGCCATTATGGCGGTCGGTCTGGATGCATTCTCACAGACCGTTAGCCACGTTCTGCTCAACCCTTGTGCACACACACACACACAGTCTTGTACAACTAACCTTGTGGTGACACACCATTCCGTCCCATTCAAATTCCTATTTTCCCTGACCCTTACCCTAAACCTGGCTCCTAAACCTAATTCTAACACTAACTCTAACCTTAACCCTAAACCCCCTAGAAATAGCATTTGACCTTGTGGGTTCCCCAAAAAATTGTGGGGACCAACAAATTGTCTCCAGTTGGTTAATTATGTGTTTGTTAAAAATTATTGTGGGGACTTCTGGTCACCACAAGTATAGTTCAACACGAACACACACACACACACACACACACACACACACACACACACACACACACACACACACACACACACACACACACACACACACACACACACACACACACACACACACACACACACACACACACACACATGAACACACGCACGCACACACACACACACACACACACACACACACACACACACACACACACACACACACACACACACACACACACACACACACACACACACACACACACACACACACACACACACACACACACACACACACACACACACACACACACACACACACACACACACACACACACACACACACACACACACACACAGTGCTAAACCACTGTAGACTCTATTATTCATCCTTACACAGACACGGTTCTTCCAGAGGAAGCGTGATAGCTGAGGAGTAATTCCAAAATGGCTTGGCCTTGGTGGTGTCAGTATCAATGCCTGGGAGCTGGAGAAGGGGAAAGAAGAGCAGTGTTGTGGGGGGATAAAGAGAGAGTCAGTAGAGTGAGTCAGGAAGCCTTGCTGTCAGCCAGCCAGGACCTGACACTGCTCTGTACTGTGTACAAAATGTCAGCCTATTCCCTATCTAGTGCACTACTTTTGACCAGGACCTGTAAGGTACAAAACATAGGGAATAGGGTGCTATTTGGGATGCTGCTTTGCTGGTCAGTGCTCTGACAGAAATGGGTCTGCTCCAGCCGGTCTGGTGCCAGTGATGAGCAGGGCTCAGTCACAAGGGCTGCTCATCTCCCCCCCCTCTGTTGGGTTACCGCTGCCGGCCGCCACCGCTAGACGCCATGCAGGGAATTAGGACTGCTGGAGCAGCACTGTGGCCTGTGGGCAGAGTATGTGGAAATCCCACCCATCGTCTTTATACACCACTCCAGTGCTCAACGTCTTTTCGCCGTTCCGCAAGAAATAGCTCAACGCTCACAGGAAAACAAACTGCCGCTCTAAATTTGTCCTTCTCGTTTTTTTGTTTAAAAAATAAAATTTTATAAACACAATGTTCCATTTGGCTTTGAAGTAGACTCTTATTGTAAGGCACTTCAACATTGAAACAACAGGTCGTAGGCAACTGAACCAGGGCCTGCCTGATGATATGTGGCTGCTGTGTTAAAAACAAATAGCTTTTTCTCTAGTGTAAAGTGCTGAGCGATTTAGAGCTTTTTGAGGTCGATTCGATTATTAAAAAATAGTCACGGATTTTAAAAAATAAAATAAAAATGTTGCATTATGTGGGTAGAATGCTTTCACAATGCTTATAATTTATTAACCATTTATTCTAGGGCTGACACCAACTGTTCGATTGTTTGGTCGATAGGTTGTTGGTCGACCGAGATTTCTTTAGTCGAGCAGTAGCAAAAACAATATATAATCAAGATGTGGAAGACACCTGTCTGATTGGACTAATCCATTGTGGAGGCCGTGGGGATGGCAGAGTCCATCACTCTAAGACATTTGCTACAGAAATTGTACATGGTTATATGACATAAGATCAATGGTGCAACACTAATAAAAAATAATATTTTATAACATGCGGTTGCTGTCCGCTGTTCTGAAAAGCATCAGTGCGCAGTTGAATTGGCACTCTTTTCCTAGACCACGTTGCTATGTGCATAATAGTAAAGTTAATCAGCATGCTGGTGTTGAGAACAATGTGGTGGAGGCAGCAGCAGAATGAGGAGATGAGAAAACAGCCCTTGACTTAATTGTCTAAGAAAAGAGAGAGAGGAAACCACAACTTAATTAGATCTATAATTAATAACCTAACTCTTCAATGGGCCTGGCTGTACAGAAATAAGACTCATCCTGCTTCTGTTGCCTGTTTGAGTGTTTAATAGCCTACTGATTCCGTGAGCTTCACTCAACCACATGTCGGATAAACAAATGTGGCTGTTTTTAATCGTTACTATGCTGTAATAATAATAATAAATGCTCTTTACTTTTTCCCCGTTAGAACAGCCTCTGGTATTATTTATACTTGATTTAGTGTGGTTTACACTGTTCCAAATGATGATAATAAAAATAATAATTTTCTTGATCTCCTTATTGTTATTATTACGTAACTTACTTAAGCATATATGTCAAATACTTATGTAGGCTACTGTATCAATCAATTATTCATTTGTTCAGGTCATCACACAGCATACGAATCATTCATGCCTTGAAATACAATCAAGCATTTTAGTTGAAATAACAAAGCATCCCTTGAATAGTTAATGTAAACAATAAATAAACCGTTCCATTTTGGAAATTGCATTCACGAATGAATGACTGGTTTTAGTCTTTGCTGTAATAAAGGTTTGACCAAATGTTTTACAAAAGAATCTCTGGTACTCTTAATTTATTTAGTGTTGTAGACATTGTTGCTCACGGTCAAAGAAATTAGACACAGCGCTTGCTCCTTTTTCTTGATCTCCAGTATTTTCCATAACTAGTCAAATTTGTTCCACACATCTGACTTCCCCATTACCTCCTGGGCAAACAGTAAACATTCCCCCATTAATATCTTTCTGCAATATTAAGCTGATCCACCCCTAAGGAAAAACAAGAGAGAGAAAAACGTCCCCCCCGTTTCAAGTTTTTGTCATGTCCTCTGCGTCTATTTTGCTGTCACATGTTACTTTGTTTAGAGTTTATTGATGTGATCGTGACATGCTATAGGTCATGTCCTTTTGGTCACGTGCATGCATGTCACGTAAAAGAGAGCAAGGGCTGAGGGAATAGGGAATGTTTTTCCTCAGCAAATGAGGGATTTCTGTAACAAAACCTCAGTCAGAAATGTCTGTAATTATGTTACAGCTTCAGCAACACAGACAGCATGATAAACACTGTTGATGTTCTGTGGTGATTGCTGCAGCAGGGAGGAGAGAGAAACGGTTGCTAGTCAGTCACATTTTTGCGCAGCAAGTCTGAGCCCGGCCCATCACATTCAAATGAATTGCGGTCGGACTCCCGCTAGTCATTTGGGCGTCTTAATTATTTAATCAAACAGTGCCTTTAAAGCATCAGACAAGCTCAGTGCATATACATTGCTCAAAAAAATACACCGTGCAGGACATTTGGCATTTGCCAGAGAACACCAAGATTGGCAAATTCACCACTGGCGCCCTGTGCGCTTCACAGATGAAACATGTGACACAGCACATGTGACAGAGTCTGGAGACGCAGTGGAGAACATTCTGCTGCCTGCAACATCCTCCAGCATGACCGGTTTGGCGATGGGTCAGTCATGGTGTGGGCTGGCATTTCTTTGGGGGGCCGCACAGCCCTCTATGTGCTCGCCAGAGGTAGCCTGACTGCCATTAGGTACCGAGATGAGATCCTCAGACCCCTTGTGAGACCATATGCTGGTGCGGTTGGCCCTGGCTTCCTCCTAATGCAAGACAATGCTAGACCTCATGTGGCTGGAGTGTGTCAGCAGTTCCTGCAAGAGGAAGGCATTGATGCTATGGACTGGCCCGCCCGTTCCCCAGACCTGAATCCAATTGAGCACATCTGGGACATCATGTCTCGCTCCATCCACCAACGTCACGTTGCACCACGGACTGTCCAGGAGTTGGCGGATGCTTTAGTCCAGGTGTGGGATGAGATCCCTCAGGAGACCATCCGCCACCTCGCCACAACACCTCATCATTCCCAGGCGTTGTAGGGAGGTCATACAGGCACGTGGAGCCCACACACACTACTGAGCCTCATTTTGACTTGTTTTAGGGACATTACATCAAAGTTGGATCAGCCTGTAGTGTGGTTTTCCACTGTAATTTTGAGTGTGACTCCAAATCCAGACCTCCATGGGTTGATACATTTGATTTCCATTGATCATTTTTGTGTGATTTTGTTGTCAGCACATTCAACTATTTAAAGAAAAAAGTATTTAATAAGAATATTTAATTCATTCAGATCTAGGATGTGTTATTTTAGTGTTCCCTTTATTTTTTTGAGCAGTGTAGTTGATTAAAACATATATCATATGTCTATATATGGAAAAATAAGTTTGACAATTTTTACCAAGATTTTTTGTGTCAGGGACAGCCCTAATTTATTCACATTACTTTACTTTAATAAAATGTTTGATATGATGACTTTATTTCATTCCATGTCATCATATCTCTATAGAACTGCTGTCTGACAAAATCACTATTTTAGTAGTTCTTCAAAGTAAATAAGTCATACTTTTGACTGCTGAATGCCAACTATCAATCACTTAGATCATGTATTTTCAGGCTCATGGAGCAACTGCTTTTCTATCTCTCTTGATCGCACATTCTCTCTTCTCTCGCGCCCTCACATCCACCAAATGCATCAAGCTCTTTGTGTTCTGGAGGAAGTCATGCATTGTCAATGGAGCAACGCTGCTTTGGTGAGTTCTGAGTACCGCGTACCTTCAATATTTTCAACTCGTGCATTGCTTTACCGTGCAGTCTCCGTGCCTGCTCCGCACAGACCGGACAAGTTTAAGTGGGCCTGCAATGGATTATGGTCATTAGCTCATTTCCACGTTTTCTGAGCTAAACTATGTAGAATATTGGTCTGTCGGAAACTAATACTCCCTACTACATGACACAGTTAAGCCTTGATCTGATTTATCTCTACAGAAACTTTACATCGAGCTCATAGAAAAAAATAACTAAATGGAATTTAAATAATTGAACCGACTTCGGTCAATTAGTGTTTTAAAAACCTGAAAAATAACCGAAATGTCGGTTAAATGCTCAACACTACTAATCTATTGATCAGATACTTCAGTTGTGCTCAGATTTTACACTTGATAGACAACTTTAGCACTGTTATGAACTCTTTTTGACAATAGCCTGTAAAGAAATGCAAACATTTCTGGTGCTGCTGCGTTGGTTATCAGGCCATCAATTACACAGGCTGTGACCTATTTCTTGGTCGACTCGTATCAACATCTCTGCGCATTAGTGGTGGAGTTGGCTGAATAAATACTACAGAATATGCCTAATCCGAAGAACAGTGATGAAGGAAATGAAAAATGCTGGCCAGAGCATGCCCGGAGCTTGTGGCTGAGCGGTACCAGAGCGAAATGCTCCGCTCACATCCTCTGGCTCTGGGCTAGCCACAGAATGGAGGCTGTGAGGGGGAGGGGGAAAGAGAGAGATGAAAAAAAGAGGGAAAGGCAGAAGGAGGAGAGAAGAGAGGGAGGAGAGAAGAGGGAGGGGATAGGAAGGAGGGAGAAAGAAGTCCTAGCTGGTGCTAAGGTGGCACTAACACACGCCCCAGAGGGAGGTCTGGAGGGAGGACTGGGGTCTGGTGGGACGACCAGACAGAGGGAGGACTGGGGGGGGACCAGACAGAGGGAGGACTGGGGGGGGACCAGACAGAGGGATTACTGGGGGTGGGACCAGACAGAGGGATTACTGGGGGTGGGACCAGACAGAGGGAAGACTGGGGAGGACCTGACAGAGACAGTGGGGACAGAGGGAGGACTGGGACTGACCGGACAGAGACTGGGTGAGGACTGTGGGGGACCGGACAGAGACAGAGGGGACAGAGGGAGGACTGGGACTGACCGGACAGAGACTGGGTGAGGACTGTGGGGGACCGGACAGAGACAGTGGGGACAGAGGGAGGACTGGGACTGACCGGACAGAGACTGGGTGAGGACTGTGGGGGACCGGACAGAGACAGTGGGGCCAGAGGGAGGACTGGGACTGACCGGACAGAGACTGGGTGAGGACTGTGGGGGTCCGGACAGAGACAGTGGGGACAGAGGGAGGACTGGGACTGACCGGACAGAGACTGGGTGAGGACTGTGGGGGACCGGACAGAGACAGAGGGGACAGAGGGAGGACTGGGACTGACCGGACAGAGACTGGGTGAGGACTGTGGGGGACCGGACAGAGACAGAGGGGCCAGAGGGAGGACTGGGACTGACCGGACAGAGACTGGGTGAGGACTGTGGGGGACCGGACAGAGACAGAGGGGCCAGAGGGAGGACTGGGACTGACCGGACAGAGACTGGGTGAGGACTGTGGGGGACCGGACAGAGACAGTGGGGACAGAGGGAGGACTGGGACTGACCGGACAGAGACTGGGTGAGGACTGTGGGGGACCGGACAGAGACAGAGGGGCCAGAGGGAGGACTGGGACTGACCGGACAGAGACTGGGTGAGGACTGTGGGGGACCGGACAGAGACAGAGGGGCCAGAGAGGGGGAGTGACCATGGCTCTGCTGTCAGTCAAACAAAGTTGGGTACAAGGACACACTGGGCCCCAGTCAATTTTTCCATCTTTCATTAAAATAAAATTAATTCTGTGCTTTAGGTCTTTGTCCAACCACATGGACTAACACATTAACTGATTAGATAGAAGGACATGGTCGTGGTATTGACCACAGCAGAGCTGATAACCGGTGGGTTTAACATGGTCGGGGTATTGAACACAGCAGAGCTGATAACTAGTAGGTTGAACATGGTCGAGGTATTGACCACAGCAGAGCTGATAACTAGTAGGTTGAACATGGTCAGGGTACTGACCACAGCAGAGCTGATAACTAGTAGGTTGAACATGGTCGAGGTATTGACCACAGCAGAGCTGATAACTAGTAGGTTGAACATGGTCACAGGGTATTGACCACAGCAGAGCTGATAACTAGTAGGTTGAACAGGGTCAGGGTATTGACCACAGCAGAGCTGATAACTAGTAGGTTGAACAGGGTCGAGGTATTGACCACAGCAGAGCTGATAACTAGTAGGTTGAACATGGTCGAGGTATTGACCACAGCAGAGCTGATAACTAGTAGGTTGAACAGGGTCGAGGTATTGACCACAGCAGAGCTGATAACTAGTAGGTTGAACATGGTCACAGGGTATTGACCACAGCAGAGCTGATAACTAGTAGGTTGAACAGGGTCAGGGTATTGACCACAGCAGAGCTGATAACTAGTAGGTTGAACAGGGTCAGGGTATTGACCACAGCAAAGCTGATAACTAGTAGGTTGAACATGGTCGAGGTATTGACCACAGCAGAGCTGATAACTAGTAGGTTGAACATGGTCGAGGTATTGACCACAGCAGAGCTGATAACTAGTAGGTTGAACAGGGTCAGGGTATTGACCACAGCAGAGCTGATAACTAGTAGGTTGAACAGGGTCAGGGTATTGACCACAGCAGAGCTGATAACTAGTAGGTTGAACATGGTCGAGGTATTGACCACAGCAGAGCTGATAACTAGTAGGTTGAACATGGTCACAGGGTATTGACCACAGCAGAGCTGATAACTAGTAGGTTGAACTGGGTCGAGGTATTGACCACAGCAGAGCTGATAACTAGTAGGTTGAACATGGTCGAGGTATTGACCACAGCAGAACTGATAACTAGTAGGTTGAACAGGGTCAGGGTATTGACCACAGCAGAGCTGATAACTAGTAGGTTGAACATGGTCGAGGTATTGACCACAGCAAAGCTGATAACTAGTAGGTTGAACATGGTCAGGGTACTGACCACAGCAGAGCTGATAACTAGTAGGTTGAACATGGTCGAGGTATTGACCACAGCAAAGCTGATAACTAGTAGGTTGAACATGGTCACAGGGTATTGACCACAGCAGAGCTGATAACTAGTAGGTTGAACATGGTTGAGATATTGACCACATCAGAGCTGATAACTAGTAGGTTGAACATGGTCGAGGTATTGACCACAGCAAAGCTGATAACTAGTAGGTTGAACAGGGTCAGGGTACTGACCACAGCAGAGCTGATAACTAGTAGGTTGAACATGGTTGAGGTATTGACCACATCAGAGCTGATAACTAGTAGGTTGAACATGGTTGAGGTATTGACCACAGCAGAGCTGATAACTAGTAGGTTGAACATGGTCGAGGTATTGACCACAGCAGAGCTGATAACTAGTAGGTTGAACATGGTCACAGGGTATTGACCACAGCAGAGCTGATAACTAGTAGGTTGAACTGGGTCGAGGTATTGACCACAGCAGAGCTGATAACTAGTAGGTTGAACATGGTCGAGGTATTGACCACAGCAGAGCTGATAACTAGTAGGTTGAACAGGGTCAGGGTATTGACCACAGCAGAGCTGATAACTAGTAGGTTGAACATGGTCGAGGTATTGACCACAGCAAAGCTGATAACTAGTAGGTTGAACATGGTCAGGGTACTGACCACAGCAGAGCTGATAACTAGTAGGTTGAACATGGTCGAGGTATTGACCACAGCAAAGCTGATAACTAGTAGGTTGAACATGGTCACAGGGTATTGACCACAGCAGAGCTGATAACTAGTAGGTTGAACAGGGTCAGGGTACTGACCACAGCAGAGCTGATAACTAGTAGGTTGAACATGGTTGAGGTATTGACCACATCAGAGCTGATAACTAGTAGGTTGAACATGGTTGAGGTATTGACCACATCAGAGCTGATAACTAGTAGGTTGAACATGGTTGAGGTATTGACCACATCAGAGCTGATAACTAGTAGGTTGAACATGGTCGAGGTATTGACCACATCAGAGCTGATAACTAGTAGGTTGAACATGGTCGAGGTATTGACCACAGCAGAGCTGATAACTAGTAGGTTGAACATGGTCGAGGTATTGACCACAGCAGAGCTGATAACTAGTAGGTTGAACATGGTTGAGGTATTGACCACATCAGAGCTGATAACTAGTAGGTTGAACATGGTCGAGGTATTGACCACAGCAAAGCTGATAACTAGTAGGTTGAACAGGGTCAGGGTACTGACCACAGCAGAGCTGATAACTAGTAGGTTGAACATGGTCGAGGTATTGACCACAGCAGAGCTGATAACTAGTAGGTTGAACATGGTCAGGGTACTGACCACAGCAGAGCTGATAACTAGTAGGTTGAACATGGTCGAGGTATTGACCACAGCAAAGCTGATAACTAGTAGGTTGAACATGGTCGAGGTATTGACCACATCAGAGCTGATAACTAGTAGGTTGAACATGGTTGAGGTATTGACCACATCAGAGCTGATAACTAGTAGGTTGAACATGGTCGAGGTATTGACCACATCAGAGCTGATAACTAGTAGGTTGAACATGGTCGAGGTATTGACCACAGCAAAGCTGATAACTAGTAGGTTGAACAGGGTCAGGGTACTGACCACAGCAGAGCTGATAACTAGTAGGTTGAACATGGTCGAGGTATTGACCACAGCAGAGCTGATAACTAGTAGGTTGAACATGATCAGGGTACTGACCACAGCAGAGCTGATAACTAGTAGGTTGAACATGGTCGAGGTATTGACCACAGCAAAGCTGATAACTAGTAGGTTGAACATGGTCGAGGTATTGACCACATCAGAGCTGATAACTAGTAGGTTGAACATGGTTGAGGTATTGACCACATCAGAGCTGATAACTAGTAGGTTGAACATGGTCGAGGTATTGACCACATCAGAGCTGATAACTAGTAGGTTGAACATGGTCGAGGTATTGACCACATCAGAGCTGATAACTAGTAGGTTGAACATGGTCGAGGTATTGACCACATCAGAGCTGATAACTAGTAGGTTGAACATGGTCGAGGTATTGACCACATCAGAGCTGATAACTAGTAGGTTGAACATGGTCGAGGTATTGACCACATCAGAGCTGATAACTAGTAGGTTGAACATGGTCGAGGTATTGACCACATCAGAGCTGATAACTAGTAGGTTGAACATGGTCGAGGTATTGACCACATCAGAGCTGATAACTAGTAGGTTGAACATGGTCGAGGTATTGACCACATCAGAGCTGATAACTAGTAGGTTGAACATGGTCGAGGTATTGACCACATCAGAGCTGATAACTGACATTAACTGCTCTTCTTTCAACAATCGGTCATGCTGGGAAACTATTGTCTGTTCTGTCTCTCACCTCTAGATGGAGACCAATCCTTTTCACTTTGAGACAGATCTTCTGATACACTGTCTGTGTTGTTTCTTCTCAGATTGTAAGGTTTAGCCGAGCCAGAATCCACTGTTCTGAGAGAGAATACAATGTGATGTTCAGAAAAGTAGTAGTTTTCAATAGCAATATCTATACCGAACAAAAATATAAACGCAATATGTAAAGTGTTGGTCCCATGTTTCATGAGCTGAAATCAAAGAAACCAGATATTTTCCATATGCGTGAAAATCTTATTTCTCTGAAATATTTTAGCCAATGTTTTTACATTCCTGCTAGTGAGCATTTCTCCTTTGCCGAGATAATCCTTTGACCTGACAGGTGTGGTGTATCAAGATACTGATTAAACAGCATGTTCATTATAAGTTTCATCTTGTGCTGGGAAAAATAAAATGTTGTAATTTATGAGCAGTTAGTAGCGCCTATGTCCTGTTTTTCACATTGCTTATAAGGTGTTATAAATGAGATCGTAAGACATTAGGAAGAGGGTGTTCATAGAAAGTGTTAACAATATTAATATTCTCTACCTTTGCGTTTCCTCCAGGTGGGTTGTGGAGTGTGTTCACACTGGGAGGAGCCAGCAGTAAACCAGGATTGGAGCAGGAACAGAACCCGCTTCCCTTATCCAATCAGAGCCTGTTATTACTCCTGGTGCTAGCCAATCTGACAGATGGACCAAACGACTGCCCCAACCCCTACAGACAGGCTGTCACCTGCTTCAAAAACACACAAGGTACTGCCCTACACACACCTTATGCCCACACGCACAACCCTTACAGACAGGCTGTCACCTGCTTCAAAAACACACAAGGTACTGCCCTACACACACACTGCCCTACACACACACCTTATGCCCACACGCACACATCTTACAGACAGCTGCTTCAAAAACACACACTGTGGGGCCCGGGAATCTCCAGGGGACCTCACAATACGAAATTGTCATGTTACGTTGTTGTTTTGAATGAAACTCTTATTATGAATACTGGTTATTGTTCTGTGATATTGAGGGAGCTAGCACACAAGCATTTAGCTGCCCGTTTAGCTGTAAACTGTGTATGTGACAAATATTTTCTGATTTGATACTTCGGTGCCGATACAATATGTATTGTGATCTGATACTTGCGATTTTATAGCAATTTGATGTTCCAGGAGCACGAGAAAACGAGTTTTGAGTTTGAAATAAGTGCTGAAAACATGTTGACTCACTATTTAAGAAGAAGATGGGACAACAAGTTATAGGTTGAAAATATACTGGCGATTTGGGGCAGGTACAGCCTACTATTGCTAGCTAACACTACCAAATGTTTTATTTTTTGGGGGGAGGGGGGTACTTTGAGTCAAAATATTATTGAGATATGTAACTGTATCCACCCCCCCCCTCCCTTATCACTGCCTGTCTAAATGCTAAGGCATTTGGTCTTATCTATTGAAAATACATATTTTTTTATTTAATCAGTGGAGCCCAATTGAGACCAGGGTCTCATTTTCAATGGTACCCTGAGACCGCGAGCTCTGACCTTTTGCTGCTGTCTAACTTGTTGAGGAAAAATGTACTTACTATGACTGTGAAATGTGGTTGTCCCACCTACCTATCCTACTTAGAGGAATGCACTAACTGCAAGTCTCTCTGGATAAGAGCGTCTGCTAAATGACGAATGTAAATGTTTCCTTACAGTATTACATATTGTACCAATAGAAGCAGACTTAAAGGGATCTATTGGTGAATGTGTGTCTCATTGTAATTTGCCTTTGATAGGAGTGTCTGCTAAATGGCTTAAATATCAAATGTTATTGGTCACAAACACATATTTATCAGATGTTATTTGTCACAAACACATATTCATCAGATGTTATTGGTCACATACATATTCATCAGATGTTATTGGTCACATACACATTCATCAGATGTTATTGGTCACATACACATTCATCAGATGTTATTGGTCACATACATATTCATCAGATGTTATTGGTCACATACATATTCATCAGATGTTATTGGTCACATACACATTCATCAGATGTTATTGGTCACATACACATTCATCAGATGTTATTGGTCACATACATATTCATCAGATGTTATTGGTCACATACACATTCATCAGATGTTATTGGTCACATACACATTCATCAGATGTTATTGGTCACATACACATTCATCAGATGTTATTGGTCACATACACATTTATCAGATGTTATTGCGGCTGTAGAGAAATGCTTGTGTTCCCAGTTCCAACAAGGCAGTAGTTATTGGTCACATATATATTTATCAGATGTTATTGCGGGTGTAGTGAAATGCTTGTGTATTCCACCAGGGTGGTCCTTCTGTGGCTCAGTTGGTAGAGCATGGCGCTTGTAACGCCAGGGTTGTGGGTTCGATTCCCAGGACCACCCATACGTAGAATGTATGCACACATGACTGTAAGTCGCTTTGGATAAAAGCGTCAGCTAAATGGCATATATTATTATTATTATTATTGTGTTCCCAGTTCCACCAGGGAAGTAGTTATCGGCTGTAGTGAAATGCTTGTGTTCCCAGTTCCACCAGGGCAGTAGTTATCGGCTGTAGAGAAATGCTTGTGTTCCCAGTTCCACCAGGGCAGTAGTTATCGGCTGTAGTGAAATGCTTGTGTTCCCAGTTCCACCAGGGCAGTAGTTATCGGCTGTAGAGAAATGCTTGTGTTCCCAGTTCCACCAGGGCAGTAGTTATCGGCTGTAGAGAAATGCTTGTGTTCCCAGTTCCACCAGGGCAGTAGTTATCGGCTGTAGTGAAATGCTTGTGTTCCCAGTTCCACCAGGGCAGTAGTTATCGGCTGTAGAGAAATGCTTGTGTTCCCAGTTCCACCAGGGCAGTAGTTATCGGCTGTAGTGAAATGCTTGTGTTCCCAGTTCCAACAGGGCAGTAGTTATCGGCTGTAGTGAAATGCTTGTGTTCCCAGTTCCACCAGGGCAGTAGTTATCGGCTATAGAGAAATGCTTGTGTTCCCAGTTCCAACAGGGCAGTAGTTATCGGCTGTAGTGAAATGCTTGTGTTCCCAGTTCCACCAGGGCAGTAGTTATCGGCTGTAGTGAAATGCTTGTGTTCCCAGTTCCAACAGGGCAGTAGTTATCGGCTGTAGAGAAATGCTTGTGTTCCCAGTTCCACCAGGGCAGTAGTTATCGGCTGTAGTGAAATGCTTGTGTTCCCAGTTCCACCAGGGCAGTAGTTATCGGCTGTAGTGAAATGCTTGTGTTCCCAGTTCCACCAGGGCAGTAGTTATCGGCTGTAGAGAAATGCTTGTGTTCCCAGTTCCAACAGGGCAGTAGTTATCGGCTGTAGAGAAGTGCTTGTGTTCCTAGTTCCACCAGGGCAGTAGTTATCGGCTGTAGTGAAATGCTTGTGTTCCCAGTTCCACCAGGGCAGTAGTTATCGGCTGTAGTGAAATGCTTGTGTTCCCAGTTCCAACAGGGCAGTAGTTATCGGCTGTAGAGAAATGCTTGTGTTCCCAGTTCCACCAGGGCAGTAGTTATCGGCTGTAGTGAAATGCTTGTGTTCCCAGTTCCACCAGGGCAGTAGTTATCGGCTGTAGTGAAATGCTTGTGTTCCCAGTTCCACCAGGGCAGTAGTTATCGGCTGTAGAGAAATGCTTGTGTTCCCAGTTCCAACAGGGCAGTAGTTATCGGCTGTAGAGAAGTGCTTGTGTTCCTAGTTCCACCAGGGCAGTAGTTATCGGCTGTAGTGAAATGCTTGTGTTCCCAGTTCCACCAGGGCAGTAGTTATCGGCTGTAGTGAAATGCTTGTGTTCCCAGTTCCACCAGGGCAGTAGTTATCGGCTGTAGTGAAATGCTTGTGTTCCCAGTTCCACCAGGGCAGTAGTTATCGGCTGTAGTGAAATGCTTGTGTTCCCAGTTCCACCAGGGCAGTAGTTATCGGCTGTAGTGAAATGCTTGTGTTCCCAGTTCCAACAGGGCAGTAGTTATCGGCTGTAGAGAAATGCTTGTGTTCCCAGTTCCACCAGGGCAGTAGTTATCGGCTGTAGTGAAATGCTTGTGTTCCCAGTTCCACCAGGGCAGTAGTTATCGGCTGTAGTGAAATGCTTGTGTTCCCAGTTCCACCAGGGCAGTAGTTATCGGCTGTAGAGAAATGCTTGTGTTCCCAGTTCCAACAGGGCAGTAGTTATCGGCTGTAGAGAAGTGCTTGTGTTCCCAGTTCCACCAGGGCAGTAGTTATCGGCTGTAGTGAAATGCTTGTGTTCCCAGTTCCACCAGGGCAGTAGTTATCGGCTGTAGTGAAATGCTTGTGTTCCCAGTTCCAACAGGGCAGTAGTTATCGGCTGTAGAGAAATGCTTGTGTTCCCAGTTCCACCAGGGCAGTAGTTATCGGCTGTAGAGAAATGCTTGTGTTCCCAGTTCCACCAGGGCAGTAGTTATCGGCTGTAGAGAAATGCTTGTGTTCCCAGTTCCACCAGGGCAGTAGTTATCGGCTGTAGTGAAATGCTTGTGTTCCCAGTTCCACCAGGGCAGTAGTTATCGGCTGTAGTGAAATGCTTGTGTTCCCAGTTCCACCAGGGCAGTAGTTATCGGCTGTAGTGAAATGCTTGTGTTCCCAGTTCCACCAGGGCAGTAGTTATCGGCTGTAGTGAAATGCTTGTGTTCCCAGTTCCACCAGGGCAGTAGTATCTAACAAGCGTTTCGATCTCCTTTAGACACGGCGTCCATCCCGACAGAGCAGCACCATACGTTCCAGATTAACTTCAACAGCCTGTACACAGCTCTGTGTGAGCAACAGAGGTCTGACCAGGCTACGCTGTTACTCTATACGCTGCTGCATCAGAACACCAATATGAGGAACTACATGCTGTCACGCACAGACATGGAGAACCTGGTAAGTGAAAGGACAAATAAAGAGGAGAATGGTTCAACTACCGACCTCTTCATCGTCTCCAGCACCACATCAACATCAACATATGACAAAATGCCGCTTTTCTATGTTTTGTATGTCTATGATTATGTGACCATGATGGTATGAGGGCCAGATTGGGAATTTATCCGGGACACCAGGGTTAACACCACTACGCTTATGATAAGTGGCATGGGATCTTTAGTGACCACAGAGAGTCAGGACACCTTTTTAACGTCCCATCTGAAAGATGCCACCCTACACAAGGCAATGTCCCCAATCACTGACCTGGGGCATTGGGATAAAAAAATATATGTTTAGACCAGAGGAAAGACCTCCTACTGGTCCTTCAACACCACTTCCAGCAGCATCTGGTCTCCCATCCAGGGACCAACAAGGACCAACCCTGCTTAGCTTCAGAGACAAGCCAGCAGTGGGATGCAGGGTGGTATGCTGCTGGCAGGGTGGTTTGAATTGTGTCTTGAAATATCCAATTCCATGTGCTGTTCAGACTGTAGGAAAAATAATAGATTCAAATCGGATATGCAATTTTTATTTGATTTGAGTCACTTCAAACTTCCAATGTGAAACAAGGCTTTAATAATCTTAGTCATCCGCGTTGTCTTAGTTTCTCATTGTTCCCAGCTGACATGTTGGCACACAATGGACAGCTGGTCCTGCGGGGTGTGCTGTGATGTCACTTCTCAGCAGGTTTTAAATGTGTTGGGGAGGAGGATCACTCCCACACACACAGTGAAACCATGCTGGAACCACACAGCTCCCCTGTGGAACAACACTCTCTGTCTCCCAGTGTCTCTTTAGTCTGGGATGCAGTGATGTTGGGTGCATGTCAGGGCTTGCCTTCTGGTTGAGGTCTGGTGTCCGCCCCACTTCCAGCCCCCACCCCACAGCACCCCCTGTCTCGTCCCATACCACCCCAATTATGTCCCTCCCTCTTTCTGTGCCGCCCCACACCACCCTCTTTCTGTCCCGCCCCTCCCTTCCCACCCACACCACTCCCTTTCTGTCCCGCCCCTCCCTTCCCACCCACACCACTCCCTTTCTGTCCCGCCCCCTCTCTCTGTTCTGTCCCGCCCTGTTCTGTCCTGCCCCCTCTGTTCTGTCCCGCCCCCCTCTGTTCTGTCCTGCCCCCTCTGTTCTGTTCTGCCCCCTCTGTTCTGTCTTGCCCCCTCTGTTCTGTCCCGCCCCCCCTCTGTTCTGTCCTGCCCCCTCTGTTTTGTCCCGCCCCCTCTGTTTTGTCCTGCCCCCTCTGTTTTGTCCTGCCCCCTCTGTTCTGTCCTGCCCCCTCTGTTCTGTCCCGCCCCCTCTGTTCTGTCCTGCCCCCTCTGTTTTGTCCTGCCCCCTCTGTTTTGTCCTGCCCCCTCTGTTTTGTCCTGCCCCCTCTGTTTTGTCCTGCCCCCTCTGTTTTGTCCTGCCCCCTCTGTTTTGTCCTGCCCCCTCTGTTTTGTCCTGCCCCCTCTGTTTTGTCCTGCCCCCTCTGTTTTGTCCTGCCCCCTCTGTTTTGTCCTGCCCCCTCTGTTCTGTCCCGCCCCCTCTGTTCTGTCCCGCCCCCTCTGTTCTGTCCCGCCCCCCTCTGTTCTGTCCCGCCCCTCTGTTCTGTCACGCCCCCTCTGTTCTGTCCCGCCCCCTCTGTTCTGTCCCGCCCCTCTGTTCTGTCCCGCCCCCTCTGTTCTGTCCCGCCCCCTCCGTTCTGTCCCGCCCCCTCCGTTCTGTCCCGCCACACACTGCAGGAACACATGCACGAGACCAGGAAGGAAAACGGTAGAATTTCTGAGTGGATTATCCTGGTTGAATAAATTGTCTAAATGAAATGAAACCAATATGAGTAACCAACACACATGGTCATTTTCTAATTATCTTCCTTTAGGTGGTGCCCATCCTAGAGATCCTGTACCATGTGGAAGACAGGAACTCTCATCACGTCTACATGGCCCTCATCATCCTCCTCATCCTCACTGAGGACGACACCTTCAACAGATCCATACACGAGGTGGTGAGTACTGACCCCTCACTCTAACCCTCACCATCCAACACCTTCAACAGATATGGGGTAGGGATCGGGATTTGAAACAAACACAGTACCTCAAACAACATGAATTCCTGCTCAGTAAATTTGACTTGGCAGACATTTCTCTGAAGGATGATTTCTCAAACGTCAGGACTTGTACCATTTCAGATTAGAACAGTACTATGATTAATGATGATTTCTCAAACGTCAGGACCTGTACCATTTCAGATAAGAACAGTACTATGATTAATGATGATTTCTCAAACATCAGGACCTGTACCATTTCAGATTAGAACAGTACTATGATTAATGATGATTTCTCAAACATCAGGACCTGTACCATTTCAGATAAGAACAGTACTATGATTAATGATGATTTCTCAAACGTTAGGACCTGTGCCATTTCAGATAAGAACAGTACTATGATTAATGATGATTTCTCAAACGTCAGGCAGGACCTGTGCCATTTCAGATAAGAACAGTACTATGATTAATGATCTGTAATTTTGAAAATGATTTCTCAAACCTGTTGTTTCTGTTAAGAACGGTACGTTGATGGTCACTATCCGTAATTTCGAAATGCTCCCCATCCTCCTCCTCTATCTATTTCAGTCTTCATTATTGGTCAGCTTGTCAATGAATTCAGACTATTTGAACAGAAAACCGTTAAACCATTTGGCTCACGGTGATTGACTCATTCTACTCTGTCGTTACCTTCAGTTCTGTGAATCATTTTTTACATTTTAAAGCCACCTCTCTATCTCTCCTATATTCCCTCTCTCCCTCCCTAGCCGCAGTCCATTGCCTGGTCTGCATATGAATCCCTCCCTCTCTCTCTCCCTCCCTCTTTCCCTCTCTCCCTCCCTCTTTCTATTCCCTCCCTCTTCCCTCTTCCCTCCCTCTTTCCCTCTCTTCAGACTATTGTCCCTCCCTCTCTCCCTCTCCCTCCCTGAACTTTCCCTCTTCCCTCCATTTCCCTCCCGGTTTGACTCATTCTACTCTCTCGTCCCTCTTCAGTTCTGTCCCTCCCTTTTCATTTTAAAGCCCCTCTCCCTCTCTCTCCCTCTCTTCCCTCTCTCTCCTCCCTCCCAGTCCATTGCCTGGTCTGCTCTGAATCCCCTCTCCCTCTCTCTCTCCTCCCTCTCTCTCCCTCCTCTCCCTCCCTCTCTCTCCCTCTTTCTCCCTCCCTCTCTCTCTCTCTCTCTCTCTCTCGCTCTCTCGCTCTCTCGCTCTCTCGCTCTCTCGCTCTGGGACCAGGTTAAATGGCAACCAAAGTCAGACATCTCTCAATGTTCGGACAGAAGTTTTTCAACATTGAACAATCTATGTGTCGGTGCTTTAGTGTTAATGGTGTCATGGGGCTGTTTGTTCAGCCTGAGATTAGACAGCCACTCTCCCCTCTAGCCATCCAGAGAGTGATGAGGCTGTGTAGTGGCTGACTGGCTGACCAGAGGCTGTTCTGGGCCAGGGAACACACACAGCCAGCCCTGCCTCAGCCTCCTCTCTCTCTACTCTCCCCTCTAGTCATCCAGAGAGTGATGAGACTGTGTAGTGGCTGACCAGAGGCTGTTCTGGGCCAGTGAACACAGACAGGTAGCCCTGCCTCAGCCTCCTCTCTCTCTACTCTCCCCTTTAGCCATCCAGAGAGTGAGATGACTCTGTAATGCTGTTGACTGACTTGCTTACCAGAGCCTGTTCTGGGCCAGGGAACACACACAGCCAGCCCTGCCTCAGCCTCCTCTCTCTCTACTCTCCCCTCTAGCCATCCAGAGAGTGATGAGGCTGTGTAGTGGCTGACTGGCTGACCAGAGGCTGTTCTGGGCCAGGGAACACACACAGCCAGCCCTGCCTCAGCCTCCTCTCTCTCTACTCTCCCCTCTAGCCATCCAGAGAGTGATGAGACTGTGTAGTGGCTGACCAGAGGCTGTTCTGGGCCAGGGAACACACAGCTAGCCCTGCCTCAGCCTCCTCTCTCTCTACTCTCCCCTCTAGCCATCCAGAGAGTGAGATGACTCTGTAATGCTGTTGACTGACTTGCTTACCAGAGCCTGTTCTGGGCCAGGGAACACACACAGCTAGCCCTGCCTCAGCCTCCTCTCTCTCTACTCTCCCCTCTAGCCATCCAGAGAGTGATGAGGCTGTGTAGTGGCTGACTGGCTGACCAGAGGCTGTTCTGGGCCAGGGAACACACACAGCCAGCCCTGCCTCAGCCTCCTCTCCCTCTACTCTCCCCTCTAGCCATCCAGAGAGTGATGAGACTGTGTAGTGGCTGCCCAGAGGCTGTTCTGGGCCAGGGACCACACACAGCTAGCCCTGCCTCAGCCTCCTCTCTCTCTACTATCCCCTCTAGCCATCCAGAGAGTGAGATGACTCTGTAATGCTGTTGACTGACTTGCTTACCAGAGCCTGTTCTGGGCCAGGGAACACACACAGCCAGCCCTGCCTCAGCCTCCTCTCTCTCTACTCTCCCCTCTAGCCATCCAGAGAGTGATGAGGCTGTGTAGTGGCTGACTGGCTGACCAGAGGCTGTTCTGGGCCAGGGAACACACACAGCTAGCCCTGCCTCAGCCTCCTCTCTCTCTACTCTCCCCTCTAGCCATCCAGAGAGTGAGATGACTCTGTAATGCTGTTGACTGACTTGCTTACCAGAGGCTGTTCTGGGCCAGGGAACACACACAGCTAGCCCTGCCTCAGCCTCCTCTCTCTCTACTCTCCCCTCTAGCCATCCAGAGAGTGAGATGACTCTGTAATGCTGTTGACTGACTTGCTTACCAGAGGCTGTTCTGGGCCAGGGAACACACACAGCCAGCCCTGCCTCAGCCTCCTCTCTCTCTACTCTCCCCTCTAGCCATCCAGAGAGTGAGATGACTCTGTAATGCTGTTGACTGACTTGCTTACCAGAGCCTGTTCTGGGCCAGGGAACACACACAGCCAGCCCTGCCTCAGCCTCCTCTCTCTACTCTCCCCTCTAGCCATCCAGAGATGGACAGAGATGCCATTTTTTCTGATTAATGAGGAATTTCTACTTTTCTACAAGAATATCTCAACTTTCCCCTGACACTAATATCCTTATTTTCCAGATGTTCTCTGTCACATCCCTGAGAGAGCAATGAGCCTCAAAAATACTAGGTCTACTGACCATTGAGGGAGTCATTGTTTTGATCCCAGTGTGTGATGATTGTATTCCCTGAGGGCAGAAGGCTACTGTACACCAGTTTAATCTGTATTCCCTGAGGTCAGAAGGCTACTGTACACCAGTTTAATCTGTATTCCCTGAGGGCAGAAGGCTACTGTACACCAGTTTAATCTGTATTCCCTGAGGGCAGAAGGCTACTGTACACCAGTTTAATCTGTATTCCCTGAGGGCAGAAGGCTACTGTACACCAGTTTAATCTGTATTCCCTGAGGTCAGAAGGCTACTGTACACCAGTTTAATCTGTATTCCCTGAGGGCAGAAGGCTACTGTACACCAGTTTAATCTGTATTCCCTGAGGGCAGAAGGCTACTGTACACCAGTTTAATCTGTATTCCCTGAGGGCAGAAGGCTACTGTACACCAGTTTAATCTGTATTCCCTGAGGGCAGAAGGCTACTGTACACCAGTTTAATCTGAATTCCTTCCCCCTCTTTCCTCCTCTCTTTATTTACAGATGCTATCAATATGTATCTAGCTATTGTCATCTTCAGGAAATATATTTCTTTATTCCTGCCCAGGACATTTAGTCAACTGGTCGATTGTTTTGTCGATTAGGCTATGGCCGACCAAAGATTTCTTTAGTCATGCAGTAGCAAACAATATATAAATATTTCATGCTGTACAAGACAGCTGTCTGATTCGTGCCTGTCTGAGTGGACTAATCCATTGTGGAGGCCTTGGGGATGGAACAGTCCATCACTAAAACGTGTGCTACTGAAACCCCAACTAAATAAAAATAATATTATTTCATAACAAACACGTTTTCTCTCGTGTTTGATAGCAGTCGCTGTCCGCGGTTCTGAAACATCAGTGCGCTGTTGAATTGGCGCCTTTTCCTAGACCATGGTTCCTGTGTGTATAAATGCAAAGTTAACCAGCATATTGGTGTTCAGAACAATGCGGCTGAGGCTGCAGCAGAATGAGGAGATAAGAAACCCCAAGTTAATTAGGTTTATAATCAATAACCTCTAAATCATCCATATACCTTTGAAGTCGGAAGTTTACATACACTTAGTTTGGAGCCATTAACTTGTTTTTCAACCACTCCACAAATGTCTTGTTAACAAACTATAGTTTTGGCAAGTCGGTTAGGACATCTACTTTGTGCATGACACAAGTAATTTTTCCAACAATTGTTTAGACAGATTATTTCGCTGTATCACAATTTACATACACTAAGTTGACACTGCCTTTAAACAGCTTGGAAAATTACAGAAAATGATGTCATGGCTTTAGAAGCTTCTGATAGGCTAATTGACAACATTTTAGTCAATTGGAGGTGTACCTGTGGATGTATTTCAAGGCCTACCTTCAAACTCAGTGCCTCTTTGCTTGACATCATGGGAAAATCAAAAGAAATCTGCAAAAAATTGTAGTCCTCCAAAAGTCTGGTTCATCCTTGGGAGCAATTTCCAAATGCCTGAAGGTACCACGTTCATCTGTACAAACAATAGTACGCAAGTATAACCACCATGGGACCACACAGCCGTCATACTGCTCAGGGAGGAGACGCATTCTGTCTCCTAGAGATTAATGTACTTTGGTGCGAAAAGTGCAAATCAATCCTAGAACAACAGCAAAGGACCTTGTGAAGATGCTGGAAGAAACAGGTACAAAAGTATCTATCCACAGCAAAACGAGTCCTATATCGACATAACCTGAAAGGCTGCTCAGCAAGGAAGAAGCCATTGCTCCACAACCGCCATAAAAAAGCCAGACTACGGTTTTCACATGGGGACAAAGATTGTACTTTTTGGAGAAATGTCCTCTGGTCGGATGAAACAAAAATAGAACTGTTTGGCCATAATGACCATCGTTATGTTTGGAGGAAAAAGGTGGAGTTGAAGAACACCATCCCAACTGTGAAGCACAGTGATAACAGCCTAATTTTTGGGGGTGCTTTGCTGCAGGAGGGACTGGTGCACTTCACAAAATAGATGGCATAAAGAGGGAGGAAAATTGTGTGAATATATTGAAGCAACATCTCAAGACATCAGTCAGGAAGTTGAAGCTTGGTTGCAAATGGGTCTTCCAAATGGACAATGACCGCAAGCATAGTTCCAAAGTTGTGTCAAAATGGCTTAAGGCCACAAAGTCAAGGTATTGGAGTGGCCATCACAAAGCCCTGACCTCAATCCTATAGAAAGTTTGTGGGCAGAACTGAAAAAGCGTGTGCGAGCAAGGAGGCCTACAAACCTGACTCAGTTAGGAAGGAAGGAACAGTGGAATCTACTGTCTACGAGGTTAGGAAGGAATAGTGGTATCTACGAGGTTAGGAAGGAATAGTGGTATCTACTGTCTACGAGGTTAGCAAGGAACAGTGGTATCTACTATCTACGAGGTTAGGAAGGAATATTGGTGTCTACGAGGTTTGGAAGGAATAGTGGTATCTACTGTCTATGATATTAGGAAGGAATAGTGGTATCTACTATCTACGAGGTTGGGAAGGAATAGTGGTATCTACTGTCTACGAGGTTAGGAAGGAATAGTGGGATCTACTATCTATGAGGTTAGTAAGGAATAGTGGTATCTACTATCTACGAGATTAGGAAGGAACAGTGGTATCTACTGTCTACGAGGTTAGGAAGGAATAGTGGTGTCTACGAGGTTAGGAAGGAATAGTGGTGTCTACGAGGTTAGGAAGGAACAGTGGTAGCTACGAGGTTAGGAAGGAATAGTGGTAGCTACTGTCTACGAGGTTAGGTAGGAATAGTGGTGTCTACGAGGTTAGGAAGGAATAGTGGTATCTACTATTTACGAGGTTAGGAAGGAACAGTGGTATCTACTGTCTACGAGGTTAGGAAGGAATAGTGGTGTCTACGAGGTTAGGAAGGAATAGTGGTGTCTACGAGGTTAGGAAGGAACAGTGGTAGCTACGAGGTTAGGAAGGAATAGTGGTAGCTACTGTCTACGAGGTTAGGTAGGAATAGTGGTGTCTACGAGGTTAGGAAGGAATAGTGGTATCTACTATTTACAAGGTTAGGAAGGAACAGTGGGATCTACTATCTACGAGATTAGGAAGGAATAGTGGTATCTTCGAGGTTAGGAAGGAATAGTGGTATCTACTGTCTACGAGGTTAGGAAGGAACATTGGAATCTACTGTCTACGAGGTTAGGAAGGAATAGTGGTATCTACGAGGTTAGGAAGGAATAGTGGTATCTACTGTCTACGAGGTTAGGAAGGAACAGTGGAATCTACTGTCTACGAGGTTAGGAAGGAATAGTGGTATCTACGAGGTTAGGAAGGAATAGTGGTATCTACTGTCTATGAGATTAGGAAGGAACAGTGGTATCTACTATCTACGAGGTTGGGAAGGAATAGTGGTATCTACTGTCTACGAGGTTAGGAAGGAATAGTTTGATCTACTATCTATGAGGTTAGTAAGGAATAGTGGTATCTACTATCTACGATATTAGGAAGGAATAGTGGAATCTACTATCTACGATATTAGGAAGGAACAGTGGTATCTACTATCTACGAGGTTAGGAAGGAATAGTGGTGTCTACGAGGTTAGGAAGGAATAGTGGTATCTACTGTCTACGAGGTTAGGAAGGAACAGTGGTATCTACTATCTACGAGGTTAGGAAGGAACAGTGGTGTCTACGAGGTTAGGAAGGAACAGTGGTATCTACTATCTACTAGGTTAGGAAGGAATAGTGGTATCTACTATCTACGAGGTTAGGAAGGAACAGTGGTGTCTACGAGGTTAGGAAGGAACAGTGGTATCTACTATCTACTAGGTTAGGAAGGAATAGTGGTATCTACTATCTACGAGGTTAGGAAGGAACAGTGGTGTCTACGAGGTTAGGAAGGAACAGTGGTATCTACTATCTACTAGGTTAGGAAGGAATAGTGGTATCTACTATCTACGAGGTTAGGAAGGAACAGTGGTGTCTACGAGGTTAGGAAGGAATAGTGGTGTCTACTATCTATGAGATTAGGAAGGAACAGTGGTATCTACTATCTACGAGGTTAGGAAGGAACAGTGGTATCTACTATCTACGAGATTAGGAAGGAACAGTGGTATCTACTGTCTACGAGGTTAGGAAGGAATAGTGGTGTCTACGAGGTTAGGAAGGAATAGTGGTATGTACTGTCTACGAGGTTAGGAAGGAACAGTGGAATCTACTGTCTACGAGGTTAGGAAGGAATAGTGGTATCTACGAGGTTAGGAAGGAATAGTGGTATCTACTGTCTACGAGGTTAGGAAGGAACAGTGGTATCTACTATCTACGAGGTTAGGAAGGAATAGTGGTATCTACTGTCTACGAGATTAGGAAGGAACAGTGGTATCTACTATCTACGAGGTTAGGAAGGAATAGTGGTGTCTACGAGGTTAGGAAGGAACAGTGGTATCTACTATCTACGAGATTAGGAAGGAACAGTGGTGTCTACGAGGTTAGGAAGGAATAGTGGTATCTACGAGATTAGGAAGGAACAGTGGTATCTACTGTCTAAGAGATTAGGTAGGAACAGTGGTATCTACTATCTACGAGGTTAGGAAGGAATAGTGGTGTCTACGAGGTTAGTAAGGAATAGTGGTATCTACTATCTACGAGGTTAGGAAGGAATAGTGGTATCTACTATCTACGAGGTTAGGAAGGAATAGTGGTGTCTACGAGGTTAGGAAGGAATAGTGGTGTCTACGAGGTTAGGAAGGAATAGTGGTATCTACTGTCTACGAGGTTAGGAAGGAACAGTGGAATC
This sequence comes from Oncorhynchus keta, assembly GCF_023373465.1. Lineage (NCBI taxonomy): Eukaryota > Metazoa > Chordata > Actinopteri > Salmoniformes > Salmonidae > Oncorhynchus > Oncorhynchus keta. Next base: position 46,752,875 of record NC_068432.1, read on the forward strand.
TACTGTCTACGAGGTTAGGAAGGAATAGTGGTATCTACTGTCTACGAGGTTAGGAAGGAACAGTGGTATCTACTATCTAAGAGATTAGGTAGGAACAGTGGGATCTACTATCTACGAGGTTAGGTAGGAACAGTGGTAGCTACTATCTACGAGGTTAGGTAGGAACAGTGGTAGCTACTGTCTACGAGATTAGGAAGGAACAGTGGTATCTACTATCTAAGAGATTAGGAAAGAATAGTGGTATCTACGAGATTAGGTAGGAACAGTGGTATCTAATATCTACGAGATTAGGAAGGAATAGTGGTATCTACGAGATTAGGTAGGAACAGTGGTATCTACTATCTACGAGATTAGGAAGGAACAGTGGTGTCTACGAGATTAGGAAGGAACAGTGGTGTCTACGAGATTAGGAAGGAATAGTGGTATCTACGAGATTAGGAAGGAACAGTGGTATCTACTGTCTACGAGATTAGGAAGGAACAGTGGTGTCTACGAGATTAGGAAGGAACAGTGGTGTCTACGAGATTAGGAAGGAACAGTGGTGTCTACGAGATTAGGAAGGAACAGTGGTGTCTACGAGATTAGGAAGGAACAGTGGTGTCTACGAGATTAGGAAGGAACAGTGGTATCTACTGTCTACGAGATTAGGAAGGAACAGTGGTGGCTACTATCCACTAATGGGTTGTTACCTACTGTAGTAGCTACCATTTAAATAGCCATTTCTTATGTTGTCTCCCTCTCTCTCAGGTATTGAAGAACATAACGTGGTATTCAGAACGTCAGTTAACAGAGATCTCTCTGGGTAGTCTACTCATCCTGGTGGTCATACGCACCATCCAGTACAACATGACACGGACCAGGGTGAGTTAAACACACATGGATGTACATGCATATGCAGTGCATGAACACACATGCACACACAGGGTTTTTTCTGGATCAAAATGGGGTTTAGGTGGTGACCTGTGGCATGCCCATGGGTGTGGTCCTGTTGACTAATTTCCTGCAATTCTACACATTCTTGCCATCAGGCTAAGAGAGAGATTTGTATGCAATAAAATATAGAAAATCTAATAAAAACGCAACATGTAAAGTTTTGGTCCATATTCAGAAAAGGCTTATCTCTCAAATGTTGTGCACAAATTTGTTTATATCCTTTTTAGTGAGCATTTCTCCTTTGCCAAGATAATCCATTACACAGGTGCACCTTGTGTAAGGGACAATAAAAGGCCACTCTAAAATGTGCAGTTTTTTCACACAAGACAATGCCACAGATTGTGTTGAGGGAGCGTGCAATTAGCATGCTGACTGCAGGAATGTTCATCAGAGTTGTTGCCAGAGAATTGAATGATGATTTCTCTACATAAGCCGTCTCCAACGTTGTTTTTAGAGAATTAAGCAGTACGTCCAATCGGCCTCGGAACCGCAGAACAAGTGTATGGGGTCGTGTGATCAAGTGGTTTGCTGATATGAACAGAGTGCCCCATGGTGTCGGTGGGGTTATGGGATGGGCAGGCATAAGCTATGGACAACGAACATAATTGCATTTTATTGATGGAAATCTGAATGAACAGCGATATCGTGACAAGATCCTGAGGCCCATTGTCATTACATTGATCCTCTGCCATCACCTCATGTTTCAGCATGATAAATGCACTGCCCCAAGGATCTGTACACACTTCCTGGAAGCCGAAAATGTTCCAGTTCTTCCATGGCCTGCATACTGACCAGACATGTCCCCCATTGAGCATGTTTGGGATCCTCTGGATCAATGTTTGCGACAGTGTGTTCCAGTTCCTGATAATGTCCAGCAACTTCGCACAGCCATTGAAGCGGAGTGGGACAACATTCCACAGCCATTGAAGAGGAGTGGGACAACATTCCACAGCCATTGAAGAGGAGTGGGACAACATTCCACAGCCATTGAAGAGGAGTGGGACAACATTCCACAGCCATTGAAGAGGAGTGGGACAACATTCCACAGCCATTGAAGAGGAGTGGGACAACATTCCACAGCCATTGAAGAGTAGTGGGACAACATTCCACAGCCATTGAAGAGTAGTGGGACAACATTCCACAGCCATTGAAGAGTAGTGGGACAACATTCCACAGCCATTGAAGAGGAGTGGGACAACATTCCACAGCCATTGAAGAGGAGTGGGACAACATTCCACAGCCATTGAAGAGGAGTGGGGACAAACATTCTACAGCCATTGAAGAGGAGTGGGGACAACATTCCACAGCCATTGAAGAGGAGTGGGACAACATTCCACAGCCATTGAAGAGGAGTGGGACAACATTCCACAGCCATTGAAGAGGAATGGGACAACATTCCACAGGCCACAATCAACAGCCTGATCAACTATGTGAAGGAGATGTGTCACGCTGCATGAGGCAAATGGTGGTCACACCAGTGACCAACAGACACATATCTGTATTCCCAGTCATGTGAAATCCATAGATTAGGGCCTAATGATTTTATTTCAATAAGATTTCCATATATAATCTGTAACTCAGTAGAATCCTTGAAATTGTTGCATGTTGCGTTTTATTTTTGTTCAAATAGATTCTCCTTCTATTTTGGTGATTGTTAGTTCTGAGATTATAAAAAAATATATATAAATTATATTTTCTACATACTTTTTATCTGGTTTTAGTCATTTCAGTTTTTACTGTTTGGACATAGACGGCCTGGAAAAAAACACCCCGCCCCGCCCCAATACTTTTATATGCAGTAAAAACCCTGGACACACACACACCTACATGACCACATACACTTTGTTTAGGCCTACTTTAGATTTTAATTTCTCATGTGTTTTTGTTCAAACTTATGTTGTTTTTAGTACTACATTGATATTGATTACTGCATTGTTGGGTTTAGAGTTGGCACGTGACATTCAAATTTTAAACTATACTTAGTACGCATCTCAATGGACTTCAAGGAAGGTCATTGTACGTCTCTTATTTCCTCTCTTCCAGGATAAGTACCTGCACACCAACTGCCTGGCAGCCCTGGCCAATATGTCAGCCCAGTTCCGCTGCTTACACCAATACGCTGCCCAGCGCATCATTAGGTGAGGTTTAGTAGGCACTCTGTAGAACTAGTGTTGACTGTCAGCACAGAGACTGGTATGGCCAAAGCATTTTAACTGGTATTGATATGCTCTTTACTCAAACCATAGCCTACTGGCCAACTGTAGACTGAAGAGGTTTAGCAGGTCAGGGTACAGCCAGGCCTGGTGTTAGGTTAGAACAGGTGTCTCACAACGGGTCGATCGCCAGCTACCAGTAGCTACCAGCTACCAGTAGCTACCAGCCTACCTATGAGTAGCTCGCCAAACAATTCTGAAAGTACATGCAATTTAAGTGTTCCACCACAAACTGTCATAAACAAATCTCACAAGTATCTGACACTGCAAACTCCCAGCTACTATTTAATCAACACAACATTATCCCAACCCTGGTTATCCACTATTGGCTTAAAAAAAAACTAATCTAACACTATCTGCCAATTATTGTCCATCTGTCTGTCTGGTGAACGCGTTTGTCTATCACTCCGTATCTAGCCAGCCTGTTGATGTGATAACCGTCTTGTGGGTTGACAGAAAACTTTGCCCCAAATCCTTCTCAATGAAATGTTAACTGCAAAGTAGGCTTACCTAGCAGAATTATATCTGGAGGAAATTCAGCGTATTCAGAAAGTATTCAGAACCCTTGACTTTTTCCACTTTTTTTTACGTTACAGCCTTATACTAAAATTTATTAAATTGTTTTTTTTCCCATCATCAATCTACACACAATACTCCATAATGACAAAGCAAAAACGTTTTTTTCAAATTTTAGCAAATGTATAAACTAAATGGAAATATCACATTTACATAAGTATTCAGACCCTTTACCCAGTACTTTGTTGAAGCACCTTTTGGCAGCGATTACAGCCTAGATTCTTCTTGGGTGTGACACTACAAGCTTGGTACACCTGTATTTGGCGAGTTTCTCCCATTATTCTCTGCAGATCCTCTCAAGCTCTGTCAGGTTGGATGGGGAGCGTCGCTGCAAAGCTGTTTCCAGAGATGTTTGATCTGGTTCAAGTCCGGGCATTGACTGGGCCACTAAAGGACATTCAGAGACTTGTCCCGAAGCCACTCCTGCGTTGTCTTGTCTGTGTGCTTAGGGTTGTTATCCTGTTGACAGGTGAAACTTTGCCCCAGTCTGAGGTCCTGCACACTCTGGAGCAGTTTTTCATCTTTCCCTCAATCTTGACTTGTCTCCCAGTCCCTGCCGCTGAAAAACATCCCCACAGCATGATGCTGCCACCACCATGCTTCACCGTAGGGAATGTGCCAGGTTTCCTCTAGACGGGACTCTTGGAATTCAGGCCAAAGAGTTCAATTTTGGTTTCATCAGACCAGAATCTTGTTTCTCATGGTCTTCGAGTTCTCTAGGTAGTTTTTGGCAAACTCCAAGCTGGCTGTCATGTGCTTTTTACTGAGTAGTGGATTCTGTCTGGTCACTCTACCATAAAGGCCTAATTGGTGGAGTGCTGCAGAGATGTTTGTCCTTCTAGAAGGTTCTCCCACCTCCTCAGAGAACTCTGGAGCTCTGTCAGAGTGATCATTGGATTCTTGGTAACCTCCCTGACCAAGGCCCTTCTCCCACTATTGCTCAGTTTGGCCGGGAGGTCAGCTTAAGAGTCTTGGTGGTTCCTAACTTGTTCCATTTAAGAATGATGGAGGCCACTATGTTCTTGACAACCTTCATTGCTGCAGACATTTTTTGGAACCCTTCCCCAGATCTGCACAATCCTCTCTCGGAGCTCTACGGACAATTCCTTCGACCTCATGGCTTGGTATTTGCTCTGACATGCACTGTCAACTGTGGGACCTTATACAGACAGGTGTGTGCCTTTCCAAATCATGTCCAATCAATTGAAGTTACCACAGGTGGACTCCAATCAAGTTGTAGAAACATCTCAAGGATGATCAATGGAAACAGGATGCGCCTGAGCTCAATTTCTAATCTCATAGCAAAGGGTCTGAATATTAAAAGTATTTCTTTTTTTTTTTTTTAAATAAACATTTCTAAAACCTGTTTTCTCTCTGTCATTATGGGAATTGTGTGTAGGTTGATGAGGAAAACATTTTAATCAATTTTAGATGTGGAAAAGGGGAAGAGGTCTGAATACTTTCCGAATGCACTGAATATCATTTGTATCTATTATTGGTTATTTGAGAACTTTGCCATGAATTGAGCAGCAGCAGTACAGAACCATTGCTAGATCAGCACATTAGGTGGCACATTGCTCACTCGCTAGATGCACAATTAAAGGGACAGATTTTTGCGGCCATTGATTAGAATCCCCATTAGCCGGCGCCACGGGGGATCCAGCTAGTCTTACTGGGGTCTAAACACATTAGAAAAAAGACATTACAGACAAAAGTCTTTACATTTGAAATTATTAAACAAATATTAACATGTAGCGTGTGTGCATCTATGCGTTGTTGCTTTATTCATTTTTGAACCCAGGTTTGCTGTTCACCCACCCTATATAAAATGGAAGGGAGTTCCATGCACTAATGGCTCTGTATAATACTGTACATTTCATAAAATTTGTTCTGGACCTGGGGACTGTGAAAAGACCTCTGGTGGCATGTGTGGTGGGTGGAGTAAGTGTGTGTATCAGTGCTGTGTGTAAGTTGACTATGCAAAAAATAATTAATTTCCAACACATTGTTTCTTATAAAAAAACAAGAACTGACTCAGTCAGTCTTTCCTCAACTCTCAGCCAAGAGAGACTGGCATGCATAGTATTAGTATTAGCCCTCTGATTACAACGAAGAGCAAGATGTGCCATGGTTCTGGGCCAGGTGTAGCTTAACTAGGTCTTTCTTTGCTGCACTTGAACATATGACTGGACAATAATTTTGTTTGTTTTTTAAATTATTATTTTATTTTACCTTTATTTAACAGGCAAGTCAGTTAAGAACAACTTATTTTCAATGACGGTGGGTTAACTGCCTGTTCAGAACGACAGACTTGCCAGCTCGGGAGTTTTGAACTTGCAACCTTCCAGTTGCTAGTCCAACACTCTAACCCCTAGGCTACCCTGCCGCCCCTAGGCTACCCTAGAGCCCGCAGGACTTGCTTTGTGGAGTGTTTTGTCAAAAAAGCAGAGCATCTCGTTATTGCAGACATACTTCAACTCCTCTTTACAACCGTTTAATCTCTGTTTTGACCATGAAAGTTTACAATCTGAGGTAACACCAAGTAACTTTGGTCTACTCAACATGTTCAACAGCCATCACCATTCATTACATGCCTCAGCTGAGGTCTTGAACTTTGTGAATGATTTGTACCAAATGTAATGCTCTTCATTTCAGTGACTTCATTATATGTGGTTGCTGATGCATGTATGGTTGAATCATCAGCATCATACATTGACTCATGTGCTTTGTTTAATGCCAGTGGCAGGTCATTGGTAAAAATAGGAAAGAGTAGAGGGCCTAGAGAGCTGCCCTGCGGTACACCACACTTTACAGGTTTGATATTAGAGAAGCTTCCATTAAATAAAACCCTCTGAATTCTATTTGATAGCTCTGAATCCACGATATGGCAGAGGTTGAAAAGCCATAACACATACATTTTCTCAACAACAGGTTATGGTCGATAATGTCAAAGGCTGCACTGAAATCGAACAGTAAAGCTCCCACAATCTTCTTATTATCAATTTCTTTCAACCAATCATGAGTCATTTGTGTCCGTACAGTACATGTTGAGTGTCCTTCTCTATAAGCATGTTGAAAGTCTGTTGTTAATTTGTTTACAGAGTAATGGCATTGTATTTTTATCAAACACAATTCTTCCAACAGTTTGCAGCAAGCTGATAGGTCTCCTGTTAGAACCCGTAAAGGTTGCTTTACCACTCTTGGGAAAGGAATGACTTTGGCTTCCCTCCAGGCCTGAGGATAAAGACTTTCCTCTAGGCTCAGATTATAGGTATGACAGATAGGAGTGGCTATAGAGTCAGCTACAATCCTCAGTAACTTTCCATCTAAGTTGTCAATGCCAGGAGGTTTGTCATTATTATAACAATACAATAACAATACATTTTCCACCTCTCCTGCATTAACTTCACAAAATTCAAACGTACAAAGCTTTTCTTTTGTTATTCGCTTTTTTATGCATTTAGTACAATGGCTCACCGTTTGTTTTTTGGCATTTCCTGCCTAAGTTTGCCCACTTTGCCAATTAAGTTATCATTAAAATATTTCTCAACATCAAATGGTTTTGTGATTAATACGCCATCTGATTCAATGAAAGATGGAGTTGAATTAGTTTTCCTGCCCGTAATTCAATTTAAAGTACTCAAGTCGTCGTCGCCCCCCCCCCATTTTTCTTTGTCATTGATCTTGGCTTCATAATAATTCTTCTTCTTTTTGTTGAGTTTAGTCACATAATTTCTGAATTTGCAGTAAATCAGCCAGTCCGATGGGCAGCCAGACTTATTAGCCACTCCTTTTGCCCCAGCTTTTTCAACCATAGTTTTTCAATTCCTCATCAATCCAGTGAGCATTAATAGTTCTAACAGGTGCATGTTTATCAATAATTGGAGGAAGCATAAATTCATCAAGTATAGTGTCTGGACCAACAAGTATTTGTATTATCATCTACAAAATATTTTGTACAATCTCTTATACACTATTTTAGCCACAGCTTTTGGAACTTTGGCTTTACTGGATAGACCCACTATATTGTGATCACTTGGTACGGATACAGCTTTAGAACAAAGTTCTACAATATTAGGAAAAATATGATCAATACATGTGGATTATCTCCTGTAGTGTTTGTAAACACAGTGTTAACACTCAGTATCTAAATAATATAATGTGAAATGCTTGACTGTTTACATCACATAGACTGAGAGGTTTACTTTCTTGGGGACCTGAATATTGACTGGTTATCATCAAGAAGAAGCTTCTCACTGTAACCAATGCCTGTAATCTGGTTCGGGTTATTAATCAACCTACCAGACTTGGTGGCGTATAGCAACATCCCAAAAGAAAAGGCTTTATATGTGCAAGGTGAACCTGCAACCACAACACTTCAATAACATATTCTCTAAGCATTACAGGGTTATGGCTCTGAATATATATATATATATATAGCAACACCTCCCCCATAAGCGTTTCTGTCTCTTCTATAATTTTTTTAGAATGGACTCTGAACATCCAGTGTCATTGATCTCTATCAATAATTGTAATTTTGAGTGAAAAACTAAACAAATCTAAAAACAGAAAAAGTAAAACTCAGAAGATATAAAGCAGAATTTGGGAGGAAAATAAACAGATTTTATAGGGCCCTCCTTAGTTATTTATGAAACATTATTTTACCAGGTATGTTGACAAACACTTTCTACTTTCTTGTACACTAAGAACACTAAGAACCCGGGGGAAAGTTCCAGGAGAGACGAATGTGCCTATTTGAAAGCTAGAAAAATATTAGTAGCTCGCAACGTTTCCCTTCACTGGAACTAAGGGCCTTAGCCCGAACAATGAATAACAGCCCCAGAACATTATTCCTCGTCCACCAAACTTTACAGTTGGCACTATGCATTCAAGCAGGTAGCGTTCTCTTGTGTGCATCTGCTCGGCCATGGACACTCATTTCATGAAGCTCCCGACGAACAGTCTGGCAGCATTCAAGCAGGTAGCGTTCTCTTGTGTGCAGCTGCTCGGCCATGAACACTCATTTCATGAAGTTCCCGACTTCAAGGCAGTTTGGAACTCGGTAGTGAGTGTTGCAACCGAGGACAGATTTTTTTTAAAGTACTACACGCTTCAGCACTTGGTGGTTCCGTTCTGTGAGCTTGTGTGGCCTACCACTTCGCAGCTGAGCCGTTGTTGCTCCTAGACGTTTCCACTTCACAATAACAGCACGTAGTTGTCCGGGGCCTCTCCAGCAGGGCAGAAATTTGACGAACTGACTTGTTGGAATGGTGTCATCCTATTACGGTGCCATGTTGAAAGTGTACAGAGCAGCAAGTCCATTCTACTGGCAATGTTTGCATGGCTGTGTGCTCGATTTTATACATATGTCAGCAACGGGTGTGGCTGAAATAACCGAATCCACTCATTTGAAGTTGTCAACATACTTTTGTATATACACTCGCTCTGGGTGCTGGTGATTTTGTGATCCACCTCTACACAGACGACACCATTCTATATACATCTGGCCCTTCTTTGGACACTGTGTTAACAAACCTCCAAACGAGCTTCAACGCCATACAACACTCCTTCCGTGGCCTCCAACTGCTCTTAAATGGTAGTAAAACTAAATGCACCCTCCCGCCTGACTAGCATCACTACTCTAGACGGTTCTGACTTAGAATATATGGACAACTATAAATACCTAGGTGTGTGGCTAGTCTGTAAACTCTCCTTCCAGACTCACATTAAGCATCTCCAATCCAAAGTTAAATCTAGAATTGCCTTCCTATTTCGCAACAAAGCCTCCTTCACTCATGCTGCCAAACATACCCTTGTAAAACTGACCATTCTACCGATCCTTGACTTCGGCGATGTCATTTACAAAATAGCCTCCAACACTCTACTCATCAAATTGGATGCAGTCTATCACAGTGCCATCCGTTTTGTCACAAAAGCCCCATATACTACCCACCACTGCGACCTGTATGTTCTCGTTGTCTGGTCCTCGCTACATATTCGTCACCAAACCCACTGGCTCCAGGTCATTGATAAGTCTTTGCTAGGTAAAGCTCTTCCTTATCTCAGCTCACTGGTCACCATAGTAACACCCACCCGTAGCACATGCTCCAGCAGGTATATTCCACTGGTCATCCCCAATGCCAACACCTCCTTTAGCCGCCTTTCCTTACAGTTCTCTGCTGCCAATGACTGGAACAAATTTTTAAAAAGTCACTGAAGTTGGAGACTTATCTCCCTCACTAACTTTAAGCGTCAGCTGTCAGAGCAGCTTACCGATCGCTGCAGCTGTACACAGCCCATCTGTAAATAGCCCATCCAACCAGCTACCTACATCATCCCCACATTTTTTCCCCCTGCTCTTTTGCACACCAGTATTTCTACTTGCACATCCTCACCTGCACATATCACTCCAGTGTAAATTGCTAAATTGTAATTACTTTGCCACTATTGGCCTATTTATTGCCTTACCTCCTTACTTCATTTGCACACACTGTATACAGATTTTTCTATTGTGTTATTGACTGTATGATTGTTTATGTTTGTTTATGTGTAACTCTGTTGTTTTTGTCGCACTGCTTTGCTCTATCTTGGCCAGGTCGCAGTTGTAAATGAGAACTTGTTCTCAACTGGCCTACCTGGTTAAATAAAGGTGACATTTTTATATTTATATATATTAGCATCCAATCCTTCGAAGGGGAAAAAAGTATCTACCTGAGTCATAGGTAGCTCCCAGCATCTGTCTGACTCACTAAGATTTTCATCCAAAGCCTCTTAATCAGTATTCCTGGATTTTGTCATCTTTTTACCCCCCCCCCATTGGGTAGTTTTCTTGGCTTTTCACGTTCTTTTTAAATCCCCAATAAGCCATTTTTATGCCAAAGCGATGAAAGAATCCGTTCAAAATACTATGATGCGTTCTGAGTGCGTCCTTTCTAAATACCTGTAGCAACTGTTTGCATTACGCTAAAGAGCTACTCCGTCCTACACAAGTCCCACCCAGGTCATCTGATATGACTGGAAAGCTGATCTTATTGGCTACACAACTGTCCATCTTTCATTTGAACCACTCCTCAGTTGAAGGATTAAAACAACACACTATTGGTGCTCAAAGATGTCGTCACTGGGTGGACATTTGATGTTCTAGTTCAGCCATACATTATCGGAGAACATTGATACGAGGCTACTTTTGATCGTAAGAACCTAACAATTCATTTGACACCATGTAGCTCCAGCTCAAACACAGACCACATGTTAGCTTACCTTGTAAGATGTTTGTTGTTGAGTGAAAACAAAGTTTAAAATTGGACTCCTTGACTCTTGGCCGTGAATCGATAATGGTAAGTCACAGGCCAATCAAACAACATATTATCTGTGGCGTCTATGCTTTAATCACATGTCAACATTGTTCAAGAAGCCAAGATCCCCAGCTTTCAGGAGACACCCTGTATTCATGGGTGGGGGGCTACCGTTTTCATTTTAGACGACATTGAATTAAACATTTATATCAAGGGGACCCTACAATTTAAGAGGTTAATTAAATGCCCTGATGACTTGATACACAACAACATTATTCCAGATTGCCTCAGTAGCTCTAAGCACACAAACACACTCACTCAAACACTTACTCCACCCTGATTATGTAATCGAGTTGGTCATTAGACACGCATTAGTCATAGTTTGTGAAATATTCATCTTTCCATTTATATATGCAGTAGCCTAAGCATTGAGATCTCTGCACTGTAGCACCAGAATGTCGTCCAGCCTTTGAAATGCTGTCGCTCTATTCTTCATGATACCTCCATGTTAAACCACTAGACTGGCTGTCAGTCTGTGGTTGGCTCTGAATAAAGACATTATCACGTCTCGCGGGTACTCTCCAGCTGTGAAGCACTCAGTTAGTCAGTCAGTGATGATAACACTAATGGTTCCAAGCTGTTGAAAGGAAGGAGGATTCACGCATGCACAGGATTCTCCTCGGCTCTCTGTGGTTAGGAGACTTAACTGTATGAAAGAATGAGACTGTGAAGGGCCAGACCAGTGAGTCACTGACCCAGCACACAGCCCATTTTACCAGATGGACCCTGGCTAGGACCACACACTTCCTGGCCATGCTCGCTCACTGTCACGGGACAGCTAACCAGAACGACCACACGAGCACTCCTCTTCCTCTCATCAATTCTTTCAGGATTATTTAACGCTGTTGCGTGACCACTGGGAAGTGGAAACAGAAATACTCTTTGTGTAGGTGGACACACACACACAATCCACCAGGTTTTATGATGACTAAGAGAGTAGCCTGCTGACACTATTGTCCGTGTCTTCACTGTTTAGGGATGTAGTGGTGGGGAAGGTAATGTAGTACATTTATGATTTTGGCTGTTTAGGGATATGCTGTTGGGGAGGAAGGCAATGTAGTACATTCATGATTTTGGCTGCTTAGGGATATGGTGGTGGGTGGGGAAGGTAATGTAGTACATTCATGATTTTGGCTGCTTAGGGATATGGTGGTGGGTGGGGAAGGTAATGTAGTACATTTATGATTTTGGCTGCATAGGGATATGGTGGTGGGTGGGGAAGGTAATGTAGTACATTCATGATTTTGGCTGCTTAGGGATATGGTGGTGGGTGGGGAAGGTAATGTAGTACATTTATGATTTTGGCTGCATAGGGATATGGTGGTGGGTGGGGAAGGTAATGTAGTACATTCATGATTTTGGCTGCTTAGGGATATGGTGGTGGGTGGGGAAGGTAATGTAGTACATTTATGATTTTGGCTGCTTAGGGATATGGTGGTGGGTGGGGAAGGTAATGTAGTACATTTATGATTTTGGCTGCATAGGGATATGGTGGTGGGTGGGGAAGGTAATGTAGTACATTCATGATTTTGGCTGCTTAGGGATATGGTGGTGGGTGGGGAAGGTAATGTAGTACATTTATGATTTTGGCTGCTTAGGGATATGGTGGTGGGTGGGGAAGGTAATGTGTACATTCAAAAGATTTTGGCTGCTTAGGGATATGGTGGTGGGTGGGGAAGGAATGTAGTACATTCATGATTTTGGCTGCTTAGGCATATGGTGGTGGGTCAAGGTAATGTAGTCCTTTATGATTTTGGCTGCAGGGATATGGTATGGGTGGGGAAGGTAATGCTAGTACATTCATGATTTTGGCTGCTTAGGGATATGGTGGTGGGTGGGGAAGGTAATGTAGTACATTTATGATTTTGGCTGCATAGGGATATGGTGGTGGGTGGGGAAGGTAATGTAGTACATTCATGATTTTGCTCTCAGGGGAATTTCCTCCTGGAATTTCCAAATGTCAGATTTGCACATTTTCTGTCAAGGATTTTTCGTTATTAATTGACACTTAAAAGAAAAATCACTTTTTCGGTCCATATATTCAGAGGCAGCAGAGGATGAAAGAGCTTTCCACTACGTTAGTGAACACATCTGTCTTCATCCCTCTATTCCTTCCCAGATGGGCAGTGACATGAATGTGTGAATAGCTCACAGATTAGATTTGACTGTGCGTCAGTTGGTAAGAGGAACGTGTGGCGCTTGTGAGGAAAGGAGGCAGGCATGTTATTATCATTTTATAACACTGTCTTCATATATGCATCTCAGGCGCTTTGCAAACAACCACCAAGCCTCCTTTCATCATCACGCTACACTGTAGTTTTCCCAAACAAATATTATAACCTTATTGTGGGAATTCTAAGAGCATGTTAAGTCTGTCTATATTTTTATTTATTTTTATTTTATTTCACCTTTATTTAACCAGGTAGGCTAGTTGAGAACAAGTTCTCATTTGCAACTGCGACCTGGCCAAGATAAAGCATAGCAGTGTGAACAGACAACACAGAGTTACACATGGAGTAAACAATTAGCAAGTCAATAACACAGTAGAAAAAAATGGGCAGTCTATATACAATGTGTGCAAAAGGCATGAGGAGGTATAACTCCAATCCATGGACAAAGCATTGATTATAAATGAACTGTCAATGTCATAAAGGAGAAGCACCTATCTATACCAATGATTTTACTGCATGTCAATGTTAGCACTACAGAGCATGAGAGAAGGAGTGGATTTCCTGTCTGCTGAGCCTAGATTAGTTGGGTCAATCACATACAGTTGAAGTCGGAAGTTTAAATACACTTCAGTTGGAGTCATTAAAACTCGTTTTTCAACCACTACACCAATTTCTTGTTAACAAACTATAGTTTTGGCAAGTCTGTTAGGGCATCTATGTTGTGCATGACACAAGTAATTAGATTATTTCATTTATAATTCACTGTGTCACAGTAAACTTCTGACCCACTGGGAATGTGATGATTAAATAAATGATTCTCGATACTATTATTCTGACATTTCACATTCTTAAAGTAATGTGGTGATCTTAACTGACCTCAGACAGGGAATTTTTACTGGGATTAAATGTCAGGAATTATGAAAAACTGCGTTTAAATGTATTTGGCTAAGAAGTATGTAAACTTTTGACTTCAACTGTATACAACAATTGATTATAATATTCATTTGACTACCTCGGTCTCTCCGGCTGTAATATTACAAGTGAAAAACCCAAATCTGCTGCCTTTTCACCTCTTTTACTATGCCACCCTTTTTGTTAACAACATTCTCAGCTCTTCTCCAGAAAAACACTTATCAAACAAAAAACAGACAATATATATATATATATATTTTTTCCATCCTCTCCTCTGTTGCCCTTGTCTTTCAGGTGTGACAGTCTCCACATGAGGAGATACTGTTCTTTTCAAAGATACTGTTCTGTACAATATGTAACAACCGTTCAAAGGTTTGGTGTCACTTAGAAATGTCCTTGTTTTCCATGAAAACATACATGAAATGAGTTGCAAAATGAATAGGAAATATAGTCAAGACGTTGACAACGTTATAAATAATGATTCTTAATTGAAATAATAATTGTCCTTCAAACGTAGTTTTCGTCAAAGAATCCTCCGTTTGCAGCAATTACAGCCCTGCAGACCTTTGACCCCATTCTTCCTGAAGCACCTCCCACAAATTGGATTGGCTTGATGGGCACTTGTTACGTACCATACGGGTCAAGCTGCTCCCACAACAGCTCAATAGGGTTGAGATCCGGTGACTGCTGTCCACTCCATTATAGACAGAATACCAGCTGACTGCTTCTTCCCTAAATAGTTCTTGCATAGTTTGGTGCTGTGCTTTGTGTCATTGTCCTGTTGTAGGAGGAAATTGGCTCCAATTAAGCACCGTCCACAGGGTATGACATGAATGCCAGGGTAGTGGGTTCGATTCCCGGGACCACCCATACGTAGAATGTATGCACACATGACTGTAAGTCGCTTTGGATAAAAGCGTCTGCTAAATGGCATATATTATTATTATATTATGAAGTTGCACAAATGTTCTTCTATGTGATCCGAACACCTCAAACTTAGATTTGTCTGTCCATAACACTTTTTTCCAATCTTCCTCTGTCCAGTGTCTGTGTTCTTTTGCCCATCTTACTTGACTTTGAGACTGGTGTTTTGCAGGTACTCTTTACTGAAGCTGCCAGTTGAGGACTTGTGAGGCATCTGTTTCGCAAACTAGACACTCTAATGTACTTGTCCTCTTACTCAGTTGTGCACCGGGGCCTCCCAATCCGCTTTCTATTCTGGTTCGTGCCAGTTTGCGCTGTTCTGTGAAGGGAGTAGTACACAGTGTTGTACGAAATCTTCAGTTTCTTGGCAATTTCCCGCATGGAATAGCCTTCATTTCTCCGAACAAGAAAGGTTAAACCAGACTAGTCCTATGCTTCCAGGTTAAACCAGACTCTAGTCCTATGCTTACAGGTTAAACCAGACTCTAGTCCTATGCTTCCAGGTTGAACCAGACTCTAGTCCTATGCTTCCAGGTTAAACCAGACTCTAGTCCTATGCTTCCAGGTTAAACCAGACTCTAGTCCTATGCTTCCAGGTTAAACCAGACTCTAGTCCTAGGCTTCCAGGTTAAACCAGACTCTAGTCCTAGGCTTCCAGGTTAAACCAGACTCTAGTCCTAGGCTTCCAGGTTAAACCAGACTCTAGTCCTATGCTTCAAGGTTGAACCGGACTCTATTACTACCATTTTGCTGCCTTTCCCCTGTCCAGACCCCTATGCAGGCCTTATCCCAGCATTAGAGCTCTGCCACCCGACCCGGGAGTCCAGTCCCCTGTGCAGGCCTTATCCCAGCATTAGAGCTCTGCCACCCGACCCGGGAGTCCAGTACCCTATGCAGGCCTTATCCCAGCATTAGAGCTCTGCCACCTGACCCAGGACTCCAGTCCCCTATGCAGGCCTTATCCCAGCGTTAGAGCTCTGCCACCCGACCCGGGTGTCCAGTCCCCTATGCAGGCTCTAATGCTGGGGGTGGCAGAGCTCTAACTCTGGGATAAGGAGGGCATGCTGTCCGGTCCTCTGGCAGTCTCTATGGGGGTGCCACAGGGTTCAATTCTCGGGCAGACTCTTTTCTCTGTATATATCAATGATGTTGCTCTTGCTGCGGGCGATTCCCTGATCCACCTCTACGCAGACGACACCATTCTATATACTTTCGGCCCGTCATTGGACACTGTGCTATCTAACCTCCAAACGAGCTTCAATGCCATACAACACTCCTTCCGTGGCCTCCGACTGCTCTTAAACGCTAGTAAAACCAAATGCATGCTTTTCAACCGATCGCTGCCTGCACCCGCATGCCCGACTAGCATCACCACCCTGGATGGTTCCGACCTTGAATATGTGGACATCTATAAGTACCTAGGTGTCTGGCTAGACTGCAAACTCTCCTTCCAGACTCATATCAAACATCTCCAATCGAAAATCAAATCAAGAGTCGGCTTTCTATTCCACAACAAAGCCTCCTTCACTAACGCCGCCAAGCTTACCCTAGTAAAACTGACTATCCTACCGATCCTCGACTTCGGCGATGTCATCTACAAAATTGCTTCCAACACTCTACTCAGCAAACTGGATGCAGTTTATCACAGTGCCATCCGTTTTGTTACTAAAGCACCTTATACCACCCAACCCTGCGACTTGTATACTCTAGTCGGCTGGCCCTCGCTACATATTCGTCGCCAGACCCACTAGCTCCGGGTCATCTACAAGGCCATGCTAGGTAAAGCTCCGCCTTATCTCAGTTCACTGGTCACGATGGCAACACCCATCCGTAGCACGCGCTCCAGCAGGTGTATCTCACTGATCATCCCTAAAGCCAACACCTCATTCGGCCGCCTTTCGTTCCAGTACTCTGCTGCCTGTGACTGGAACGAATTGCAAAAATCGCTGAAGTTGGGAGACTTTCATCTCCCTCACCAAACATCAGCTATCTGAGCAGCTAACCGATCGCTGCAGCTGTACATAGTCTATTGGTAAATAGCCCACCCATTTTCACCTACCTCATCCCCACAGTTTTTATTTATTTACTTTTCTGCTCTTTTGCACACCAATATCTCTACCTGTACATGACCATCTGATCATTTATCACTCCAGTGTTAATCTGCAAAATTGTAATTATTTGCCTACCTCCTCATGCCTTTTGCACACATTGTATATGGACTCCCCTATTGTTTACTCCATGTGTAACTCTGTGTTGTCTGTTCACACTGCTATGCTTTATCTTGGCCAGGTCACAGTTGCAAATGAGAACTTGTTCTCAACTAGCCTACCTGGTTAAATAAAGGTGAAATAAAAAGTAAAATAAAAATAGGGGACTGGAGTCCTGGGTTGCATCCAAAATGACACCCTTTCACCAATGACACCCTTTCCCTAATGCAATACTTTCTACAAAGCATATGTAACTGAGTCAGGCTTGTAGGCCTCCTTGCTCACACATGCTTTTTCAGTTCTGCCCACACATTTTCTATAGGATTGAGGTCAGGGCTTTGTGATGGCCACTCCAATACCTTGACTTTGTTGTCCTTAAGCCATTTTGCGACAACTTTGGAAGTATGCTTGGGGTCATTGTCCATTTGGAAGACCCATTTGCGACCAAGCTTTAACTTCCTGCCTTGAGATGTTGCTTCAATATATTCACGCAATTTTACTCCCTCATGATGCCATCTATGTTGTGAAGTGCACCAGTCCCTCCTGCAGCAAAGCACCCCCACAACATGCTGCTGCCACCCCTGTGCTTCATGGTTGGGATGGTGTTCTTCGGCTTGCAAGCCACCCCCTTTTTCCTCCAAACATAACGATGGACATTATGACCAAACAGTTCTATTTTTGTTTCATCAGACCAGAGGACACTTCACCAAAAAGTACGATCTTTGTCCCCATGTGCAGTTGCAAACCGTAGTCTGGCTTTTTTATGGTGGTTTTGGAGCAGTGGCTTCTTCCTTTCAGTTAGTGTTACATAGGACTCATTTTACTGTGGATATAGATAATTTTGTACCTGTTTTTTGTCCAGCATCTTCACTGGGTCCTTTGCTGTTGTTCTGGGATTCATTTGCACTTTTCGCACCAAAGTATGTTCATCTCTAGGAGACAGAATGTGTCTCCTTCCTGAGCGGTATAACGGCTGCATGGTCCCCATGGTGTTTATACTTGCGTACTATTGTTTGTACAGATGAGCGTGGTACCTTCAGGCGTTTGGACATTTCTCCCATGGATGTTCCAGACTTGTGGAGGTCTACAAAAAAAAATCCTGAGGTCCAGGCTCATTTCTTTAGATTTTACCATAATTCCAAGCAAAGAGGCACTGAGTTTGAAGGTAGGCCTTGAAATACATCCACAGGTACACCTCCAATTGACTCAAATTATGTCAATTAACCTATCAGAAGCTTCTAAAGCCATGACATTTTCTGGAACTTTCCAAGCTGTTTAAAGGCACAGTCAACTTAGTGTATGTAATCTTCTGACCAACTGGAATTGTGATATAGTGAATTATAGGTTAAATAATCAAATCAAAATCAAATCACATACACATGGTTAGCAGATGTTAAGTGTAGCGAAATGCTTGTGCTTCTAGTTCCGACAATGCAGTAATAACCAACAATTAACTAACTAAATAACTAACAATTCCAAAACTACTGTATTATACACAGTGTAAGGGGATAAAGAATATGTACATAAAGATATATGAATGAGTGATGGTACAGAGCAGCATAGGAAAGATACAGTAGATGTTATCGAGTACAGTATATACATATGAGATGAGTATGTAAACAAAGTGGCATAGTAAAAGTGGCTAGTGATACATGTATTACATAAAGATGCAGTAGATGATATAGAGTACAGTATATACGTATGCATATGAGATGAATAATGTAGGGTATGTAACATTATATTAGGTAGCATTGTTTAAAGTGGCTAGTGATATATTTTACATCATTTCCCACCAATTCCCATGAGTCAGTGTCAGTGTGTTGGCAGCAGCCACTCAATGTTAGTGGTGGCTGTTTAACAGTCTGATGGCCTTGAGATAGAAGCTGTTTTTCAGTCTCTCGGTCCCAGCTTTGATGCACCTGTACTGACCTCGCCTTCTGGATGATAGCGGGGTGAACAGGCAGTGGCTCGGGTGGTTGTTGTCCTTGATGATCTTTATGGCCTTCCTGTAACATTGGGTGTTGTAGGTGTCCTGGAGGGCAGGTAGTTTGCCCCCGGTGATGCGTTGTGCAGACCTCACTACCCTCTGGAGAGCCTTACGGTTGTGGGCGGAGCAGTTGCCGTACCAGGCGGTGATACAGCCCGCCAGGATGCTCTCGATTGTGCATCTGTAGAAGTTTGTGAGTGCTTTTGGTGACGAGCCGAATTTCTTCAGCCTCCTGAGGTTGAAGAGGCGCTGCTGCGCCTTCTTCACGATGCTGTCTGTGTGAGTGGACCAATTCAGTTTGTCTGTGATGTGTATGCCGAGGAACTTAAAACTTACTACCCTCTCCACTACTGTTCCATCGATGTGGATAGGGGAGTGTTCCCTCTGCTGTTTCCTGAAGTCCACAATCATCTCCTTAGTTTTGTTGACATTGAGTGTGAGGTTATTTTCCTGACACCACACTCCGAGGGCCCTCACCTCCTCCCTGTAGGCCGTCTCGTCGTTGTTGGTAATCAAGCCTACCACTGTTGTGTCGTCCGCAAACTTGATGATTGAGTTGGAGGCGTGCGTGGCTACGCAGTCGTGGGTGAACAGGGAGTACAGGAGAGGGCTCAGAACGCACCCTTGTGGGGACCCAGTGTTGAGGATCAGCGGGGTGGAGATGTTGTTGCCTACCCTCACCACCTGGGGGCGGCCCGTCAGGAAGTCCAGTACCCAGTTGCACAGGGCGGGGTCGAGACCCAGGGTCTCGAGCTTGATGACGAGCTTGGAGGGTACTATGGTGTTGAATGCCGAGCTGTAGTCGATGAACAGCATTCTCACATAGGTATTCCTCTTGTCCAGATGGGTTAGGGCAGTGTGCAGTGTGGTTGAGATTGCATAGTCTGTGGACCTATTTGGGCGGTAAGCAAATTGGAGTGGTCCTTGACTAGTCTCTCAAAGCACTTCATGATGACGGAAGTGAGTGCTACGGGCGGTAGTCGTTTAGCTCAGTTACCTTAGCTTTTTGGGAACAGGAACAATGGTGGCCCTCTTGAAGCATGTGGGAACAGCAGACTGGTATAGGGATTGATTGAATATGTCCGTAAACACACCGGCCAGCTGGTCTGCGCATGCTCTGAGGGCGCGGCTGGGGATGCCGTCTGGGCCTGCAGCCTTGCGAGGGTTAACACGTTTAAATGTCTTACTCACCTCGGCTGCAGTGAAGGAGAGTCCGCATGTTTTCGTTGCAGGCCGTGTCAGTGGCACTGTATTGTCCTCAAAGCAGGCAAAAAAGTTATTTAGTCTGCCTGGGAGCAAGACATCCTGGTCCGTGACTGGGCTGGTTTTCTTCTTGTAGTCCGTGATTGACTGTAGACCCTGCCACATACTTCTTGTGTCTGAGCCGTTGAATTGAGATTCTACTTTGTCTCCATACTGACGCTTAGCTTGTTTGATAGCCTTGCGGAGGGAATAGCTGCACTGTTTGCCCTTATTAAAAGCAGTGGTTCGCGCTTTCAATTTCACGCGAATGCTGCCATCAATCCACGGTTTCTGGTTTCTGGTTAGGGAATGTTAATCGTTGCTATGGG
The DNA here is from genome assembly GCF_023373465.1 of Oncorhynchus keta. Taxonomy (NCBI): domain Eukaryota; kingdom Metazoa; phylum Chordata; class Actinopteri; order Salmoniformes; family Salmonidae; genus Oncorhynchus; species Oncorhynchus keta. The sequence goes on from NC_068432.1 coordinate 46,773,724, forward strand.
AACGACATCTTCAACGCACGTTCTAATGAACTCGCACACCGAATCAGCGTATTCGTCAATGTTTTTATCTGACGCAATACGAAACATATCCCAGTCCACGTGATGGAAGCAGTCTTGGAGTGTGGAGTCAGCTTGGTCGGACCAGCATTGGACAGACCTCAGCGTGGGAGCTTCTTGTTTTAGTTTCTGTCTGTAGGCAGGGATCAACAAAATGGAGTCGTGGTCAGCTTTTCCAAAAGGAGGGCGGGGCAGGGCCTTATATGCGTCGTGGAAGTTAGAGTAACAATGATCCAAGGTTTTACCACCCCTGGTTGCGCAATCGATATGCTGATAAAATTTAGGGAGTCTTTTGTTTTCAGATTAGCCTTGTTAAAATCCCCAGCTACAATGAATGCAGCCTCCGGATAAATGGATTCCAGTTTGCAAAGAGTCAAATAAAGTTCGTTCAGAGCCATCGATGTGTCTGCTTGGGGGGGAATATATACGGCTGTGATTATAATCGAAGAGAATTCTCTTGGTAGATAATGCGGTCGACATTTGATTGTGAGGAATTCTAAATCAGGTGAACAGAAGGATTTGGTCTGTAAACAATTGTTGGAAAAATGACTCGTCACGCACAAGATGTCTTAACCGACTTGCCAAAACTATAGTTTGTTAACAAGAATTTTGTGGAGTGGTTGAAAAACTCGTTTTCATGACTCCAACCTAAGTGTATATTTACACCCAAAATATATGGGGCGTTGTATGCAGACAATTACATTGTTGGAAGCAACAATCTATCCGAAATATTAAAGCCATGTCTGTCAGAGCTATAGACTAGGCCGAGGGGTTGCAGTCAGTCAATATGGCAGAGGGTCTTTGTGCTAGTGGGGATCACCAGGTGTGCCTCTCACTCAGTCTCAGTAATAGCATGTCTACAAAAGACCCCATAGAGTCCAAGTTACCCTACAGACAGACCAGGACCCAGGCCTCTTTGCCAGCACTGGTAATCATATCTCAATACACCTTTCAGTAGCTCAATCATACCGCATAAAGCCAATGATATAAACGGCCTTGGTGACCTGCACTGGATGAATGGTGCTGACATGTGGCACAGGTGTACGTCTCTGCTGAGTCCTGCATTTATCTGGCTGGTTTCTTTGTGCAACAGTTTGGGAGATTCTGTCTCATTTGGTCTTGTTGTATGGCTTATTTTGTGTCGGAGTCTGCTGATGAATGTGTGGGTGGGGGTGTGCGTACGTGCACCTGTACTTGTGTGTGACTGTGTGTGTGTGTTTGCCCGTACGTCTGTGTGTTTGTCCGTACGCATGTGTGTGTGTTTGTCCGTACGCGTGTGTGTGTTTGTCCGTACGCGTGTGTGTGTGTGTGTTTGTCCGTACGCGTGTGTGTGTGTGTGTTTGTCCGTACGCGTGTGTGTGTGTGTTTGTCCGTACGCGTGTGTGTGTGTGTTTGCCCGTACATGTGTGTGTGTGTGTTTGTCCGTACGTGTGTGTGTGTGTGTGTGTTTGCCCGTACGTGTGTGTGTGTGTTTGCCCGTACGTCTGTGTGTGTGTGTTTGCCCGTACGTCTGTGTGTGTGTGTTTGCCCTTACGTGTGTGTGTGTGTGTGTGTGTGTGTGTGTGTGTGTGTGTGTGTGTGTGTGTGTGTGTGTGTGTGTGTGTGTCCGTACGTGTGTGTGTCCGTACGTGTGTGTGTGTTTGCCCATACGTGTGTGTGTGTTTGCCCGTACGTGTGTGTGTGTGTGTTTGCCCGTACGTCTGTGTGTGTGTGTTTGCCCTTACGTGTGTGTGTGTGTGTGTGTGTGTGTGTCCGTGTGTGTGTGTGTCCGTACGTGTGTGTGTGTCCGTACGTGTGTGTGTTTGCCCGTGTGTGTGTGTGTTTGCCCGTACGTGTGTGTGCGTGCGCTTGCACGTCCATTTCACAGTAGGTCAACCTGACACAGCTTCCAGGCACTGTGTCTAGACTAAACATGACCAATGGAAAAGGCTGCCAAGCCAATGATGCCAAAACAATAGCCTCTGGCAGCTAGCGCCCGGCCCGGCTCTGTCCTGTCGGTCAATTAGTAACAAAATGTGCCCCTCCGTCCCATCACTTTTATAAAGAGACACACAGAGAGCACATAACAAAGGATGCACCCCCCCCCCCTCATTGTATTGGGTTTCAAAGAGCACAGAGCATCAGAGCGTGCTCAGACCTCAGTCATAGTACCCACCCAGGGTATGTCTACGGTTTGAAACACGCGTGCCACCATGTTGTTGAAGGCTGAATGAAAACTCCCAGACATCCAACCCAAGCAGAAACAGTGTATCCATATGGTAAAGGAATACAGTTGAATTAGCAGGTAGGCTGGATCTGGCACATTGACAGAAATGTTGGTCATCAATGTGCATGGTCCCCGTCGAGTAACGTTAAATACTCCATTTTGTTGGATTTGATTTGAACCATGGTGGGTCCTAAGAGGATTAGTCAGGTCAGCTGCTGCTTGATAACGGGAAGGAATTCCCATCTACTCCACCTCTGTTCCAGACTGTTCTCACCAGGCAGGCTTAATGAGTTAGTGTTGAGGAGAGGGAACGTTCATGTAACACGATAATCAGCTGCAGCTTTTGTCTTGTTAGTTGCTGCACACCACAGTACATTTTATGAACCTATTTGACTATTTTCTTCATATATTAAACCAACTGTCACCCATTTCACCATCTTCTAACCTCGCTCAAATTCCAGCAACAAAATTCCTTACACCATTTTAAAGTAATATTGTGTGTGCGCGTGAGTGCGCAGTGTAGAACTCTTTGAATGTTGAGGGGTGTATAGCTGTGTGTGTGTTCCTTGTGAACCGTGCTCCTGCCTGTTTTGTTAAGCTGTGTTCCCACATGGCGGCTTACTCCTCTCTGTGTGTTATTAGAGCTACAGAAACCATCTGCTGTTCCTGGGGGAGGGGGGGAGTAGTGCTCTACTTTTGACCAGGGCCCATAGGGGGCAGTAGTGCTCTACTTTTGACCAGGGCCCATAGGGGGGGGTAGTGCTCTACTTTTGACCAGGGCCCATGGGGGGGTGCTCTACTTTTGACCAGGGCCCATAGAGGGGGAAGTAGTGCTCTACTTTTGACCAGGGCCCATAGGGATGGAAGTAGTGCTCTACTTTTGACCAGGGCCCATAGGGATGGAAGTAGTGCTCTACTTTTGACCAGGGCCCAGGGGGTAGTGCTCTGCTTTTGACCAGGGCCCATAGGGACCAGGGCCCAAGTAGTGCTCTTTTGACCAGGGCTCATTAGTGACCCAGGGCCCATAGCTGACCAGGGCCCATAGGGGGAGGGGGGGGGAGTGCTCTACTTTGACCAGGGCCCATAGGGGGGAAGTAGTGCTCTACTTTTGACCAGGGCCCATAGGGGGGAGTGCTCTACTTTTGACCAGGGCCCATAGGGGGGTGCTCTACTTTTGTCCAGGGCCCATAGAGGGAACTAGTGCACTATATTTGACCAGGGCCCATAGGGGGAACTAGTGCACTGTATTGGAATTAAGGTGCCATTTGGGACACTGTATTTGTCATGGGTATGGGGCATACGGTGGACAGCATGAGGATTTCTGTTCTGTGGTCCAGGCTGAGTACTGTCTGTTGAGGTACAGTTCAAAGACAGCGGTTACAGGAATGTAGCCATCAAACATTGTTGTTTGATTAAATGGTGGCTGGGCACCGATAGTGTACCAGTTGAAACTGGCTGCATGTAAATAACATTACAGTAATGATTGTTGCTAGACTGGTTTTCTGCTTAGAAATGGCATACAGTAGCAGGACTGATTTTCTTATAAATGACTCTAAGGTTGCACATTTTGGGGAATATGCAGAGGTGGAAACTTTCCATGGGAATTAACAGGAATATATGGAAATTAACAGGAATATATGGGAATTAACATTAATACCATTCAAATGTAAATGTTTTTGGAGTTGGATATATTTATCATATGGAGACCTTCACTTGAACTTTGTTGAACTCTGCATGCAGCAAATGAGGAGATAAAGCATGTCTGGTTGGAGGGGTGTATGCTGGGAGAAGAACATTCAGAAATCTCTTCCAATGCACATTGCCTGTGAGCATCAGAGGTGAACCAGTTGCATACACAGTTCGAGCAAGACATTATCAGCATTTCTCTGACTACGTTGCTCCATTGAGTCAAACAAACTTCTGATTCCAGGAGGACAATGAGCTGTTGCTATCGATAAGTTGTCGGATTCATCATTTTCACCTCGAATCGAAGTAATGAGGCTTTTGTCAGAGGTTGCTTGTTGTGAGCGCTGAGGGAACTTTATGCACTTGGCCAGATGTTTCTGCATCTTTGTTGCATTCTTCACATAAGATTTGGCACAGCTTTTCCTTCGACATTAGCTGCAGTGAAATGTCTCCACACATCAGATAGTGCCGTGGCATTTTCCTGTAAATATTTATATATTTTTTGTAAAAAAACAACAAATACAATTCCATGTACAGATAAATAGTTAAGCAGTTAGATTAAACAGCTCCTTTGTAAAATAAATGTTTTAAAATTAAACATGTATGAAACAGGTGAATTAACTCCTCAGTTAGCAGGCTCAAGCAAGCTAAAACCCACATGGTAGCAAAAACTAACTAGCAGAAATTGTTAACAAGCTAGAAATGATTTAAACACACTTTGCTGTAGGCGACTGTTTACTAGTTAACAAAAAATCATATATGTCGTATAAAATATATTCACCCCACCCAGCATTGTAAAAACGTACCAGAAAGCATGTAGTCCTTGGCTCAGACAGTGTAGTAGTGTGGGCTCAATAGCATCTCATTAGTGTGCAAGATCTTGAGAATCAGCTGTATATGTTATGAAATAATGCACTGTGCATGTGATAGAATAATGCACTGTGCATGTGATGGAAGAATGCACTGTGCATGTGATGGAAGAATGCACTGTGCATGTGATGGAAGAATGCACTGTGCATGTGATGGAAGAATGCACTGTGCATGTATAGAAGAATGCACTGTGCATGTGATGGAAGAATGCACTGCGCATGTGATGGAAGAATACACTGTGCATGTAATAGAAGAATGCACTGTGCATGTGATGGAAGAATGCACTGTGCATGCAGTGTCACGCCCTGACCGTAGATTGCTTTGTATGTTTCTATTTTTAGTCTGGTCAGGGTGTGATGTGGGTGGGTATTCTATGTTGTATGTCTAGGTGTTGTGTTTCTATGTTTAGGCCTGGTATGGTTCCCAATCAGAGGCAGCTGGTTATCGTTGTCTCTGATTGAAAACCATACTTAGGCAGCCTGTTTTCCCACTATTCTTCCAACTACGACAACCGTTACATGCAGAGGATTGTAATTCCATTGAATTGGGGATAGTTTAACCAAAATATGCCACAAGACCTAGAATTTACCAGTAAGTTTCTGACCCTTTGCAACCCTAAATGACCGTAGCTGGACTGATTTTCTTGTAAATGACACCGTAATGATCGCTAGGCCATCAGACTGTTAAACAGCCACCACTAACATTGAGTGGCTGCTGCCAACACACTGACTCAACTCCAGCCACTTTAATAATGGGAATTGATGGGAAATTATGTAAAATATATCACTAGCCACTTTAAACAATGCTACCTAATATAATGTTTACATACCCTACATTATTCATCTCATATGTATACGTATATACTGTACTCTATATCATCTACTGCATCTTTATGTAATACATGTATCACTAGCCACTTTAACTATGCCACTTTGTTTACATACTCATCTCATATGTATATACTGTACTCGATACCATCTACTGTATCTTGCCTATGCCACTCTGTACCATCACTCATTCATATATCTTTATGTACATATTCTTTATCCCCTTACACTTGTGTGTATAAGACAGTAGTTTTGGAATTGTTAGTTAGATTACTTGTTGGTTATTACTGCATTGTCGGAACTAGAAGCACAAGCATTTCGCTACACTCGCATTAACATCTGCTAACCATGTGTATGTGACAAATAAAATTTGATTTGATTTGATAGCTAGTAGGGCCGGGACGATACCAGTATCACAATATTTGTTCTATGGCAAACATGGTCCTTTAAAACCTGCTGTATGTCAAATAGTGTGGTACAGCTTGGAAAATAAATACATGTGACTCTGGATGACAACATTATGGATGTTTGTTTCCAACATTAGGGCTGTTTTCCTAAATAATTTAAATACACTTTGTGTTTTTTTCTTTGCCATGATACTGGTATCATCCTGACCTACTAGCTAAGCAGATAGCTATGTGACCTGTTAGCAAAGATTACAATACATAACCCTATCATCTGTGGTGTTAGCAAGCTAGCTATATTAGCTACTATGCTCACGAGCTGGCTAGATAAACATGGTGCTAAGATATCAGGTGGGAGCTAGTAGCCAATGTAGCAAGCTAACGTTATCTATTTACTGCTGTGCTGATCTGACCAGCCGCAAGCATATTCATAAATTAGATGTTGATCGTCGGATTAGATAATCGTTGTAATAGAGAACAAATGAATTGTTTTAAAATACCTACATAAAGTTTGGCAATCGGTTTTAGCTACCCGAACACTCTTCCTTCTTGTCTATGGACCAAGAAAGCTGTAGATCGGTGCGTGTGTGAGCGTTCTCACTTCCCGAACTAGGGGCAGATTTGAGTCATTCACACAAGAACGTTCATCGTCGTTTCATATGTTTTCCTACCCTCGCACTCCTTGTTGGATATGATGCACATTTATGCCTTGGTAGAGAGTGTCATCGCCATAGCTAGTTATCGTAGTAGCAGTAAAACCGCAGCAAGGGATATTAGCAATGGAGAGAGCTGTGAGGAAATCTGAAAGGGAGCGGAGTTAAAGCCTATTGTAGCAGTCGATCAAGTTACAACCCGCTCATTTCTAGACAGATAGACGAAAAGCAAGTTGAGTTGATTTGAATTTCATCCTGGCAGTTGAGTTGTTTTAGAAATGCGGCCTGACAGCAAAAAAAGGTATGTTTTCCCGATCACGGAAAATGACTAAACAATACTACACATCATGACGTTGTACCCATTTGAATGGATAGATGTTCTTTTATATTCTCAAACTAACATCAGTGTCTATGTGATGTCCTTCCATACAGGCGTGACATCCTGGACTGATGCCTCTATGCAAATGTTGTTGATCAGTAGGCTAATATAAGTCCCAAATGGAAGACAAACAGATTGTCATCTGTAGCACCATAGACTCCACAGATCAGCCAAAACAAGCTCAATAACTCAATGCACACACTCCTATTTAATATGCATTCACCTGTATTGTAAGTTGGCCTATGCTGTCTTCATTTACCCATGTTAAGAGATTTACCATTCAAATACAATTATTACTAATATGTTATGTCGTTAGATTGGTGAAAAGCATTTGAAAATGTATGCATTAATGCATACATGGCAGTCTCTGGGAAATGTCATCAACATTTTCTAATTGAATGATATTGAATATCGGCCGTCGCTTCCTTGACCCCCAAAAATCAGTATTGGCATCTGCACTATAAAATATTTGTTGGTCGTCCTCTAATTAAAAGTGTTAGCGCTAGTAATGTATCAATATTCATGTTTACAAATTAGCTATGACACAGCCAATGAATATATAGCAAAAACTTTAGATTTCACTCCTGTCTCATAATCGAATGGTTTAGGCCTTTTGGGACATGTTGACACTCGGATTGAACATGTGAAAAATCAGGAATAGGCCTACCTTGTTGGTCAGCGTGCTACGAGGCTACTGATATTGCCTTGGGATGTTCGGCATGACTTTTAGTTCAATGACTGTCACCACAGTTACATGCAGTTCCACCCTGAAGAAGAGGATGCATCAGGTATTTTCTGAAGGTAGAAAGAAAGTCATTTCTACAATTCGTAATGTTTGAATTGATTTCTGACAGATCCAGCAGACCGATGCCCTCCTATTTTAAACATTTGAACCAGGGACCGATGTGAATCGTTACGTCCCTTCTAAATAGGGCACTGCTTTTGACCCGCACCCTATGGGGTGTCATTTGAGACTCGGGATGATGTCACTGTTCCTAGAAGCTCCGGACATAACATTCCATCCCATCAACCAGATAGATCATAGGGATGTGTACAACTGAGAGTTTGGCTTAGCTGCATGTATAGCCAGTCTGAGAGCTTGGTTTAGCTGCATGTATAGCCAGTCTGAGAGCTTGGTTTAGCTGCATGTATAGCCAGTCTGAGAGCTTGGTTTAGCTGCATGTATAGCCAGTCTGAGATCTTGGTTTAGCTGCAGGTATAGCCAGTCTGAGAGCTTGGTTTAGCTGCATGTATAGCCAGTCTGAGAGCTTGGTTTAGCTGCATGTATAGCCAGTCTGAGAGCTTGGTTTAGCTGCATGTATAGCCAGTCTGAGAGCTTGGTTTAGCTGCATGTATAGCCAGTCTGAGAGCTTAGTTTAGCTGCATGTATAGCCAGTCTGAGATCTTGGTTTAGCTGCATGTATAGCCAGTCTGAGAGCTTGGTTTAGCTGCATGTATAGCCAGTCTGAGAGCTTGGTTTAGCTGCATGTATAGCCAGTCTGAGAGCTTGGTTTAGCTGCATGTATAGCCAGTCTGAGAGCTTAGTTTAGCTGCATGTATAGCCAGTCTGAGATCTTGGTTTAGCTGCAGGTATAGCCAGTCTGAGAGCTTGGTTTAGCTGCATGTATAGCCAGTCTGAGAGCTTGGTTTAGCTGCATGTATAGCCAGTCTGAGAGCTTGGTTTAGCTGCATGTATAGCCAGTCTGAGAGCTTGGTTTAGCTGCATGTATAGCCAGTCTGAGAGCTTAGTTTAGCTGCATGTATAGCCAGTCTGAGATCTTGGTTTAGCTGCATGTATAGCCATTCTGAGAGCTTAGTTTAGCTGCATGTATAGCCAGTCTGAGATCTTGGTTTAGCTGCAGGTATAGCCAGTCTGAGAGCTTGGTTTAGCTGCAGGTATAGCCAGTCTGAGAGCTTGGTTTAGCTGCATGTATAGCCAGTCTGAGAGCTTGGTTTAGCTGCATGTATAGCCAGTCTGAGTGCTTGGTTTAGCTGAATGCATGTATAGTCAGTCTGTGAGCTTGGCTTAGCTGCATGTATAGTCAGTCTGACAGCTTGGCTTACCTGCATGTACAGTGCCTTGCGAAAGTATTCGGCCCCCTTGAACTTTGCGACCTTTTGCCACATTTCAGGCTTCAAACATAAAGATATAAAACTGTATTTTTTTGTGAAGAATCAACAAGTGGGACACAATCATGAAGTGGAACGACATTTATTGGATATTTTAAACTTTTTTAACAAATCAAAAACTGAAAAATTGGGCGTGCAAAATTATTCAGCCCCTTTACTTTCAGTGCAGCAAACTCTCTCCAGAAGTTCAGTGAGGATCTCTGAATGATCCAATGTTGACCTAAATGACTAATGATGATAAATACAATCCACCTGTGTGTAATCAAGTCTCCGTATAAATGCACCTGCACTGTGATAGTCTCAGAGGTCCGTTAAAAGCGCAGAGAGCATCATGAAGAACAAGGAACACACCAGGCAGGTCCGAGATACTGTTGTGAAGAAGTTTAAAGCCGGATTTGGATACAAAAATATTTCCCAAGCTTTAACCATCCCAAGGAGCACTGTGCAAGCGATAATATTGAAATGGAAGGAGTATCAGACCACTGCAAATCTACCAAGAACTGGCCGTCCTTCTAAACTTTCAGCTCATACAAGGAGAAGACTGATCAGAGATGCAGCCAAGAGGCCCATGATCACTCTGGATGAACTGCAGAGATCTACAGCTGAGGTGGGAGACTCTGTCCATAGGACAACAATCAGTCGTATATTGCACAAATCTGGCCTTTATGGAAGAGTGGCAAGAAGAAAGCCATTTCTTAAAGATATCCATAAAAAGTGTCGTTTAAAGTTTGCCACAAGCCACCTGGGAGACACACCAAACATGTGGAAGAAGGTGCTCTGGTCAGATGAAACCAAAATTGAACTTTTTGGCAACAATGCAAAACGTTGTGTTTGGTGTAAAAGCAACACCCTGAACACACCATCCCCACTGTCAAACATGGTGGTGGCAGGTTTGGGCCTGCTTTTCTTCAGCAGGGACAGTGAAGATGGTTAAAATTGATGGGAAGATGGATGGAGCCAAATACAGGACCGTTCTGGAAGAAAACCTGATGGAGTCTGCAAAAGACCTGAGACTGGGACGGAGATTTGTCTTCCAACAAGACAATGGGGCGGCAGGGTAGCCTAGTGGTTAGAGCATTGGCCTAGTAACCGAAAGGTTGCAAGTTCAAACCCCCGAGCCAAATCTGTCGTTCTGCCCCTGAACAGGCAGTTAACCCACTGTTCCTAGGCCGTCATTGAAAATAAGAATTTGTTCTTAACTGACTTGCCTGGTTAAATAAAGGTTAAATAAAAAATTTAAAAAATGATCCAAAACATAAAGCAAAATCTACAATGGAATGGTTCAAAAATAAACATATCCAGGTGTTAGAATGGCCAAGTCGAAGTCCAGACCTGAATCCAATCGAGAATCTGTGGAAAGAACTGAAAACTGCTGTTCACAAATGCTCTCCATCCAACCTCACTGAGCTCGAGCTGTTTTGCAAGGAGGAATGGGAAAAATGTTCAGTCTCTCGATGTGCAAAACTGATAGAGACATACCCCAAGCGACTTACAGCTGTAATCGCAGCAAAAGGTGGCGCTACAAAGTATTAACTTAAGGGGGCTGAATAATTTTGCACGCCCAATTTTTCAGTTTTTGATTTGTTAAAAAAGTTTGAAATATCCAATAAATGTCGTTCCACTTCATGATTGTGTCCCACTTGTTGTTGATTCTTCACAAAAAAATACAGTTTTATATCTTTGTTTGAAGCCTGAAATGTGGCAAAAGGTCGCAAAGTTCAAGGGGGCCGAATACTTTCGCAAGGCACTGTATAGTCAGTCAGAGCTTGGTTTAGCTGCATGTATAGACAGTCTGACAGCTTGGCTTAGCTGCAGGTATAGACAGTCTGACAGCTTGGCTTAGCTGCAGGTATAGTCAGTCAGAGCTTGGCTTAGCTGCATGTATAGACAGTCTGACAGCTTGGCTTAGCTGCATGGATAGTCAGTCTGTGAGCTTGGCTTAGCTGCATGTATAGTCAGTCAGAGCTTGGCTTAGCTGCATGTATAGTCAGTCAGTGCTTGGCTTAGCTGCATGTGTAGTCAGTCAGTGCTTGGCTTATCTGCACGGTTTAGCAGTCAGTCTTTGTAGTGTCAGACAGCAACCCACATTGTCAGCCACTCTAAAAACTGTTATTGGACAGTTGGTTTCAGGAACACTTAAGAGTAAGAAAACAGATCACATGTTCACTTGTCTGTTTCGACCTTGCCTTGCCAATCTGCACACTTCTGAGTGCCAGCAGTCTGTCCTCTGTCCTTTTACGTACGCTACTCCATCAGGGTCCTCTACATATTTCACACAACACTTTATTGGATTCTATTATGCTCTATTCTATTTAGCTTCACTTGTATGGTGAGGCTCATTTGTCTGCTTTTTATTCCCCCGGGCTGTTGTGTTTGTGTTATAATGTATTAGGAATGACACACACCCATTGTTTGGAATGATTTTGTTGACACCGCTAATGGGTAGAAACTAAGATAGTGGTGTTTGTATAGAACCATGTGGAGAATGAGTTATCAACAGAATCTATGTACACATGAAGAATCCATCAATGTACGTAACTGGAGCTTGTTTCTGCGTCCCATATGCACCCTATCCCTAAGAAAAGTAGTGCACTATATAGGGAATATGGTGCCATTAGGCTCTGGTCAAAAGTAGTGCACTATATAGGGAATAGGGTGCCATAGGGCTCTGGTCAAAAGTAGTGCACTATATAGGGAGTAGGGTGCCATTTGGGCTCTGGAGAAATTGCCGTATTTCCTCTGTGCACATTTGCAATGTGTTGTTTTGTGAAAAAGACCCTGTATGTGTAAATCGGACATCAATCAGGCATCAGACACAACGCTAGTGTCTGTGTTACATCTCTTCTGTGATACTCTCTGTCTTTGTCTTTCTCAGGCTGAAATGTGTCTGTGTGTTAGATCTGTTTATAACATTGGCCAATATACACTGTGTACAAAACATTAGGAGCACTTGCTCCTTCCATGACATTTAAAATATATATATATATACCCATAATGACAAAGAAAAAAAAATGCACAAAAAAAACAATATAAAAACAATTCAATGATCACATTTACAAAAGTATTCAGACCCTTTATTCAGTACTTTGTTGGAGCACCTTTGGCAGCTCTGTCAGAGTTACCATCGTGTTTTTTGTCACCTCCCTGACCAAGGCCCTTCTCCCTCGATTGCTCAGTTTCGCCGGGTGGTCAATTAATTGAATTTACAACAGGTGGACTCCAATCCAGTTGTAGAAACATCTCAAGGATGAGTAATGAAAACAAGATGCATCGGAGCTCAATTTCGACTCTCATAGCAAAGGGTCTAAATTTCTGTTTAACTTTTAATACATTTCCCCAAAATTCTTTAAAAAAAACTGTTTTTGCTTTGTCATTATGGGGTATTGTGTGTAGATTGATGAGGGGGGGGAAATAATTATAGTAATAATTGAATAAGGCTGTAAAATAATCAAATGTGGAATGCACTCTAGGCCAGCATCCCTGTGGAACACTTTCGCCTCCTTGTAGAGTGCGTGGCCTGACAAATTGAGGCTGTTCTGAGTGCAAACGGCGGTGCACCGCAGTGTTAAACAGGTGTTCCTAATGTTAAGTACTCAGTGGAAGTCTTTGTTTAATAAACGTAGGTCCAGATCAGGGTTCTCCAACTGCTGGCCCTTCAGGTGATTTTATTTATCATAATTCTTTGGCTGACAAAGAAAATCAGCTCCAAGTGATATATGTGATTTTATACAAATGTAAGCAAGGTTTGAAATTGCTATGTTTAGGTCAAATATTATATTTGTTTTGGGCTTCTTGCATTCAATTTGAAGTTATTTGTAATTATGTCCTGGCCTCCTGACCATCTGCTGAAAAAGAAAATGAATCTAGTTGATGATCCCTGGTCTGGATTATGTGGACTGAAGAGTATGACAAATATAATGCCCTTAATAGTGCAGCCAGTCTTGTGATACCAGGATGTGATACCAGAATCCTCTGATCTTTGTAAAGACTCTAAATAGCCCTGTTGCCTCTCCTCTCCCCTTTTCCTCTCTCCCTCCAGTCTATTTGCACTGCTGTCCAAGAAGCACAACAAGGTCTTGGAACAGGCTACCCAGTCTCTGAGAGGTCCCCGGGGGGCAGACGACAGCTCTGTGCTGCCTGACTACGTGAGTACTGCAGCTACTGATTTGGTTTATGAAAAATCTAGTCTTATCCCAGTTGTCTTTTGATTCAATGGTGGGACCACGAGGGAAATTGACCTCACACACCAAGTGAATACTGATCCCCTGGGCTTGCACCTCCAGACATGTCTGGATCTGAGTGTCTGGGATTGTGTCTAGGTCTGACTGTTGTCTCTCACTGAGTCCGCATCTGCATTCGTGGTGCGTGCTGTGTGTGT
>NC_068432.1:46789813-46907313 GCF_023373465.1 Oncorhynchus keta
CAAATATTAATTTCCACAAAGTTTGCTGCTTCAGTGTCTTTAGATATTTTTGTCAGATGTTACTATGGAATACTGAAGTATAATAACGGCTTCTATTGACAATTACATGAAGTTGATGCAAAGAGTCAATATTGCAGTGTTGACCCTTCTTTTTCAAGACCTCTGCAATCCGCCCTGGCATGCTGTCAATTAACTTCTGGGCCACATCCTAACTGATGGCAGCCCATTCTTGCATAATCAATGCTTCGAGTTTGTCAGATTTTGTGTGTTTTTGTTTGTCCACCCGCCTCTTGCAATTTGACCACAAGTTCTCAATGGGAATAAGGTCTGGGGAGAGCTTCCTGACCATGGACCCAAAATATCGATGTTTTGTTCCCCGAGCCACTTAGTTATCACTTTTGCCTTATGGCAAGGTGCTCCATCATGCTGGAAAAGGCATTGTTCGTCACAAAACAGTTCCTGGATGGTTGGGAGAAGTTGCTCTCGGAGGATGTGTTGTTACCATTCTTTATTCATGGCTGTGTTCTTAAGCAAAATTGTGAGTGAGCCCACTCCCTTGGCTGAGAAGCAACTCCACACATTAATGATCTCAGGATGCTTTACTGTTGGCATGACACAGGACTGATGGTAGCGCTCACCTTGTCTTCTCCGGACAAGCTTTTTTCCGGATGCCCAAACAGTCGGAAAGGGGATTCATCAGAGAAAATTACTTCACCCCAGTCCTCAGCTGTCCAATCCCTGTACCTTTTGCAGAATATCAGTCTGTCCCTGAAGTTTTTCCTGGAGAGAAGTGGCTTCTTTGCTGCCCTTCTTGACACCATGCCATCCTCAAAAAGTCTTTGCTTCACTGTGCGTGCAGATGCACTCACACTTTCCTGCTGCCATTTCTGAGCAAGCTCTGTACTGGTGGTGCCCCGATCCCGCAGCTGAATCAACTTTAGGAGACGGTCCTGGCGCTTGCTGAACTTTCTTGGGCGCCCTGAAGCCTTCTTCACAACAATTGAACCGCTCTCCTTGAAGTTCTTGATGATCCGATACATGGTTGATTTAGGTGCAATCTTACTAGCAGCAATATCCTTGCCTGTGAAGCCCTTTTTGTGCAAAGCAATGATGACGGCACGTGTTTCCTTGCAGGTAACCGTGGTTGACAGAGGAAGAACAATGATTCCAAGCACCACCCTCCTTTTGAAGCTTCCAGTCTGTTATTCGAACTCAATCATCATGACAGAGTGATCTCCAGCATTGTCCTCGTCAACACTCACACCTGTGTTAACGAGAGAATCACTGACAAGATGTCAGCTGGTCCTTTTGTGGCAGGGCTGAAATGCTGTGGAAATGTTTTGGGGGATTCAGTTCATTTGCATGGCAAGAGGGACTTTGCAATTAATTGCAATTCAAACTGAGGCAGCAGACTTTGTGGAAAATTAATATTTGTGTCAGTCTCAAAACTTTTGGCCACGACTGTATATCAGTCACAAACATTTTTAAACGCTAAGAAATATAGTGCTTGCACACAGACAGACCCAGTCATATTCAGTACACACAGGGTGTTTTATGCATACTACCGTACTCTACGCTCTAATGCTCCGAGTGCATTCTCCGACAACTTTCTCTTGATTACGTTCATGAGGAGAAGAGTGTGGAGAATGTATAAAATATTCCATTTGATAAGCTCCTCCTAATGTATTACCTCACACTGAGCAGCACTCCCCCTACTGTATTACCTCACGCTGAGCAGCACTCCCTCTACTGTATTACCTCACGGTGAGCAGCACTCCCCCTACTGTATTACCTCACGCTGAGCAGCACTCCCCCTACTGTATTACCTCACGCTGAGCAGCACTCCCCTACTGTATTACCTCACGCTGAGCAGCACTCCCCTACTGTTTTACCTCACGCTGAGCAGCACTCCCCCTACTGTTTTACCTCACACTGAGCACCACTCCCCTACTGTATTAACTCACACTGAGCAGCACTCCCCTACTGTATTACTCCACGCTGAGCAGCACTCCCCTACTGTATTACCTGACGCTGAGCAGCACTCCTCTACTGTATTACATCACACTGCACCTCCCCCTACTGTATTACCTCACACTGAGCAGCACTCCCCCTACTGTATTACCTCACGCTGAGCAGCACTCCCCCTACTGTATTACCTCACGCTGAGCAGCACTCCCCCTACTGTATTACCTCACGCTGAGCAGCACTCCCCCTACTGTATTACCTCACGCTGAGCAGCACTCCCCCTACTGTATTACTCCACGCTGAGCAGCACTCCCCCTACTGTATTACCTCAGCACTCCCCCTACTGTATTACCTGACGCTGAGCAGCACTCCCTCTACTGTATTACATCACACTGCACCTCCCCTACTGTATTACCTCACACTGAGCAGCACTCCCCTACTGTATTACCTCACGTTGAGCAGCACTCCCCCTACTGTATTACCTCACACTGAGCAGCACTCCCCCTACTGTATCACCTCACACTGAGCAGCACTCCCCCTACTGTATTACCTCACGCTGAGCAGCACTCCCCCTACTGTTTTACCTCACACTGAGCAGCACTCCCTCTACTGTATCACCTCACACTGAGCACCACTCCCCCTACTGTATTACCTCACACTGAGCAGCACTCCCCCTACTGTATTACTCCACGCTGAGCAGCACTCCCCCTACTGTATTACCTGACGCTGAGCAGCACTCCCTCTACTGTATTACATCACACTGCACCTCCCCCTACTGTATTACCTCACACTGAGCAGCACTCCCCCTACTGTATTACCTCACGCTGAGCAGCACTACCCCTACTGTATTACCTCACGTTGAGCAGCTCTCCCCCTACTGTATTACCTCACTGAGCAGCACTCCCCCTACTGTATTACCTCACACTGAGCAGCACTCCCCCTACTGTATTACCTCACACTGAGCAGCACTCCCCCTACTGTATTACCTCACACTGAGCAGCACTCCCCCTACTGTATTACCTCACACTGAGCAGCACTCCCCCTACTGTATTACCTCACACTGAGCACCACTCCCCCTACTGTATTACCTCACACTGAGCACCACTCCCCCTACTGTATTACCTCACACTGAGCACCACTCCCCCTACTGTATTACCTCACACTGAGCAGCACTCCCCCTACTGTATTACCTCACACTGCACCTTCCACTTTTCTGAACCTTCCTCCATTCAGGACAATGTCAACAATAGAGACCAAACAAGATATACGCAAAGCAACTGTTTTACTTCATAATAATCAACTAGCTATATGTGAATCGTAATACCCAGATAGTTTAACAGGCAGAAATGACCTTAACCTAATGTTGTGCAAGGTAGATGTCAATTCGTCGTGGCTTTCTAGCTAGCTAACAGTAGTAGCTAGCCAGTTCGCCCTATTGACTTGCTCTGGGCTTGCGATCTACGAACACTACAGTGGGTTTTGTAGGCAGGTAAACATACCAAAATTAACACAGTAATTAGTTATTAACCTATCATGATAAAATATAGTAGTCTGGCAACATATGATATGTGAATGGGGAATATTTCATTCCCAAGCAGAAGTGTATATTCCCTCGCTTCAGCTCAAATAATGGACTCCATTGATTTCAATACATTTTGTGTAATTTTTTACCTGGTTGCATTGTATTTCTGTACATATTTTCCATTGAAGCTTGCATCAACACATGCTTCAAAATATGTACAGAGTAAACATCCGAGAATTGCCCTCCATAATACGTTTAACATACCCCCACCCTCCCCGGCTTCAAGTTCTGTGCTCGGAGCACGGTACTGTGCAATTTATTTGACGTGATAAATAACTTGGAAATACTCACGAGCTCTACAATAAAAAACACAATTTGATACTGACAAACATACAAGGACCAGTAATTAATTGGTGAAGCTGATATACACACAGCGGTGTTGTTGTCAGTAGACTGAGCCAGAGAAGCAGGCTGTGTGGGTGGTGTTGTGGTGTAGTGTGCTGTGCTGCAGGGGGGGAGAGGAGGGGAGACAGGCGAGGAGGAGAGGTAGGATAAAGGCAGAGTGACAGGCCCCACTTTGCCATCAGGCCTCATGACTGATCTGCCCTGACGCAGAGCCACACGCTCAGACACCATCCACAGAGGAGGAGGAGAGAGGGAAGGGAGGAGGGGAAGGAGAGAGGAAAAGGGTAAGGAGGGTGAGAGGTGAGGTAGGACACCCTGTCAGAGGGCGAGGGGGGTGGGGGTGTGAGGAGGAGTCGTGGTGTCCTTTAGTAGTTTCTTTGCAGCAATTCGACCATGCGTCTACATCTGCATTGCTTTCTGTTTGCGGTTTTAGGCTGGGTTTCTGTACAGTACTTTGACATCGGCTGATGTAAAAGGGGCTTTATAAATACATTTGATTGAGTCAAGCAATCTCATCTGAGTTGAAGTTGAGTTGTCTGTTACCTTGTCAAAACACAATTGATTGGCTCAAACGTATTAATTCACGTTTGACAAGGCACACCTGTTAATTGAAATTCATTCCAGGTCATGAAGCTGGTTGAGAGAATGCCAAGAGTGTGCAAAGCTGTCATCAAGGCAAAGGGTGGCTACTTTGAATAATCTCATATCAAATATATTTTGATTTGTTGAACACTTTTTTTTGTTGATACTACATGATTCCATGTGTGTTATTTCATAGTTTTGATTTCTTCACTATTATTCTACAATGTAGAAAATAGTACAAATAAAGAAGAACCCAGGAATGAGTAGGTGACTGGTACCATATACAGTGGGGCAAAAAAGTATTTAGCCACCAATTGTACAAGTTCTCCCACTTAAAAAGATTAGAGGCCTGTAATTTTGGCTGACTAAATACTTTTTTGCCCCACTGTGCTGAAAGACCAGGCTGTTCTAGTGTTAAGGCACCTATATAACTCTCTTTGTTGTCTTTGCGTGTCAAAAAAGATGCACATCAAATACCACGATTCTATTATAGAATGTTGTGCGTGCTGAATTTGCACGTGTAAGCCAAGAGCCACCGTTACGATCACTGTCAAAGCTGTACAATACTGCGTTGGTAATAAGGCATTATTTGTTTGACCGAATGGGAAAACGTCTGTGTGAGCATTTGAAATTGTTGTTTGATTCAAATAGTATTATCAGGTTCTGGGGTAGCTAGCTGGCTTTAGCTTGGTACCTAGCTAGCACAAATGCAACCAGCCTGAAAACAATGACCAGTAGAAACTGCAGTAATTTTCATTATTCTTAGCAATGATATAGGAATCATTGTGAGTCAATATTAGCTAGATATTCACTTGTTGTTCTCCTATTGAAATAACTAGCTAGCCAGCTACTTTTATTTTTTATTTAACCTTTATTTAACTAGGCAAGTCAGTTAAGAGCAAATTCTTATTTACAATGACGAATTGACATTCATATTGAAGTGTACAGCCTTACCTAAGGATTGGGAATCAATGAAATGGGATATCAGTCTTCTCAGTACCCAAGTGCTTTTTCCCCAAAGACTCCAAAACATCCACGTTGTATTGTGTTTCCTCTAATACACACAGTACGTTGACTGGTACAATAAATGTGGCTGAATTCACAGTGGTTTCAGAGTCCCGCAATAAGAGCTACGACGCTAATGTTCTCTGGGTGTCACTGAGTAGACTGATACCCCATGTCATTGATCCACAATCTGTAGGTCAGGCTGTACAGTGAAATAAGTATTCCCTCCCAATGAGACAAAGACAGACAAAGAGATGTATTAACTAATTGTCTTTTGATGAATTTATCTAAGAACATTTCAACCTTGTTTTTCATTATATATTCCATTATGGCATGATTCCACTTGTTTTGTATGCATTTGCATCACTTTCATTGAGAGACTTTTATTTTGAAGACTAACCGCAAAGTCCACTATTGTGGCTAATCCTTATTGTGGCTAGCTTCACATAGATGGGTCCAACCATTAATCAAATAAGAACTGTTTTATAAATGAGGGTTATTTTAGATGATGACACCTAGCTAGATAGTTAGCTAGTTAAACTAGAGCTACTGAAACAGATGCTGTTTTGATATGTTTTTGGGGAAGAACATTGCTAGCTAGCTAGCTTTTTTATGACCAGCAATGTAGGTGCGTGAGACAACTTTACCAGCATCATAGCACACGTATCGATGAATCGTTGTGACATATGAAATACGTGTGGTAGTGTAATCAATGTGTAATAACTACGTAAAAAATGTATGAACACATAACATTATGTGATGTGCGATCATATTCAGGTCCTGAAATATTGTTATTTAACACGTCAAATAGTGTCATTTGTATCTGTTTTGCCACCCAAACAGTTCCATACCTCCCACACCTCTCTGATTCAGAGGCATTGGGTTAAAAGCAGAAGACACATTTCAGTTGAACGCATTCAGTTGTACAACTGAATAGGTATCCCCCTTCAGTTCAGTAGTGTCTGCTCTGTGTCAATGCCAAGTGGGGCGGGACAAACAGATGAAATCAGCCACAATACTGAGAACAGTGCTCTGTTTCAACCCAGTACCATGTACTTACAACATCACTGTCTCTTCCTTCCCTCTCTGTCTACCCGTCTCTCTCCCAGTCTCTCTCTTTGTCTCTCTACTCTCTCTATAAAGCTCTGTTTCTCTCCCCCTTCTCTCTCTTTGTCTCTACTCTCTCTATAAAGCTATGTTTCTCTCCACCTTCTCTCTCTTTGTCTCTCTACTCTCTCTATGAAGCTCTGTTTCTCTCCACCTTCTCTCTCTTTGTCTCTCTACTCTCTCTATAAAGCTCTGTTTCTCTCCCCTTCTCTCTCTTTGTCTCTCTACTCTCTCTATAAAGCTCTGTTTCTCTCCCCCTCTCTCTCTCTCTTTGTCTCTCTACTCTCTCTATAAAGCTCTGTTTCTCTCCACCTCTCTCTTTGTCTCCCTAACCTCTCTATAAAGCTCTGTTTCTCTCCCAGTCTCTCTCTCTCTCTCTTTGTCTCCCTACTCTCTTTATAAAGCTCTGTTCCTCTCCCCCTTCTCTCTCTACTCTCTCTATAGAGCTCTGTTTCTCTCTCTTTGTCTCCCTACTCTCTCTATAAAGCTCTGTTTCTCTCCCCGTCTCTCTCTCTCTCTTTGTCTCCATACTCTCTATAAAGCTCTGTTTCTCTCCCCGTCTCTCTCTTTGTCTCTCTACTCTCTCTATAAAGCTCTATTTCTCTCCCAGTCTCTCTCTCTCTTTGTCTCCCTACTCTCTCTATAAAGCTCTGTTTCTCTCCCTGTCTCTCTCTCTCTTTGTCTCCCTACTCTCTCTATAAAGCTCTGTTTCTCTCCCAGTCTCTCTCTCCACCTTCTCTCTCTGTCTCTCTACTCTCTCTATAAAGCTCTGTTTCTCTCTCTTTGTCTCTCTACTCTCTCTATAAAGCTATGTTTCTCTCCCCCTTCTCTCTCTTTGTCTCTCTACTCTCTCTACAAAGCTCTGTTTCTCTCCGTCTCTCTCTCTCTTTGTCTCTCTACAAAGCTCTGTTTCTCTCCCCGTCTCACTCTCTCTATAAAGCTCTGTTTCTCTCCACCTTCTCTCTCTTTGTCTCCCTACTCTCTCTATAAAGCTCTGTTTCTCTCCCCGTCTCTCTCCCCCTTCTACCTCTTTGTCTGCCTTCTCTCTCTATAAAGCTCTGTTTCTCTCCCCGTCTCTCTCTCCCCCTTCTACCTCTTTGTCTCTCTACTCTCTCTATAAAGCTCTGTTTCTCTCCATGTCTCTCTCTCCCCCTTCTACCTCTTTGTCTCTCTACTCTCTCTATAAAGCTCTGTTTCTCTCCCCGTCTCTCTCTCCACCTTCTCTCTCTTTGTCTCTCTACTCTCTCTATAAAGCTCTGTTTCTCTCCCCCCCTGTCTGGCATGTTTAGCAGCAGAGTGGATGTAAAGGCAGTAATAGAAAGCAGCTGGCCCTGACAGTGTTCTGTTCTGAGCTGCCTGAGGGGAAGAACAGGGGAGGAATGAGGGAGAGAGAAGGGGTGGAGAAAGAGAGAGGAGGGAAGAGGGAGAGGGCTTTGTGACTGACTGACATCTAGAAAGAATGTAATTTGGCACGACAGCCACGCTACAGAGAGGGAGGGAGGGAGGGAGAGAGAGAGTGGGATAGAAAGAGAGAAATAGGGGGGAGAGAGAGAGCGAGCTAATGTTTGTTTAATGTGGGATTGTCCTCAACTTGTAATTGGTCTTTAAGGAAGCAGGAGGAGAGGCTTCAAACACTGTCGGCTCAGTGGGAGCATTTACCCATAATGCCTTAGTGTACTGTAAATCCCAAATGGTACCTTGTTGCCTTTATATTCTAATAATGGTCCTTTGTATTCTAATACTGGACCTTTTATATTCTAATACTGGGCCCTTATATGCTAATACTGGGCCTTATATTCTAATACTGGCCCTTATATTCTAATACTGGCCCTTATATTCTAATACTAGTCCTTATAATCTAATACTAGCCCTTATATTCTAATACTGGCCCTTATATTCTAATGCTAGCCTTTATATTCTAATACTGGGCCTTTATATTCTAATACTGGGCCCTTATATGCTAATACTGGCCTTTATATTCTAATACTGGCGCTTATATTCTAATACTGGGCCCTTATATTCTTATACTGGGCTTTTATATGCTAATAGTGGGCCTTTATATTCTAATACGGGGCCCTTATATTCTAATACTGGGCCCTTATATTCTAATACTGGGCCCTTATATTCTAATACTGGGCCCTTCTATTCTAATACTGGGCCCTTCTATTCTAATACTGGGCCCGTATATTCTAATACTGTGCCCGTATATTCTAATACTGGGCCCGTATATTCTAATGCTGGGCCCTTCTATTCTAATACTGGGCCCGTATATTCTAATACTGGGCCCGTATATTCTAATACTGGGCCCGTATATTCTAATACTGGGCCCTTATATTCTAATACTGGGCCCTTATATCCTAATACTGGGCCCTTATATCCTAATACTGGGCCCTTATATTCTAATACTGGGCCCTTATATTCTAATACTGGGCCTTATATACTGGGCCCTTATATTCTTCTACTGGGCCCATATTCTAATACTGGGCCTTTATATTCTAATACTGGGCCTTATATACTGGGCCCTTATATTCTAATACTGGGCCACAACCCCAGTTCCACTGATTATTTTCTTCATTGTTTCCCTCTCATCAGGGGAATGATTTTAGACCTGGGACAACAGGTGTCGGGTAGAACAGAATAAAAGCAGACTGGACCTCCTCGTGTCAGAGTTGAATACCCCTTATATAGGGAATAAGGTGCCATTTGGGACGCTGACCCCCTAATGCCTCTGCATCTCCTCTCCTCGCGACCACCAAATCCCCTCCTCCTCTTCTTCCTGAATCCCTACCTCTAACACAGACACAGCATTCTCTCTCTCTTACGCTGGCACTGTGTGTGTTTGTGGAGCTGGTTCTGGTTAGTGTCAGGGCTTTAGAGGGTTAGACCCTGGCCCCCGAAGTCCCCCAGGAGACGGGGCTAAAGTCCTGACCCAGGCCAAGGGCAGGTTTCACTGGGGAGCTGAAGCCCCTCTCCCCACTGGACACCCCTCAGCCTGGAGGTCATGTGTCTTTGTACTGATTAACATTTCAAGGTGACGGCTGATATTCTCTCGCTCTCTCTCTGCCCATCCCCCATTGTGGGCAGTATGCACGGTGGCCTCTCTCAATAGTCTGTACAAAGCTCTCCTTACCCTACCGCTCAATCCCTCGCTCGTCCCTAAACGTTAGGGCCTAGACTCACTAGGAAAAAGCAGCAGGAGTTCTGTTGACGAAGGCTGACGCATTCTGTTTTTTGGTTAGGATAGTTAAAATTAAGTTTAAAAAAATGGTGTGTGGTTTTGACTGTAATCTTTGTGAGGAGAGGAAAACACCACACAGATACAGAGATAGTCTATTTAAGACTGCAGACCAGACCTCCATGTCTCTCTGTTTACATCTGTGAGTTAAACCACTGCATCTGCTCTGTGTTTCATTTCCTTTGTGTTTACTCACTGATTTGTCCTGTAGTAGTACTGTTCCATGGTTCAGTCTGTAGTCTGATATTGCATCAGATATTGTGTTGACTGAATTCACACCTTGGATTGGCTGGATCCATAGGGGCCTTATCATTTATTTGTTTATCTTTTTCAAACTACACAAGTACTTGAATCGTTCTACAGATAGAGTATATTTTGCGTACAGTTGATCTTTTAAGTAGAAGTTGAACACTGATATTAAATTAAATGCCATTTAATGTAGACCGCATGGGTAAATAAAACCAATCAGCAGTTTGACATGTCCCTTGTCATGTTTTTACGACTTCTAGGAAGATTCTAACCCACTTTATGACAGAATTCTTCAAATTTGGTGAAAAAATGTACACTACCCAAAATGTAATCTGTTCGTGGAACGACCCAGTTATAATTGTATAATACTATGTGGATGCACAACAACATGTACATTTAACACATATGCTACTGTGAGGACGTGGAGATGCAGCCCTCTGTCTCCTGCTGCTCCACAGCCACATCCCCTGCCTTCATTACACTGTCATCCTACTGAGGACAGGCAAGCAGACTGTCATCCTGCTGAGGACAGGCAAGCAGACTGTCATGCTGCTGAGGACAGGCAAGCAGACTGACAGACTGGTGCAAAGACAGAGGGGATGAGCCAGATGCTGTCTGTCTGTCTGTCTGTCTGTCTGTCTGTCTGTCTGTCTGTCTGTGTCTGTCTCTGTCTGTCTGTCTGTCTGTCTGTCTGTCTGTCTGTCTGTCTGTCTGTCTGTCTGTCTGTCTGTCTGTCTGTCTGTCTGTCTGTCTGTCTGTCTGTCTGTCTGTCTGTCTGTCTGTCTGTCTGTCTGTCTGTCTGTCTGTCTGTCTGTCTGTCTGTCTGTCTGTCTGTCTGTCTGTCTGTCTGTCTGTCTGTCTGTCTGTCTGTCTGTCCCTGTCTGTCTGTCTGTCCCTGTCTGTCTGTCTGTCTGTCTGTCTGTCTGTCTGTCTGTCTGTCTGTCTGTCTGTCTGTCTGTCTGTCTGTCTGTCTGTCTGTCTGTCTGTCTGTCTGTCTGTCTGTCTGTCTGGCTGGCTGGCTGGCTGGCTGGCTGGCTGGCTGGCTGGCTGGCTGGCTGTCGATCTGTCTATTTTATTGTGTTATAGCCTGAATATTAAATGGGTTCTAATTAAGCTGACATATGGAATTGTTTTAAGACGGTCATACCAAGGATAATTTTTGTGAGAAGACCTGTTTTCGGGATGTCTCATGGTCTTCACAAACACTGCTGTAGCTCGTCCACCTTCCACCACAGATGCAGAAAGCTGCTATTGAGGTGGATGAAGACAGCTGCTATTGAGGTGGATGAAGACGCAGGCCATGAAGACGCAGGCCATGAAGACGCAGGCCATGAAGACGCAGGCCATGCAAAAAAGAAAAGAAAAAAAGTTTTTGAATGTTCCTACGCATAGCAAAAGTGTGATTTATCAAACAATCCTACAAGCGTCATATATATGCACACCGGTAAGAGAGAGCCATTGATAAATACCAATTGTTCTCAGCCTCAGTGCTTGTGCACAACCTTGGGCATTTAGAAACACACATGGTTAAAATCATCCCTTTAAAGCTCGTGGGGAATATACAGTACAACGCCATACCATTGAATACAATGGCCCAAGAAAAAAATAACTTTTCCCAGACTGAAATAGAGGTGCTAGTGTCAGAGATTGAGTACAACCTAAATGTTCTGTTTTGCTCCCTCAGTTGTGGCCTGACCAGTAAAAATGAAAACACCGCAACAAAGAGAGGATCATTAAGACAGTTAGTTGCTTTAGTAATGGCAAATGTACTTCCAGTTGAGTAGTCAACACTCATCAACAAGCCATCCATCTTCAACAGCACCCTTCTGTAGGCGTATCCCAGGGTGCAATAAGCCATCCATCTTCAACAGCACCCTCCTGTAGGCGTATCCCAGGGTGCAATAAGCCATCCATCTTCAACAGCACCCTTCTGTAGGTGTATCGCAGGGTGCAATAAGCCATCCATCTTCAACAGCACCCTTCTGTAGGCGTATCCCAGGGTGCAATAAGCCATCCATCTTCAACAGCACCCTTCTGTAGGCGTATCCCAGGGTGCAATAAGCCATCCATCTTCAACAGCACCCTTCTGTAGGCGTATCCCAGGGTGCAATAAGCCATCCATCTTCAACAGCACCCTTCTGTAGGCGTATCCCAGGGTGCAATAAGCCATCCATCTTCAACAGCACCCTTCTGTAGGCGTATCCCAGGGTGCAATAAGCCATCCATCTTCAACAGCACCCTTCTGTAGGCGTATCCCAGGGTGCAATAAGCCATCCATCTTCAACAGCACCCTCCTGTAGGCGTATCCCAGGGTGCAATAAGCCATCCATCTTCAACAGCACCCTCCTGTAGGCGTATCCCAGGGTGCAATAAGCCATCCATCTTCAACAGCCCCCTTCTGTAGGCGTATCCCAGGGTGCAATAAGCCATCCATCTTCAACAGCCCCCTTCTGTAGGCGTATCCCAGGGTGCAATAAGCCATCCATCTTCAACAGCACCCTTCTGTAGGCGTATCCCAGGGTGCAATAAGCCATCCATCTTCAACAGCACCCTCCTGTAGGCGTATCCCAGGGTGCAATAAGCCATCCATCTTCAACAGCACCCTTCTGTAGGCGTATCCCAGGGTGCAATAAGCCATCCATCTTCAACAGCCCCCTTCTGTAGGCGTATCCCAGGGTGCAATAAGCCATCCATCTTCAACAGCACCCTCCTGTAGGCGTATCCCAGGGTGCAATAAGCCATCCATCTTCAACAGCACCCTCCTGTAGGCGTATCCCAGGGTGCAATAAGCCATCCATCTTCAACAGCACCCTTCTGTAGGCGTATCCCAGGGTGCAATAAGCCATCCATCTTCAACAGCACCCTTCTGTAGGCGTATCCCAGGGTGCAATAAGCCATCCATCTTCAACAGCACCCTTCTGTAGGCGTATCCCAGGGTGCAATAAGCCATCCATCTTCAACAGCACCCTCCTGTAGGCGTATCCCAGGGTGCAATAAGCCATCCATCTTCAACAGCACCCTTCTGTAGGCGTATACCAGGGTGCAATAAGCCATCCATTTTCAACAGCACCCTTCTGTAGGCGTATCCCAGGGTGCAATAAGCCATCTATCTTCAACAGCACCCTTCTGTAGGCGTATCTCAGGGTGCAATAAGCCATCCATCTTCAACAGCACCCTTCTGTAGGCGTATCCCAGGGTGCAATAAGCCATCCATCTTCAACAGCACCCTCCTGTAGGCGTATCCCAGGGTGCAATAAGCCATCCATCTTCAACAGCACCCTTCTGTAGGCGTATCCCAGGGTGCAATAAGCCATCCATCTTCAACAGCACCCTTCTGTAGGCGTATCCCAGGGTGCAATAAGCCATCCATCTTCAACAGCACCCTCCTGTAGGCGATATCCCAGGGTGCAATAAGCCATCCATCTTCAACAGCACCCTTCTGTAGGCGTATCCCAGGGTGCAATAAGCCATCCATCTTCAACAGCACCCTTCTGAAGGCGTATCCCAGGGTGCAATAAGCCATCCATCTTCAACAGCACCCTCCTGTAGGCGTATCCCAGGGTGCAATAAGCCATCCATCTTCAACAGCACCCTTCTGTAGGCGTATCCCAGGGTGCAATAAGGTATCCATCTTCAACAGCCCCCTTCTGTTTGACGTATCCCAGGGTGCAATAAGCCATCCATCTTCAAAAGCACCCTTCTGTAGGCGTATCCCAGGGTGCAATAAGCCATCCATCTTCAACAGCACCCTCCTGTAGGCGTATCCCAGGGTGCAATAAGCCATCCATCTTCAACAGCCCCCTTCTGTAGGCGTATCCCAGGGTGCAATAAGCCATCCATCTTCAACAGCACCCTTCTGTAGGCGTATCCCAGGGTGCAATAAGCCATCCATCTTCAACAGCACCCTTCTGTAGGCGTATCCCAGGGTGCTTTTATTTGGCCCCCCAAGTTTTCTGAGAGAAAAAATACAATTGTATTTGTATTTATTGTTGGACATAAGACTGTAAAAACAACAGGAAATCAGCTCAAATTGATTTTTATTTTGGGATCCCCCCAAGGGCTTCTTGCGGTCAATTTGCAGTCTACAAATAATTTTTTACTAAGTTCCGACCATCCGCTCAAGAAATAAATTGTCCCGTGGCTGAGTGTAGTTGATGATCCCTGGAGTAGGCTATAGGCCAACATTGCTGTTCTGCAGAATGAACGAGTTCCACTTTGCCACCACATTCAGCAGCGTCTTGTGCGCATCACATCACGTAAGCGATCACTTGCACCTAACGAGCGGAAGCCTTTTCTGTTCACATTGTTGAACTCGTTTTGGGATGGTGCTTTTATGGTGATGTGGGTGCTGTCTATTGCTCCGTTTCATATTTGGGCACCCATTGATGACATCACGGCAAAGAAACCCCTCTTAACTTCAATCTGTTGTGAGATGGTGAATGGAAATTGTATGGTACTGTTCGTTTTGCTGATGATTGTATCCAAGTCATTGGCTCATCAAGGGCTGTGAGATGCCGATCTGCCAGCTCCCGCTGATAGTCCCTGTTGACAATGGGTGGACAGCACTCGGATGTGCATCGGAATGGCATGTCTTTGCCTTTCTAAAGTAGTTCTTAAATCCTGTAAGATTAGTTCTGGGAAATTATATTTCATAAACCAATCTGTACTAGAGGTCGACCGATTATAAGGGTCTAAATTACAACAATACTGAATGAACACTTATTTTAACTTAATATAATACATCAATAAATTCAATTTAGCCTCAAATAAATCATGAAACATGTTCAATTTGGTTTAAATAATGCAAAAACAACAT
This sequence comes from Oncorhynchus keta, assembly GCF_023373465.1. Classification (NCBI taxonomy): domain Eukaryota; kingdom Metazoa; phylum Chordata; class Actinopteri; order Salmoniformes; family Salmonidae; genus Oncorhynchus; species Oncorhynchus keta. The sequence goes on from NC_068432.1 coordinate 46,804,700, forward strand.
GTTGGAGAAGAAAGTAAAAGTGCAATATGTGCCATGTAAAAAAGCTAACGTTTAAGTTCCTTGCTCAGAACATGAGAACATATGAAAGCTGGTGGTTCCTTTTAACAAGAGTCTTCAATTTTCCCAGGTAAGAGGTTTTAGGATGTAGTTATTATAGGAATTATAGGACTATTTTCCTCTATACCATTTGTATTTCATATACCTTTGACTATTGGATGTTCTTATAGGCACTTTAGTATTGCCAGTGTAACAGTATAGCTTCCGTCCCTCTCCTCGCCCCTACCTGGGCTCGAACCAGGAACACAACGACAACAGCCACTCTCAAAGCAGCGTTACCCATCACTCCACAAAAGCCGCGGCCCTTGCAGGGCAAGGGGAATAACGACTCAAAGTCTAAGAGCGAGAGACGTCACCAATTGAAATGCTATTAGTGCAGACCACGCTAACTAGCTAGCCATTTCACATCGGGTTACACCAACCTAATCTCGGGAGTTGATAGGCTTGAAGTCATAAACAGCTCAATGCTCAAAGCACAGCGAATAGCTGCTGGCAAAACGCACATAAGTGCTGTTTGAATTAATGCATATGAGCCTGCTGCTGCCTACCATCGCTCAGTCAGACTGCTCTATCAAATATCAAATCATAGACTTAATTATAACATAATAACACACAGAAATACGAGCCTCGGGTCATAAATATGGTCGAATCCAGAAACTATCATTTCGAAAACAAAACATTTATTCCTTCAGTGAAATATGGAACCGTTCTGTATGTTATCTAACGGGTGGCATCCATTAGTCTAAATGTTGCTGTTACATTGTACAACCTTCAATGTTATGTCATAATTATGTACAATTCTGGCAAATTAATTACAGTCTTTGTTAGGAAGAAATGGTCTTCACACAGTGCGCAACGAGCCAGGCGGCCCAAACTGCTGCATATACCCTGACTCTGCTTGCACAGAACGCAAGGGAAGTTACACAATTTACATAATTATAAGAAATTAATGTTAGCAGGCAGGCAATATTAACTAAATATGCAGGTTTAAAAATATATACTTGTGTATTGATTTTAAAGAAAGGCATTGATGGTTATTGAGTTGTTGAGGTTATTTTATTTTTACAGGAACAGTTTTACAGGAACAGTGCACATTAATCAATGTTTCAGTAAAAGTGCCGGTTTTAGACAGTATACAGACAGAGCAACATAGGACAAGCAGAACATTATTATTATTATTATATTATTATTATTATTATTATTATTACAAGCAAGACGTAGCATACAGACAAAGCAACATAGAACAAAAAGCAGCAAGACAAAATTCATAAAAGCAACAGTGTTTCCACACCTCACAAGCTACAGACAACATGGAAAGCGGCAATACACAGCTAGAGATTATGTTCACAAATCTGATTTGACTTTTAGCAATGTCTTCATGCATTTTGTGAAAGTGTATTTGATGGCAGTGTATTCCAGACATGGGAAGCTCTCACAGAGAAAGCGGATTTACTAATGGTGCTTTTCCTTAAGGGAACTGTACAGTCACCTCTCATGGCAGACATTGTGGATCTGATGCCACATGTTTGGGTTTTCTGTTTAACAAAAATATTGAGTGGAGGGGGGCCAGGCCATTTAGGATGTTGAATACAAGACATGTATCTGTGTATTGCACAAGATTTTCCCAACTCAGGAGCTCGTGCTTTCTGAGGATGTAACAGTGATGATGGCTATTGGGCTTCCTATCAAGCACTTTGAGAGCCTGTTTGTAGACGCACTGAATAGGTTTTAATGTGGTACAGCAAGCTTGGGCCCAGCTAGTCAAGCAGTATGTTAAGTGGGGGAGTATCATAGATTTGAAGTACAGTTTTGCTACCTCTGTAGTCAAACAATTTCGTATAAATCAGAAATTAGCTAGGTTAAATTTGGTTATTTGAATTGCCCTTTTCACATGCTTTTTAAAAGAGAGGTTGGAATCAAGTATGATGCCAGGGTACTTAAAATCAGATACCACCTGGAGCTTCTTCCCTGACACACAGACATCTGGCTCAGTAGCATCTGTTGCCCTCTTTGTGAAGAACATGCAAACAGTTTTTTTCACATTGAGATGCAAACACGAGTCACTGAGCCACTTTGTAACCTGGACCATTACAGTACAGTTCTTGTGCAGCTTGTTGTTTGCTCTTTGCATGTGCATATATCACTGTGTCACCTGCATACATTTGAACTTCAGACCCAGTACAGACAGAAGGCAGATCATTAATGTAAAGGCTGAACAGGAGGGGCCCCCAGTATTGACCCTTGGGGGCACGCCCACATCATAGCTAAGAGTGGGCGACAGCTCATTGCTCACTCTGACACACTGAGTTCTGCCTACAAGGTATGATTTCATCCATCTCAAGGCATCAGGGGAAAAGTTGAACTTGGGAAATTTTGTGATGAGAATCTCATGGTTAACAGTATCAAAAGCCCAGAAACACAGCCCCAACAACGCCCCCTTTGTCCATCTTGGACTTCACATTTTCCAGAAGAAAGCAGTTGGCCGTTTCTGTGGAGTGTTTCGCTCTGAAGCCAAACTGCATGGAGTGTAATGTGAAGGGGCTGTTGTTGAGGTGAGCAATCAGTTGTTCTGCTATATACTTTTCAACAACCTTTGATACCACAGGTAGTATAATAATGGGCCTGTAGTTACTCACGTCAGCAGGGTCGACCGATATAAAGATGGCCGTTATTATGGCCGACTTCCATACCCTTGGAAACACCCCCTGATCAATAGATGTGTTGGTGACCTTAGTAATGTGGCCAATGAGTGACTCTTTGTAGTTTTTAAGAAAGGTAGAGTCCAGCCCAAACACATCTTTGGCTTTAGAGTTCTTTAGTGAGCTAATCACCTTGTTCACCGTTGACTCAGAAACCTCCCTTATGATTAAGACAGGTTGAGCGTCATTCACTAGCACTGAGCCCAAGAAATCAGTGGAGGGGTTCTGTGTCAGTAACCTGACAGTCAATAAAGTAGGAATTGAAGGCTGTTGCTATTTCAACTGCATCCTGTGTTAGATTGTTATTCACCATGATTTCTAGTCTTTTTGCAGTGTTACTATGGTCTTTCCCTGTTAACTTTTTTAGATTCTCCCGGATCAGTTTAGAATTTCCCTTTGCTTCACCAATTATATATATATATTTTTTTTTTTACCTTGGCCTGTCTAATTTCTTTCATCACCTTATTTCTCAACATGGTAAACCTACGTCTGTCATGCTCTAATTTGGATCTTAGGGCTATTTTTAGAGCATAATCTCGTTCTTTCATCAATTTCCAGATTCCTCCATTTAGCCAAGGAAGAGTTCTCTTTTTGCCAGGTTTGGATTTGATTTTCTTTAGGAAACCATTTATTGTAGTCTGAATTGTGGATAGAAAAACCTGATTATCAGCTTCCACGTCTGTATAGGACAAGAGATCATTCTAGTTAATTCCCTAAATTGCGTTTTCAAAATAGTTTAATTCACTCTTAGGTACTAGTTGATCCGGCTTTCTAACAGTAGAGAGGTTAAACCTGCTCTTAGACAGCTTCCTGGCTATAAGTGTCAGATTATGATCAGATAGACCAGTAACCATATTGAATGATTTAGTCACTCTCTGATTTATTACTGAACACCAAATCAATCTGTGTTTTAGAGCAACAAGTCACCTTGATTGGCCCTTTAATTAACTAGCTGGGTAAGGTCAAAGGTATTAGTGATCAGTTTAAGAGTTTTCCTACTAGATTTGTCTTCATAATTAATGTTAAAATCTCCCATTAAGATGACCTCTTTCCCAAAATCACATTCCCTAAGCATGTTATTAAACTGATTAAAAACAGACTTTTGGTGGAAGGTGGCCTATACATCCCAATACGGGTAAAAGACACTTGGGGAGACAGTGTAACGTTCAGGCCAATACATTCCAGTTCATTATCACATGACCACTCAATTTGTTTACATCGGATATGTTCTTTAATGTAAATCATCACACCCCCTCCCTCCTCTTCCTCCAATCCCGTGTCTCCTGAAGACATTGTAGCCAATCACAATCAAAGCAGCATAAGGAGAGGTTTTATGGAGCCGTGTCTCTGAGAGGCAGAGGAAGTCTAGGTTGGAGTCTGTGAGTAGATGTTGAATTTGATCACTTTTTGGAATGACACTGCGAATGTTGAAATGCCCCCCTAGTAGTCCCTTGGGCTTAGCTCGTGGGTCCCAGATGACTCGAGAGGGATTGACACATTGAAAAAAGTAAAATTTTCTGTGTTTTCTGACGGCCGGGTTTAGGCCATTTTGTTTCGTTTTGATTAGGGGCAGTTTGGTAGCGCAATTAACAATCCCTCCCGCCTGCACTGGATGCGGGGAACTTATTAAAACTGCTTGCGTACCAGAAGCAGAGTCAGGGATCACATATAGCGACTTGGGTATGTTTGAAGAGTGAAAATCTATCCTGGAGCCGGGTGAGTCGAGAGAAACCATGGGACCACAGCACTCACCCACTTCCACAGCGGCGACGATCAGTGGGCGAGGCCATCCACTGCTTTCCACTCCGGTGAGTATCGCTGGCTCGATGATGTTGGGCCCAGGGTTGAGGCTGGCTCAGTGATGTTAGGCCCAGGGTTGAGGCTGGCTCAGTGATGTTAGGCCCAGGGTTGAGGCTGGCTCGATGATGTTGGGCCCAGGGTTGAGGCTGGCTCAGTGATGTTAGGCCCAGGGTTGAGGCTGGCTCGGTGATGTTGGGCCCAGGGTTGAGGCTGGCTCAGTGATGTTAGGCCCAGGGTTCAGGCTGGCTCAGTGATGTTAGGCCCAGGGTTGAGGCTGGCTCAGTGATGTTGGGCCCAGGGTTGAGGCTGGCTCAGTGATGTTAGGCCCAAGGTTCAGGCTGGCTCAGTGATGTTAGGCCCAAGGTTCAGTCTGGCTCAGTGATGTTAGGCCCAGGGTTGAGGCTGGCTCAGTGATGTTGGGCCCAGGGTTGAGGCTGGCTCAGTGATGTTGGGCCTAGGGTTGAGGCTGGCTCAGTGATGTTAGGCCCAGGGTTGAGGCTGGCTCAGTGATGTTGGGCCCAGGGTTGAGGCTGGCTCAGTGATGTTGGGCCCAGGGTTGAGGCTGGCTCAGTGATGTTGGGCCTAGGGTTGAGGCTGGCTCAGTGATGTTAGGCACATCCCCAGAGAGCAGGAGGGTAGTGAACAGGTAGTTTAACAGTTTCTGATAAATGTGGGAACAGGAATAGGGAGCCAGGTAGACTTGGCCATTATTCAGAACATTATGGTATGCTGTGTGCTGTCTGCTGCCATGGTACGGTGAACCAATGTGTTTGGTGTCGGTATTCCCCGGCAGTAGATTTGTGTCATCCCATTAAAGACGCACTGAGATTATCATGGCAAAGTACTGGAGATAAAACACATAATGGTGCTTTAACTCTTTGCATGAGTTACTTAGCTGGGGGTCGGATTACACCTGATGGTTTAGATAAAATAACAGCATTCGTATGAGAAGCGGCACCTGCCGCACCACCCTGTCTTCCGTCCGCCGTTATCCTGGTTAGGTTTGGTGCAACGACAGTGCTAAATCATCACCCGTTTGGCGAAATAGGCTGTGATTCGATGAGAAATTAACAGGCACCGCATCGATTATATGCAACGCAGGACACTAGATAAACTAGTAATATCATCAACCATGTGTAGTTAACTAGTGGTGATGTGAAGATTGATTGTTTTTTATAAGTTTAATGCTAGCTAACAACTTACCTTGGCTTCTTGCTGCCCTCGCGTAACAGGTAGTCAGCCTGCCACGCAGGCTCCTCGTGGAGTGCAATGTAGGTGGTTAGAGCGTTGGACTAGTAACCGGAAGGTTGCAAAAACAAACCCCTGAGCTGACAAGGTACAAATCTGTCGTTCTGCCCCTGAACGAGGCAGTTAACCCATCGTTCCTAGGCCGTCATTGAAAATACGAATGTGTTCTTAACTGACTTGCCTCGTTAAAGGTATATAGAAAGAAAAAAAATCATCCAAATCGGTGTGCAAAAATACCGATTCCTGATTGTTATGAAAACGGAATCATCCCTAATTAATCGGCCATTGCGATTAATCGGTCGACCTCTAATCTGTACTTTCTGCAAAAAAGTCCCACCTGTCTGTAAAAACACGCTCTCTGCTAAATGCAGCGTGTGACAAGTCTTCCAACAGAGCAAAAGATCAGACGTCTCTCATCCCATTATCTTTTATAGTATGTCAACAAAGGTTTCACTTTCACATGTACCTCTCATTTAACACATTACTGTATTTTATATGGATTATTATCAAAACAAAATCACTGATGTGGTCAAATTATACACAATAGCCTGTCAAGATCTGTTGCATCGATTCACAATGGAAATACAATGAAATCTAAAAATTATTTAATTAACACATTTTCCCCATTCACTAGGCTACGCTTGACAAGCAGTTCTCTTATTCCACCACTTGGGCCTGTGTGTACACACAGTCATAGCTGTCCATACAATTTAATCCCTGTACCACACGTGTAATTATCTATGAGGTCCCTCAGTTGAGCAGTGAATTTCAAACACAGATTCCACGACAAAGATCAGGGATGTTTTCCAATGGGAAATAACAAGCAGACATTGAAAATCCCTTTGCGCAGGGTGAAGTTATTAATTACACTTTGGATAGTTTGTCAATACACCCAGCCACTACAAAGATACAGGGATCCGTCATAACTCAGTTGCCGGAGAGGAAGGAAACCACTCAGGGATTTCACCATGAGGACAATGATGACTGTAAAACAGTTACAGAGTTTAATGGCTGTGATAGGAGAAAACTGAGGATGGATCAAAAACATTGTAGTTACTCCACAATACTACCCTAAATGACAGAGTGAACAGAAGGTAGCCTGTTCAGAATAAAACATATTCAAAAACCTGCATGCTGTTTGCAATAAGGCACTAAAGTAATACTGCAAAAAAAATGTGCAAAGAAATGTACCTTGTCCTGAATGCAAAGCATTATGTTTGGGAAAAATCCAATACGAGACATGACTGAGTACCACTCTTCATATTTTCAATCATGTTGGTGGCTGAATCATGTTATTGGTATGCTTGTCATCGGCGAGAACTAGGGAGTTTTTTAGGTTAAAGAGAAACAGAAAAGAGCTAAGCACAGGCATAATTCTAAAGGAACACCTGGTCGTCTGCTTTTAATCAGATATCGGAAGACAAATTCACCTTTCAGCAGGACAATAACTTAAAATACGAGGGCAAATCTACACTGGAATTGCTTACCTAGACAACGTTGAATGTTCCTGAGTTGCCTAATTCCATTTTTGACATAAATCAGCGTGAAAGTCTATGGAAAGCCTTGAAAATGGCTGTCTAGCAATGACCAACTTGACAGAGCTTGAAGATATTGTACAATCCAGGTGTGCAAAGCTCTTAGAGACTTACCCAGAAAGACTCACAGCTGTTATCGCTGCCAAAGGTGATTCTAACATATAACGTATTGGCTCAGGGGTGTGAATACTTATGTCAATTAGATTTCTGTATGTCATTTTAAATGCATTTGCAAAAATGTCTAAAAACATGTTTTCACTTTGTCATTATGGGGTATTGTGTGTAGATGGCTGAGAAGAAAAACAGATGTTTAATTCAAGCATTTCGCTACACTCGCATTAACATCTGCTAACCATGTGTATGTGACAAATAAAATTAGATTTGATTTGAGATGTTTAATTCATTGTGAATTCAGGCTGTAACACAACAAAATGTGGAATAAGTCAAGGGGTATGAATACTTTCTGAAGGCACTGTAAGTCTGTATGTGTCGACCTCTTTGTGTCTGTCTTGCGGTCTTCTTCCCTTACTGTCAACAGCTAGTGCTTATCTTCTCCACGGGCATTAGGAGGGCCGCCCCAGCCAGCCGGCGGGTGCTCTCTGGGCCTAATGGGGTCCATCAGCATGGTGATGCCAGGCAGGGCAGGGCAGGCAGCAATTAAGACAGCCCTGCTGTGCTGTGGCCTTTACACTGCTGGCTTAGATACACTAAAGCTGGCTACAGACACACACACACACACACACACACTGAGTTAAGTATAGGAGGGACTTTCCTAAAGGAAGGTGGAGGAGCTATTTTATTATTAATCACCGTGGTAACATGTTTATATGTCCTCTTGACAAAGTCCTTGTAATGTGGTTAGATTACTCGTTGGTTATTACTGCATTGTCGGAACTAGAAGCACAAGCATTTCGCTACACTCGCATTAACGTCTGCTAACCATGTGTATGTGACAAATACATTTGATTTGGTTTGTTTGTACACCGGGACTTGTTAAACTAATGGAATATCGTATTGGAAAATAGTAAACAGTTAATGTTTTGTCATTTTAGCTCTCTAGGACATCTCTAGGTTAACGTGCAACTGCGTACATCACATATAGTATGGTATGTTGTTTAAATGGTGACATAGATTGACCCTGACCCCATAGTAGGGTTATGGACCCTGACCTCAACAAACCCTAGTCCAGACAGCTCAGTGGTGTGATCAACAAGCTTTTGGGATGAGGGACTGAGACTGAGGTTACAGTCAGTCAGTCAGCAGGTGGACGCAGCCAGCCAGCTAGTCACTAATCCACCAGTGACCAGCCAGTCATGGGGCTTGATTACCGCAAAGCTGACCCTGCCAAGGAGCCAGGGCACAAGGCAGACCAGACCAGACCAGCCTCCCAGTTCCAGCTAGCTTTTCCTGTTAGGCCCTAACTAACTGACAGGGAAGTGGGCAGACCAGACCAGCCAGCCTCCCAGACCAGGCAGGCAGGGCAGACTCCCAGACCAGGCAGGCAGGGCAGACTCCCAACCCCAGCCAGCCTTTCACATGGGCAGCAGCCTGCTAGACTGAACTACTGTTAGTTTACTGCTAGACTGCACTATGTTTAGGTTACTGCTAGACTGAACTACTGTTAGGTTACTGCTAGACTGAACTGCTGTTAGGTTACTGCTAGACTGAACTACTGTCTGGTTACTGCTAGGCTAGCTACTGTTAGGTCACCGCTAGGCTAGCTACTGTTAGGTTACTGCTAGGCTGAACTACTGTTAGGCTGAACTACTGTTAGGTCACCCCCCCCCCCCCAACAAGATTTAGATGCAAGTGGCTGTTCCACTGGTTGTCATAAGGTGTATGCACCAATTTGTAAGTCGCTCTGGATAAGAGCGTCTGCTAAATGACTTAAATGTAAATGTAAATGTTAGGTTACCACTAGGCTGAACTACTGTTAGGTTACCGCTAGGCTGAACTACTGTTAGTTTACCACTAGGCTGAACTACTGTTAGGTCACCGCTAGGCTAGGCTAGCTACTGTTAGGTTACCACTAGGCTGAACTACTGTTAGGTTACCACTAGGCTGAACTACTGTTAGGCTACCACTAGGCTGAACTACTGTTAGGTCACCACTAGGCTGAACTACTGTTAGGTTACCGCTAGGCTGAACTACTGTTAGGTCACCGCTAGGCTAGCTAACTGATGCTGCTGTAATAGTATATAAGCCACATAGGAGCCCCTCATAACAGCATGGGTCTCAACAAACAGTATCTCTACTTGCACATGACCATCTGATCATTTATCACTCCAGTGTTAATCTGCTAAATTGTAATTATTCGCCTACCTCCTCATGCCTTTTGCACACAATGTATATAGACTCTTAAAAAAAATTATACTGTGTTATTGACTTGTTAATTGTTTACTCCATGTGTAACTCTGTGTTGTCTGTTCACACTGCTATGCTTTATCTTGGCCTGGTCGCAGTTGTAAATGAGAACTTGTTCTCAACTAGCCTACCTGATTAAATAAAGGTGGAATTATTTTTGTATTATTTTAAACAGTAAGTGCTACTTATCTGACCACTGAACTTGAGTCTGTTAGCCAACACACATGCACACGCTCTCTCACACACTCACTCTCTCTCTCTTTCTCTCTCACTCACTCACACACACACACACACTTACCCCCTACACACCCTGCACGTCCCGAGCCTTTAATGAAGTCAAAGCCGAAACGTCAGTGGACATATGAAAGCTCCTGTGATTACATGGGCTGAGCCCTAATTGAGCCTCCAGAGAACTCTGAGTACTGAGAAGACTGCTCTATACAGATCACTTCAGTTCATTTAACAGCCTGTGTTCTGCTGCTCTGCCTGTCTATCTGTTTGGGGTCCTTAGTTGTGTTAGACAGACAGACATGTCATGACTCGTGTACCCTTTGAAGACCTTTGGAGTTGGTCAGAAAGACATACAGGTGTTTGTACTGTAGTTATTTCCACTTCTCTCCCCAAGAGAAACAGAAACAGTTCTAGACTTATCTTTCATCTCGTTATATTTCATCTATCCTATACTGTATGATGATGATTTGATTTGAGTATGCGAGAAGGAGTTGGTGTGGTTGGAATAAGACTCGCATGTGTGGAGCCAGTTTGTGATAACGTGAGGGGCTCAGATAAAACTGCTGACCCTCCCTGATGTGCTCTCCTCTTCTCCTGTAACTGATTACTTATTGCCCAGACAGGAAGTGTTTTTGTTTACCTTTGGAATAACAAGGTCCCTGTTTTCAGAAAGGGGGGTGGGGGGGGGACATGCTGTAGACCCCCTTGCCGCCCCTACAAACAAACAACCCCCCTTTAATCTGTTCCAGTTCATATGGTCATAACAGTAGGGGGAAACAGGAGAGGGCTGGGGGAGATGTACAGAGCAATGTGGTTATGAAATGCTTCCCTCTGTGTTCCATAATGCAGGTCAGAGAATGACCTATTTAGAGGCTCTAAAAAGACCGCTGTTTCAGCGCCAGACAGACGGCTCTGTTCTGCGTGTATTTCTCACTCTCAATTCAATTCAAGGGGCTTTATTGGCATGAGAAACGTATGTTAACATTGCAAAAGCAAGTGAAGTAGATAAATATCTCGCTCTCTCTCGCTGTCTCTCTCTCGCTGTCTCTCTCCCTCGCTGTCTCTCGCTGTCTCTCGCTGTCTCTCGCTGTCTCTCTCCCTCGCTGTCTCTCGCTGTCTCTCGCTGTCTCTCTCTATCTCGCTCTCTCACTCTCTCTCTCTATCTCGCTCTCTCACTCTCTCTCTCGCACTCTCTAGCAGGACACCATTCCTTGCTGTTGTGGTTTTTACAGTTCTTTGCTAGGGAAGGTGGTTCTGACTAATTTGGAATGGATTCTGGGTTTTGCATAGTGTGGGAGAGTATGCAAAACCCAGTCCAAATCAGTCAGAACCACCTTCCAACCCGAGACAATATGTTAAGCTGCTTGTTTGTTCATGCCAGCTCTCCTGCTTCAGACAGATTTTCATGTCTCTTCACTAAGCCTGCAGCCTCTGAGAGAGCATTGTCAGAAACAGAACTCACACACACACAGGAATAGTCACTAGAGATGGTAAAATCCACACATTCAGATAAGATGATTTGTTGTTTTAAAAAAATCCTTTGTATGAGAGTACATGGTACACAAAAGTACTAGCAGACAGCTCTTCTACTTGGTCATTTTGTTGTGGTCTGGTCTCTTAACCTCCACACCAGACAGGCACATCTGTTCTGTGTGCTGTCTGCCTGTTGCCATGACAACGCTGTGTCGTCCGCCCTGCCGTCCGTCTGCCCCCCCCAGCAGCACAGATATGACCTAACCTGACACACACACACACACACACACAGAGAGAGACACAGAGACAGATATGCGCTCTCCTGTCTCTGTCTGGCTGTCACCCCTGACCCATTAACCCCTGACCTATACGACATTGTTCTGTAGCCATGGTAACCAGCTCTGTATTGCCATTGTGTTGGTATTAACAGTTGATCATCAGCTCTGCAAATTAGTAGGTAGTGTCAGACACAACACACACAAACCCAGACACAGCACATACACAGACAACAGGATGCACACATACAGACACACACACACAACAGGATGCGCACATACAGACACACACACACACACACACACACACACACACACACACACACACACACACACGCACAACAGGATGCGCACAGACACACACACACACAGACAACAGGATGTGCACATACACACACACACACACACACACACACACAACAGGATGTGCACAGACACACACACAGACAACAGGATGTGCACAGACACAAAACCCAGCAGGACGTACAGGTAACTACCAAATGATGGAGTTTCTCATGGAAGATGGTGTGAGTTCCAGACACTTGTAGAATCTATTGCAGCTGTTCAACGCCCAATTAAGACACTAAATTTAGGTGTTTCCTTTATGTTGACAGTTACCTGTAGAGTGTTACACTCAAACAGAACAGACAGTCACTCGTGCCTGAGTGTGGGTGGGTAACACTGACACAACTAGTTCACATACACTGTCCTCCACCGGAGACCGGGGTTCACGTCCCAATCCAGGCTCTCATTTCCTTACTGACTCTCCTCCCTACTGTCTCCCCTGTATATCTGACTCTCCTCCCTGCTCTGTCTCCCCTGTATATCTGTCTGACTCTCCTCCCTGCTCTGTCTCCCTTGTATATCTGTCTGACTCTCCTCCCTACTGTCTCCCCTGTATATCTGTCTGACTCTCCTCCCTGCTCTGTCTCCCCTGTATATCTGTCTGACTCTCCTCCCTGCTCTGTCTCCCCTGTATATCTGTCTGACTCTCCTCCCTACTGTCTCCCCTGTATATCTGTCTGACTCTCCTCCCTGCTCTGTCTCCCTGTATATCTGTCTGACTCTCCTCCCTACTGTCTCCCCTGTATATCTGTCTGACTCTCCTCCCTGCTCTGTCTCCCCTGTATATCTGTCTGACTCTCCTCCCTGCTCTGTCTCCCCTGTATATCTGTCTGACTCTCCTCCCTGCTCTGTCTCCCTGTATATCTGTCTGACTCTCCTCCCTGCTCTGTCTCCCTGTATATCTGTCTGACTCTCCTCCCTGCTCTGTCTCCCTGTATATCTGTCTGACTCTCCTCCCTACTGTCTCCCTGTATATCTGTCTGACTCTCCTCCCTGCTCTGTCTCCCTTGTATATCTGTCTGACTCTCCTCCCTACTGTCTCCCTGTATATCTGTCTGACTCTCCTCCCTGCTCTGTCTCCCCTGTATATCTGTCTGACTCTCCTCCCTGCTCTGTCTCCCCTGTATATCTGTCTGACTCTCCTCCCTGCTCTGTCTCCCCTGTATATCTGTCTGACTCTCCTCCCTGCTCTGTCTCCCCTGTATATCTGTCTGACTCTCCTCCCTACTGTCTCCCCTGTATATCTGTCTGACTCTCCTCCCTACTGTCTCCCCTGTATATCTGTCTGACTCTCCTCCCTGCTCTGTCTCCCTTGTATATCTGTCTGACTCTCCTCCCTGCTCTGTCTCCCTTGTATATCTGTCTGACTCTCCTCCCTACTGTCTCCCCTGTATATCTGTCTGACTCTCCTCCCTACTGTCTCCCCTGTATATCTGTCTGACTCTCCTCCCTGCTCTGTCTCCCCTGTGTATCTGTCTGACTCTCCTCCCTACTGTCTCCCTTGTATATCTGTCTGACTCTCCTCCCTGCTCTGTCTCCCTTGTATATCTGTCTGACTCTCCTCTCTACTGTCTCCCCTGTATATCTGTCTGACTCTCCTCCCTACTGTCTCCCCTGTATATCTGTCTGACTCTCCTCCCTACTGCCTCCCCTGTATATCTGTCTGACTCTCCTCCCTGCTCTGTCTCCCCTGTATATCTGTCTGACTCTCCTCCCTGCTCTGTCTCCCTTGTATATCTGTCTGACTCTCCTCCCTACTGTCTCCCCTGTATATCTGTCTGACTCTCCTCCCTGCTCTGTCTCCCCTGTATATCTGTCTGACTCTCCTCCCTGCTCTGTCTCCCCTGTATATCTGTCTGACTCTCCTCCCTACTGTCTCCCCTGTATATCTGTCTGACTCTCCTCCCTGCTCTGTCTCCCCTGTATATCTGTCTGACTCTCCTCCCTACTGTCTCCCCTGTATATCTGTCTGACTCTCCTCCCTACTGTCTCCCCTGTATATCTGTCTGACTCTCCTCCCTGCTCTGTCTCCCTTGTATATCTGTCTGACTCTCCTCCCTACTGTCTCCCCTGTATATCTGTCTGACTCTCCTCCCTGCTCTGTCTCCCCTGTATATCTGTCTGACTCTCCTCCCTGCTCTGTCTCCCCTGTATATCTGTCTGACTCTCCTCCCTGCTCTGTCTCCCCTGTATATCTGTCTGACTCTCCTCCCTACTGTCTCCCCTGTATATCTGTCTGACTCTCCTCCCTGCTCTGTCTCCCTTGTATATCTGTCTGACTCTCCTCCCTACTGTCTCCCCTGTATATCTGTCTGACTCTCCTCCCTGCTCTGTCTCCCTGTATATCTGTCTGACTCTCCTCCCTGCTCTGTCTCCCCTGTATATCTGTCTGACTCTCCTCCCTGCTCTGTCTCCCCTGTATATCTGTCTGACTCTCCTCCCTACTGTCTCCCCTGTATATCTGTCTGACTCTCCTCCCTGCTCTGTCTCCCCTGTATATCTGTCTGACTCTCCTCCCTACTGTCTCCCCTGTATATCTGTCTGACTCTCCTCCCTGCTCTGTCTCCCCTGTATATCTGTCTGACTCTCCTCCCTGCTCTGTCTCCCCTGTATATCTGTCTGACTCTCCTCCCTGCTCTGTCTCCCCTGTATATCTGTCTGACTCTCCTCCCTGCTCTGTCTCCCCTGTATATCTGTCTGACTCTCCTCCCTACTGTCTCCCTGTATATCTGTCTGACTCTCCTCCCTACTGTCTCCCTGTATATCTGTCTGACTCTCCTCCCTGCTCTGTCTCCCTTGTATATCTGTCTGACTCTCCTCCCTGCTCTGTCTCCCTTGTATATCTGTCTGACTCTCCTCCCTACTGTCTCCCTGTATATCTGTCTGACTCTCCTCCCTACTGTCTCCCTGTATATCTGTCTGACTCTCCTCCCTGCTCTGTCTCCCCTGTGTATCTGTCTGACTCTCCTCCCTACTGTCTCCCTTGTATATCTGTCTGACTCTCCTCCCTGCTCTGTCTCCCCTGTATATCTGTCTGACTCTCCTCCCTACTGTCTCCCCTGTATATCTGTCTGACTCTCCTCCCTACTGTCTCCCCTGTATATCTGTCTGACTCTCCTCCCTACTGTCTCCCCTGTATATCTGTCTGACTCTCCTCCCTGCTCTGTCTCCCCTGTATATCTGTCTGACTCTCCTCCCTACTGTCTCCCTTGTATATCTGTCTGACTCTCCTCCCTACTGTCTCCCTTGTATATCTGTCTGACTCTCCTCCCTACTGTCTCTCTTGTATATCTGTCTGACTCTCCTCCCTGCTCTTTCTCCCCTGTATATCTGTCTGACTCTCCTCCCTACTGTCTCCCCTGTATATCTGGCTGACTCTCCTCTCAACTGTCTCCCCTGTATATCTGTCTGACTCTCCTCCCTGCTCTGTCTCCCCTGTATATCTGTCTGACTCTCCTCCCTGCTCTGTCTCCCCTGTATATCTGTCTGACTCTCCTCCCTGCTCTGTCTCCCCTGTATATCTGTCTGACTCTACTCCCTGCTCTGTCTCCCCTGTATATCTGTCTGACTCTCCTCCCTACTGTCTCCCCTGTATATCTGTCTGACTCTCCTCCCTGCTCTGTCTCCCCTGTATATCTGTCTGACTCTCCTCCCTACTGTCTCCCTTGTATATCTGTCTGACTCTCCTCCCTACTGTCTCCCTTGTATATCTGTCTGACTCTCCTCCCTACTGTCTCTCTTGTATATCTGTCTGTCTCTCCTCCCTACTGTCTCTCTTGTATATCTGTCTGACTCTCCTCCCTGCTCTTTCTCCCCTGTATATCTGTCTGACTCTCCTCCCTACTGTCTCCCCTGTATATCTGGCTGACTCTCCTCTCTACTGTCTCCCCTGTATATCTGTCTGACTCTCCTCTCTACTGTCTCCCCTGTATATCTGTCTGACTCTCCTCCCTACTCTGTCTCCCCTGTATATCTGTCTGACTCTCCTCCCTGCTCTGTCTCCCCTGTATATCTGTCTGACTCTACTCCCTGCTCTGTCTCCCCTGTATATCTGTCTGACTCTCCTCCCTACTGTCTCCCCTGTATATCTGTCTGACTCTCCTCCCTGCTCTGTCTCCCCTGTATATCTGTCTGACTCTCCTCCCTACTCTGTCTCCCCTGTATATCTGTCCGACTCTCCTCCCTGCTCTGTCTCCCCTGTATATCTGTCCGACTCTCCTCCCTGCTCTGTCTCCCCTGTCTATCTGTCTGACTCTCCTCCCTACTGTCTCCCTGTCTGACTCTCCTCCCTGCTCTGTCTCCCTTGTATATCTGTCGGACTCTCCTCCCTACTGTCTCCCTTGTATATCTGTCTGACTCTCCTCCCTGCTCTTTCTCCCCTGTATATCTGTCTGACTCTCCTCCCTACTGTCTCCCCTGTATATCTGTCTGACTCTCCTCTCTACTGTCTCCCCTGTATATCTGTCTGACTCTCCTCCCTGCTCTGTCTCCCCTGTATATCTGTCTGACTCTACTCCCTGCTCTGTCTCCCCTGTATATCTGTCTGACTCTCCTCCCTACTGTCTCCCCTGTATATCTGTCTGACTCTCCTCCCTGCTCTGTCTCCCCTGTATATCTGTCTGACTCTCCTCCCTACTGTCTCCCCTGTATATCTGTCTGACTCTCCTCCCTGCTCTGTCTCCCTTTATATCTGTCTGACTCTCCTCCCTACTCTGTCTCCCCTGTATATCTGTCTGACTCTCCTCCCTGCTCTGTCTCCCCTGTATATCTGTCGGACTCTCCTCCCTACTGTCTCCCTTGTATATCTGTCGGACTCTCCTCCCTGCTCTTTCTCCCCTGTATATCTGTCTGACTCTCCTCCCTACTGTCTCCCCTGTATATCTGTCTGACTCTCCTCTTATAGATGTCCTACTGTCTCCCTGTATATCTGTCTGACTCTCCTCCCATGCTCTGTTTGATAGCTCCCGGGCCGAAAAGTATATCTGTCTGACTCTCTCTCCTCCCTACTGTCTCCTGCTCTGTCTCCCTGTATATCTGTCTGACTCTCCTCCCTGCTCTGTCTCCCTTGTATATCTGTCTGACTCTCCTCCCTACTGTCTCCCCTGTATATCTGTCTGACTCTCCTCCCTGCTCTGTCTCCCCTGTATATCTGTCTGACTCTCCTCCCTGCTCTGTCTCCCCTGTATATCTGTCTGACTCTCCTCCCTCCCCTGTATATACAGTGCCTTGCGAACGTATTCGGCCCCCTTGAACTTTGCGACCTTTTGCCACATTTCAGGCTTCAAACATAAAGATATAAAACTGTATTTTTTTGTGAAGAATTAACAACAAGCGGGACACAATCATGAAGTGGAACGACATTTATTGGATATTTCAAACTTTTTTAACAAATCAAAAACTGAAAAATTGGGCGTGCAAAATTATTCCTTGCCACCACCGAAACACACTCATCTGTCAGAACCTTGTCTGCAGCTGCCCCCCTCCCCTCCCCACGCTATCACAACAAACAAACCTCCTGCAGGTTGAGTTCAATAACTACAGGCAGATGTATGGTGAGATGCCGGAGGACGTTTTGAATAGGTCAGTAACTTACAGAGTAAAATGAGAAGAATGCACTTACTGAATTTATGTAGATATTCTAAACTAAGTGTTTTAATGAAGGTCCATGTAGAATAAACCGCCCTTTACGTAATACCATAGAAGAAGTGTTCTGCTAATATTAACAATGTGCACCTTTCATTGTCATTTCCAGCCGATACGGATACTGTGCCTATACGTATTTTGTCTGGTGATAATGGGGATACCATGGTAACATGTCAGTGGTCATACCTTCCTGTCTGGTGGTAATGGGGATACCATGGTAACATGTCAGTGGTCATACCTTCCTGTCTGGTGGTAATGGGGATACCTTATCAAACATGTCAGTGGTCATACCATCCTGTCTGGTGGTAATGGGGATACCTTATCAAACATGTCAGTGGTCATACCATCCTGTCTGGTGGTAATGGGGATACCTTATCAAACATGTCAGTGGTCATACCTTCCTGTCTGGTGGTAATGGGGATACCTTATCAAACATGTCAGTGGTCATACCTTCCTGTCTGGTGGTAATGGGGATACCTTATCAAACATGTCAGTGGTCATACCATCCTGTCTGGTGGTAATGGGGATACCTTATCAAACATGTCACTGGTCATACCTTCCTGTCTGGTGGTAATGGGGATACCTTATCAAACATGTCAGTGGTCATACCTTCCTGTCTGGTGGTAATGGGGATACCTTATCAAACATGTCAGTGGTCATCCCTTCCTGTCTGGTGGTAATGGGACTACGTTAGCATACATGTCAGTGGTCATACCATCCTGTCTGGTGGTAATGGGACTACGTTAGCATACATGTCAGTGGTCATACCATCCTGTCTGGTGGTAATGGGACTACGTTAGCATACATGTCAGTGGTCATACCATCCTGTCTGGTGGTAATGGGACTACGTTAGCATACATGTCAGTGGTCATCCCTTCCTGTGTGGTGGTAATGGGGATACCTTATCAAACATGTCAGTGGTCATCCCTTCCTGTGTGGTGATAATGGGGATACCTTATCAAACATGTCAGTGGTCATCCCTTCCTGTGTGGTGATAATGGAGATACCTTATCAAACATGTCAGTGGTCATCCCTTCCTGTGTGGTGATAATGGGGATACCATGGTAACATGTCAGTGGTCATCCCTTCCTGTGTGGTGGTAATGGGGCTACCATGGTAACATCTCAGTCGTCATACCATCCTGTCTGGTGGTAATGGGGATACCATGGTAACATGTCAGAGTCGTCATACCTTCCTGTCTGGTGGTAATGGGGATACCTTATCAAACATGTCAGAGTCGTCATACCTTCCTGTCTGGTGGTAATGGGGATACCTTATCAAACATGTCAGTGGTCATACCTTCCTGTCTGGTGGTAATGGAGATACCTTATCAAACATGTCAGTGGTCATACCATCCTGTCTGGTGGTAATGGGGCTACCATGGTAACATGTCAGTGTTGATACCTTCCTGTCTGGTGGTAATGGAGATACCTTATCAAACATGTCAGTGGTCATCCCTTCCTGTGTGGTGATAATGGAGATACCTTATCAAACATGTCAGTGGTCATCCCTTCCTGTCTGGTGATAATGGGGATACCTTATCAAACATGTCAGTGGTCATACATTCCTGTCTGGTGGTAATGGGGATACCTTATCAAACATGTCAGTGGTCATACCATCCTGTCTGGTGGTAATGGGGATACCATGGTAACATGTCAGAGTCGTCATACCTTCCTGTCTGGTGATAATGGGGCTACCATGGTAACATGTCAGTCGTCATACCTTCCTGTCTGGTGGTAATGGGGATACCATGGTAACATGTCAGAGTCGTCATACCTTCCTGTCTGGTGATAATGGGGATACCTTATCAAACATGTCAGTGGTCATACCATCCTGTCTGGTGATAATGGGGATACCTTATCAAACATGTCAGTGGTCATACCTTCCTGTCTGGTGGTAATGGAGATACATTATCAAACATGTCAGTGGTCATACCATCCTTTCTGGTGATAATGGGGATACCTTATCAAACATGTCAGTGGTCATACCATCCTGTCTGGTGGTAATGGGACTACGTTAGCATACATGTCAGTGGTCATCCCTTCCTGTCTGGTGGTAATGGGACTACGTTAGCATACATGTCAGTGGTCATACCATCCTGTCTGGTGGTAATGGGACTACGTTAGCATACATGTCAGTGGTCATCCCTTCCTGTCTGGTGGTAATGGGACTACGTTAGCATACATGTCAGTGGTCATACCATCCTGTCTGGTGGTAATGGGACTACGTTATCATACATGTCAGTGGTCATACCATCCTGTCTGGTGGTAATGGGACTACGTTAGCATACATGTCAGTGGTCATCCCTTCCTGTCTGGTGGTAATGGGACTACGTTAGCATACATGTCAGTGGTCATACCATCCTGTCTGGTGATAATGGGGATACCATGGTAACATGTCAGTGGTCATCCCTTCCTGTCTGGTGGTAATGGGACTACGTTAGCATACATGTCAGTGGTCATCCCTTCCTGTGTGGTGATAATGGGACTACGTTAGCATACATGTCAGTGGTCATACCATCCTGTCTGGTGATAATGGGGATACCATGGTAACATGTCAGTGGTCATCCCTTCCTGTCTGGTGGTAATGGGACTACGTTAGCATACATGTCAGTGGTCATACCATCCTGTCTGGTGGTAATGGGACTACGTTATCATACATGTCAGTGGTCATCCCTTCCTGTGTGGTGATAATGGGACTACGTTAGCATACATGTCAGTGGTCATACTGGAGATACCTTATCAAACATGTCAGTGGTCATCCCTTCCTGTGTGGTGATAATGGAGATACCTTATCAAACATGTCAGTGGTCATCCCTTCCTGTGTGGTGATAATGGAGATACCTTATCAAACATGTCAGTGGTCATCCCTTCCTGTGTGGTGATAATGGGGCTACCATGGTAACATGTCAGTGTTGATACCTTCCTGTCTGGTGGTAATGGGGCTACCATGGTAACGGGGCTACCATGGTAACATGTCAGTGTTGATACCTTCCTGTCTGGTGGTAATGGGGCTACAATGGTAACGGGGCTACCATGGTAACATGTTAGTGTTGATACCTTCCTGTCTGGTGGTAATGGGGCTACCATGGTAACGGGGCTACCATGGTAACATGTCAGTGTTGATACCTTCCTGTCTGGTGGTAATGGGGCTAACATGGTAACATGTCAGTGTTGATACCTTCCTGTCTGGTGGTAATGGGGCTACCATGGTAACGGGGCTACCATGGTAACATGTCAGTGTTGATACCTTCCTGTCTGGTGGTAATGGGGCTACCATGGTAACATGTCAGTGTTGATACCTTCCTGTCTGGTGGTAATGGGGCTACCATGGTAACATGTCAGTGTTGATACCTTCCTGTCTGGTGGTAATGGGGCTACCATGGTAACATGTCAGTGTTGATACCTTCCTGTCTGGTGGTAATGGGGCTACCATGGTAATGGGGCTACCATGGTAACATGTCAGTGTTGATACCTTCCTGTCTGGTGGTAATGGGGCTACCATGGTAACATGTCAGTGTTGATACCTTCCTGTCTGGTGGTAATGGGGCTACCATGGTAACATGTCAGTGTTGATACCTTCCTGTCTGGTGGTAATGGGGCTACCATGGTAACATGTCAGTGTTGATACCTTCCTGTCTGGTGGTAATGGGGCTACCATGGTAACATGTCAGTGTTGATACCTTCCTGTCTGGTGATAATGGGGCTACCATGGTAACATGTCAGTGTTGATACCTTCCTGTCTGGTGATAATGGGGCTACCATGGTAACATGTCAGATTGTTGATACCTTCCTGTCTGGTGATAATGGGGCTACCATGGTAACATGTCAGTGTTGATACCTTCCTGTCTGGTGATAATGGGGCTACCATGGTAACATGTCAGATTGTTGATACCTTCCTTTAAACATCAACTATCCCTCCTCATTTTGACTGATAACTTTCAATTCAATAATACAAAAAGACAATCCATGTAAAATTGTAATACCTAGTGCCAGGTCTCTGTCCATTCAGAGACATCAGTATCTGTCTGTCAGAGTGCCAGGTCTCTGTCCATTCAGAGACATCAGTATCTGTCTGTCAGAGTGCCAGGTTTCTGTCCATTCAGAGACATCAGTATCTGTCTGTCAGAGTGCCAGGTCTCTGTCCATTCAGAGACATCAGTATCTGTCTGTCAGAGTGCCAGGTCTCTGTCCATTCAGAGACATCAGTATCAAGCCTGTCTGTCAGAGTGCCAGGTCTCTCTCCATTCAGAGACATCAGTATCTGTCTGTCAGAGTGCCAGGTCTCTGTCCATTCAGAGACATCAGTATCTGTCTGTCAGAGTGCCAGGTCTCTGTCCATTCAGAGACATCAGTATCTGTCTGTCAGAGTGCCAGGTCTCTGTCCATTCAGAGACATCAGTATCTGTCTGTCAGAGTGCCAGGTCTCTGTCCATTCAGAGACATCAGTATCTGTCTGTCAGAGTGCCAGGTCTCTGTCCATTCAGAGACATCAGTATCTGTCTGTCAGAGTGCCAGGTCTCTGTCCATTCAGAGACATCAGTATCTGTCTGTCAGAGTGCCAGGTCTCTGTCCATTCAGAGACATCAGTATCTGTCTGTCAGAGTGCCAGGTCTCTGTCCATTCAGAGACATCAGTATCTGTCTGTCAGAGTGCCAGGTCTCTGTCCATTCAGAGACATCAGTATCTGTCTGTCAGAGTGCCAGGTCTCTGTCCATTCAGAGACATCAGTATCTGTCTGTCAGAGTGCCAGGTCTCTGTCCATTCAGAGACATCAGTATCTGTCTGTCAGAGTGCCAGGTCTCTGTCCATTCAGAGACATCAGTATCTGTCTGTCAGAGTGCCAGGTCTCTGTCCATTCAGAGACATCAGTATCTGTCTGTCAGAGTGCCAGGTCTCTGTCCATTCAGAGACATCAGTATCTGTCTGTCAGAGTGCCAGGTCTCTGTCCATTCAGAGACATCAGTATCTGTCTGTCAGAGTGCCAGGTCTCTGTCCATTCAGTCTGGTGATCAGAGTGCCAGGTCTCTGTCCATTCAGAGACATCAGTATCTGTCTGTCAGAGTGCCAGGTCTCTGTCCATTCAGAGACATCAGTATCTGTCTGTCAGAGTGCCAGGTCTCTGTCCATTCAGAGACATCAGTATCTGTCTGTCAGAGTACCAGGTCTCTGTCCATTCAGAGACATCAGTATCTGTCTGTCAGAGTACCAGGTCTCTGTCCATTCAGAGACATCAGTATCAAGCCTGTCTGTCAGAGTGCCAGGTCTCTGTCCATTCAGAGACATCAGTATCTGTCTGTCAGAGTGCCAGGTCTCTGTCCATTCAGAGACATCAGTATCTGTCTGTTAGAGTGCCAGGTCTCTGTCCATTCAGAGACATCAGTATCAAGCCTGTCTGTCAGAGTGCCAGGTCTCTCTCCATTCAGAGACATCAGTATCTGTCTGTCAGAGTGCCAGGTCTCTCTCCATTCAGAGACATCAGTATCTGTCTGTCAGAGTGCCAGGTCTCTGTCCATTCAGAGACATCAGTATCTGTCTGTCAGAGTGCCAGGTCTCTGTCCATTCAGAGACATCAGTATCAAGCCTGTCTGTCAGAGTGCCAGGTTTCTGTCCATTCAGAGACATCAGTATCTGTCTGTCAGAGTGCCAGGTCTCTGTCCATTCAGAGACATCAGTATCTGTCTGTCAGAGTGCCAGGTCTCTGTCCATTCAGAGACATCAGTATCAAGCCTGTCTGTCAGAGTGCCAGGTCTCTCTCCATTCAGAGACATCAGTATCTGTCTGTCAGAGTGCCAGGTCTCTGTCCATTCAGAGACATCAGTATCTGTCTGTCAGAGTGCCAGGTCTCTGTCCATTCAGAGACATCAGTATCTGTCTGTCAGAGTGCCAGGTCTCTGTCCATTCAGAGACATCAGTATCTGTCTGTCAGAGTGCCAGGTCTCTGTCCATTCAGAGACATCAGTATCTGTCTGTCAGAGTGCCAGGTCTCTGTCCATTCAGAGACATCAGTATCTGTCTGTCAGAGTGCCAGGTCTCTGTCCATTCAGAGACATCAGTATCTGTCTGTCAGAGTGCCAGGTCTCTGTCCATTCAGAGACATCAGTATCTGTCTGTCAGAGTGCCAGGTCTCTGTCCATTCAGAGACATCTGCAGTATCTGTCTGTCAGAGTGCCAGGTCTCTGTCCATTCAGAGACATCAGTATCTGTCTGTCAGAGTGCCAGGTCTCTGTCCATTCAGAGACATCAGTATCTGTCTGTCAGAGTGCCAGGTCTCTGTCCATTCAGAGACATCAGTATCTGTCTGTCAGAGTGCCAGGTCTCTGTCCATTCAGAGACATCAGTATCTGTCTGTCAGAGTGCCAGGTCTCTGTCCATTCAGAGACATCAGTATCTGTCTGTCAGAGTGCCAGGTCTCTGTCCATTCAGAGACATCAGTATCTGTCTGTCAGAGTGCCAGGTCTCTGTCCATTCAGAGACATCAGTATCTGTCTGTCAGAGTGCCAGGTCTCTGTCCATTCAGAGACATCAGTATCTGTCTGTCAGAGTGCCAGGTCTCTGTCCATTCAGAGACATCAGTATCTGTCTGTCAGAGTGCCAGGTCTCTGTCCATTCAGAGACATCAGTATCTGTCTGTCAGAGTGCCAGGTCTCTGTCCATTCAGAGACATCAGTATCTGTCTGTCAGAGTGCCAGGTCTCTGTCCATTCAGAGACATCAGTATCTGTCTGTCAGAGTGCCAGGTCTCTGTCCATTCAGAGACATCAGTATCAAGCCTGTCTGTCAGAGTGCCAGGTCTCTGTCCATTCAGAGACATCAGTATCTGTCTGTCAGAGTGCCAGGTCTCTGTCCATTCAGAGACATCAGTATCTGTCTGTCAGAGTGCCAGGTCTCTGTCCATTCAGAGACATCAGTATCAAGCCTGTCTGTCAGAGTGCCAGGTCTCTCTCCATTCAGAGACATCAGTATCTGTCTGTCAGAGTGCCAGGTCTCTCTCCATTCAGAGACATCAGTATCTGTCTGTCAGAGTGCCAGGTCTCTGTCCATTCAGAGACATCAGTATCTGTCTGTCAGAGTGCCAGGTCTCTGTCCATTCAGAGACATCAGTATCAAGCCTGTCTGTCAGAGTGCCAGGTCTCTGTCCATTCAGAGACATCAGTATCAAGCCTGTCTGTCAGAGTGCCAGGTCTCTGTCCATTCAGAGACATCAGTATCTAGCCTGTCTGTCAGAGTGCCAGGTCTCTGTCCATTCAGAGACATCAGTATCAAGCCTGTCTGTCAGAGTGCCAGGTCTCTGTCCATTCAGAGACATCAGTATCTGTCTGTCAGAGTGCCAGGTCTCTGTCCATTCAGAGACATCAGTATCAAGCCTGTCTGTCAGAGTGCCAGGTCTCTCCATTCAGAGACATCAGTATCTGTCTGTCAGAGTGCCAGGTCTCTGTCCATTCAGAGACATCAGTATCTGTCTGTTAGAGTGCCAGGTCTCTGTCCATTCAGAGACATCAGTATCAAGCCTGTCTGTCAGAGTGCCAGGTCTCTCTCCATTCAGAGACATCAGTATCTGTCTGTCAGAGTGCCAGGTCTCTCTCCATTCAGAGACATCAGTATCTGTCTGTCAGAGTGCCAGGTCTCTGTCCATTCAGAGACATCAGAGTATCTGTCTGTCAGAGTGCCAGGTCTCTGTCCATTCAGAGACATCAGTATCAAGCCTGTCTGTCAGAGTGCCAGGTTTCTGTCCATTCAGAGACATCAGTATCTGTCTGTCAGAGTGCCAGGTCTCTGTCCATTCAGAGACATCAGTATCTGTCTGTCAGAGTGCCAGGTCTCTGTCCATTCAGAGACATCAGTATCAAGCCTGTCTGTCAGAGTGCCAGGTCTCTCTCCATTCAGAGACATCAGTATCTGTCTGTCAGAGTGCCAGGTCTCTGTCCATTCAGAGACATCAGTATCTGTCTGTCAGAGTGCCAGGTCTCTGTCCATTCAGAGACATCAGTATCTGTCTGTCAGAGTGCCAGGTCTCTGTCCATTCAGAGACATCAGTATCTGTCTGTCAGAGTGCCAGGTCTCTGTCCATTCAGAGACATCAGTATCTGTCTGTCAGAGTGCCAGGTCTCTGTCCATTCAGAGACATCAGTATCTGTCTGTCAGAGTGCCAGGTCTCTGTCCATTCAGAGACATCAGTATCTGTCTGTCAGAGTGCCAGGTCTCTGTCCATTCAGAGACATCAGTATCTGTCTGTCAGAGTGCCAGTCTCTGTCCATTCAGAGACATCAGTATCTGTCTGTCAGAGTGCCAGGTCTCTGTCCATTCAGAGACATCAGTATCTGTCTGTCAGAGTGCCAGGTCTCTGTCCATTCAGAGACATCAGTATCTGTCTGTCAGAGTGCCAGGTCTCTGTCCATTCAGAGACATCAGTATCTGTCTGTCAGAGTGCCAGGTCTCTGTCCATTCAGAGACATCAGTATCTGTCTGTCAGAGTGCCAGGTCTCTGTCCATTCAGAGACATCAGTATCTGTCTGTCAGAGTGC
Source organism: Oncorhynchus keta (assembly GCF_023373465.1). Classification (NCBI taxonomy): domain Eukaryota; kingdom Metazoa; phylum Chordata; class Actinopteri; order Salmoniformes; family Salmonidae; genus Oncorhynchus; species Oncorhynchus keta. Next base: position 46,830,893 of record NC_068432.1, read on the forward strand.
CAGGTCTCTGTCCATTCAGAGACATCAGTATCTGTCTGTCAGAGTGCCAGGTCTCTGTCCATTCAGAGACATCAGTATCTGTCTGTCAGAGTGCCAGGTCTCTGTCCATTCAGAGACATCAGTATCTGTCTGTCAGAGTGCCAGGTCTCTGTCCATTCAGAGACATCAGTATCTGTCTGTCAGAGTGCCAGGTCTCTGTCCATTCAGAGACATCAGTATCTGTCTGTCAGAGCCAGGTCTCTGTCCATTCAGAGACATCAGTATCAAGCCTGTCTGTCAGAGTGCCAGGTCTCTGTCCATTCAGAGACATCAGTATCTGTCTGTCAGAGTGCCAGGTCTCTGTCCATTCAGAGACATCAGTATCTGTCTGTTAGAGTGCCAGGTCTCTGTCCATTCAGAGACATCAGTATCAAGCCTGTCTGTCAGAGTGCCAGGTCTCTCTCCATTCAGAGACATCAGTATCTGTCTGTCAGAGTGCCAGGTCTCTCTCCATTCAGAGACATCAGTATCTGTCTGTCAGAGTGCCAGGTCTCTGTCCATTCAGAGACATCAGTATCTGTCTGTCAGGGTGCCAGGTCTCTGTCCATTCAGAGACATCAGTATCAAGCCTGTCTGTCAGAGTGCCAGGTCTCTGTCCATTCAGAGACATCAGTATCAAGCCTGTCTGTCAGAGTGCCAGGTCTCTGTCCATTCAGAGACATCAGTATCTAGCCTGTCTGTCAGAGTGCCAGGTCTCTGTCCATTCAGAGACATCAGTATCAAGCCTGTCTGTCAGAGTGCCAGGTCTCTCTCCATTCAGAGACATCAGTATCTGTCTGTCAGAGTGCCAGGTCTCTCTCCATTCAGAGACATCAGTATCTGTCTGTCAGAGTGCCAGGTCTCTCTCCATTCAGAGACATCAGTATCTGTCTGTCAGAGTGCCAGGTCTCTGTCCATTCAGAGACATCAGTATCTGTCTGTCAGAGTGCCAGGTCTCTGTCCATTCAGAGACATCAGTATCAAGCCTGTCTGTCAGAGTGCCAGGTCTCTGTCCATTCAGAGACATCAGTATCTAGCCTGTCTGTCAGAGTGCCAGGTCTCTGTCCATTCAGAGACATCAGTATCTAGCCTGTCTGTCAGAGTGCCAGGTCTCTGTCCATTCAGAGACATCAGTATCAAGCCTGTCTGTTAGAGTGCCAGGTCTCTGTCCATTCAGAGACATCAGTATCAAGCCTGTCTGTCAGAGTGCCAGGTCTCTCTCCATTCAGAGACATCAGTATCTGTCTGTCAGAGTGCCAGGTCTCTCTCCATTCAGAGACATCAGTATCTGTCTGTCAGAGTGCCAGGTCTCTCTCCATTCAGAGACATCAGTATCTGTCTGTCAGAGTGCCAGGTCTCTGTCCATTCAGAGACATCAGTATCTGTCTGTCAGAGTGCCAGGTCTCTCTCCATTCAGAGACATCAGTATCTGTCTGTCAGAGTGCCAGGTCTCTGTCCATTCAGAGACATCAGTATCAAGCCTGTCTGTCAGAGTGCCAGGTCTCTCTCCATTCAGAGACATCAGTATCTGTCTGTCAGAGTGCCAGGTCTCTCTCCATTCAGAGACATCAGTATCTGTCTGTCAGAGTGCCAGGTCTCTCTCCATTCAGAGACATCAGTATCTGTCTGTCAGAGTGCCAGGTCTCTCTCCATTCAGAGACATCAGTATCTGTCTGTCAGAGTGCCAGGTCTCTCTCCATTCAGAGACATCAGTATCTGTCTATCAGTCTGGACTTCATCACATCATCTTGCAAGTCTCCATGTGTTGGCTCAATAGATGCATCTGAGAACACACACACAGTCACTGTTCTATTACCAATAGCAGTTAGGATAGGTGATATAAAAATATGTACACAATGTTGAAGTTTTAAAAGCTCAGCCTAAACCTGGTCTCCCCATCATCAGCCGTGGGTGAACAGACACACACACACACACACACACACACACACACACACACACACACACACACACACACACACACACACACACACACACACACACACACACACACACACACACACACACACACAAAAAAAATGGTGGTTATGATTAGCCTGGTGAAACCAACCTGATCGCTGTGTTCACCTTACTATTTCACTTCAAATATCATAAAACGTAATAGAATAGAGAACACGGGGATCAGGCTAGGTTCTTCCAGTCTAGATTATGAAGGTAAATGGGAACAAAACTCAAAATTGTTTTGCCCCAGCTATCACATCTGACTCCAGTAATCAACTAATCATGATCTTCAGTTTAGAATTCAGTTAGTTTAATCAGCTGTGTTTGCTAGGGATGTGATCAAAGTGTGACAGCACTCTGGCCCCCGAGGACTGGAGCTGCCCATCTCTGATTGATAGGGATGCTCACAGGGAGGGCATGTCTACGTGATGCTGACGTGGTCTTCTCTCTATGTTGCATGTTTGGCTGAAAAATTGACATTTCTCAACCAACTGCAGCAGGCAATCCTCAATCCTCAATCCCCACATTACTTCCGGCGCTGACAGAGATGGCCGCCTCGCTTCGCGTTCCTAGGCACTGACCCAACTCCAGCCACTTTAATAATGGGAATTGATGGGAAATGATGTAAATATATCACTAGCCACTTTAAACAATGCTACCTTATATAATGTTACTTACCCTACATTATTCATCTCATATGCATACGTATATACTGTACTCTATATCATCGACTACATCCTTATGTAATACATGTATCACTAGCCACTTTAACTATGCCACTTTGTTTACTTTGTCTACATACTCATCTCATATGTATATACTGTACTCGATACCATCTACTGTATGCTGCCCTGTACCATCACTCATTCATATATCCTTATGTACATATTCTTTATCCCCTTACACTGTGTATAAGACAGTAGTTTTGGAATTGTTAGTTAGATTACTCGTTGGTTATTACTGCATTGTCGGAACTAGAAGCACAAGCATTTCGCTACACTCGCATTAACATCTGCTAACCATGTGTATGTGACAAATAAAATTTGATTTGTTTTGATTTAAACAATGTTCTTCCTCATCTTATGAGGTGGCCTTAACTGGGGGGGTCGTGTGCAAATGTATGCGCAAAATGTGAGTGAAATAAGCTTTTTGTGCGAATGGAAAATTTCTGGGATCTTTTATTTCAGCTCATGAATCATGGGACCAACACTTTAAATTTTGCATTTATATTTTTGTTCCGTTTAAATATTTAATTTATCCAGAGTGTTAAAGTAGCAGGACTATCTGATTTCCAGAATAATGTTAGACATGTCTTTGCCATGAGCACAGACATATCAATATATTTTTTTCTGATTCTTGTTCCATGGATCTAGTTCACTACTCCCAAACAGACACAAGCTAAGCGTGAGACAGTTAACCCACTGTTCCCCGGTAGGCCGTCATTGTAAATAAGAATTTGTTCTTATTAACTGACTTCCCTAGTTAAATAAAAAATGTAAATTAAACATTTTTTTAAATTATTTTTTATTTGCTGAAGTTGTTCTGGTGTATAGTACACTCTGTGCCTGGTTTTAAACCGAGAGAGTTTGTCTGAGTTTGTAGGAACATTGTATGCTTTCTAACATATACAATACCATTCTCTCTGCTTATTTCAACCTGGAAATTTTTTTCCCTTTTGAATCCAGTAACATCTGTCTACTGGCATATGAGACACTGCTGTCCTCGGGCTAGAACTGAGATGGGGAAACAATCCTTCTCCCATAATACCCTTCATCCTGGAACATGTTTCACTAGTTAGAGGAGTTGGTGTCGTTGTCTGTTTTTAAGACTCAACAACACTCTCAACAACACTGTGTGTGAAAACAACACTGTGTGTGAAAACTGCAGTTGTTTCTAATCTTCAATCTTTGTACCTGTAACCTGTGACACGTTGTCTTTTGTGTGTCTGTATTTCTCTGTAATATTTAACGGGGACACGCTGCTATTTCCCTGTTTTGACTTCTTGCCAGGTCGCCCTCGCAAAAGAGGTTTTTAAACCTCAATGGGTTTTACCTGGTTAAATAAAATGTAAAAAATAACAGGAAGTTTATAAACCTTAGAAATACACTTGACAGTTTTTGTCACTACTATTCAGTTAAGATATCACGTTTAGATTATTAGTGTTTCACAAGAGAACCTTGTTTCAATCTAACCATGTGAAAACAAATGTTTAGATGGAATACAGTTCACGTGCTTGTTGAAAATAACAAATACATTTCCCTTAAACCTTTGTTGTGTCAGGATTTAAATGGTATCATCGTTAAAACAGGATGAAAAGCAGAGATTTCCCCATTTAGGAGCAAAAGGGAGAGAGAGGCATTGTTACCCTGCAAGGGATTCTATGACCAAAGCAAATAGTTGTGCACTGGTCGGACAGCCTTGCCTTGTCCCTCTAGACAACAGGAAGTGGGTTGAGTATTGTGTGTTGGTTTTAACTACTGCTGTTGGTGAATTATAAAGAATTTGAATCCAAGAGATAAATAATGGACCAAAATAGAAGTAAAGTACTTCCATTCCACTCTGTCGAATGCTTTTTCAGCATCAAGAGCGAAAACATTTGGGTTCTTAAGATCACTAGTATGACAAAGAATGTCAATATATCTACGTAAATGATCAGGAGAGAGACGACCCTGCACAAAACCAGGTTGGTCTGTGTGGATGAGATTCTAGGTGCAGAGTTAATATAATCAACATTTAAAAGTGACATGTCTATGGGAGGAGTAAAACGTCTTTATCCTTTTTCAGTAAAGTATTAGCTGCCTGATGTAAAGTATGAGGAAGCTGTTTTAGACGGTCATTGACGAGAGGGAGAAAGCGAGGCATCGCCCGGCTCAGAGAATTGCAAATAGAATTCTATAGGAGAACCATCTAATCCCGGTGTCTTTTCATTTTGGCTGATAGCTCATCAGTAGTAACTAATATTTTTAGTTTTTATTAATTTAAACTTTATTTAACTAGGCAAGTCAGTTAATACCTATAAATACCTAGGTGTCTGGCTAGACTGTAAACTCTCCTTCCAGACTCATATTAAACATCTCCAATCCAAAATCAAATCTAGAATCGGCTTTCTATTTCGCAACAAAGCCTTCTTCACTCACGCCGCCAAACTTACCCTAGTAAAACTGACTATCCTAACGATCCTCGACTTCGGCGATGTCATCTACAAAACAGCTTCCAACACTCTACTCAGCAAACTGGATGCAGTTTATCACAGTGCCATCCGTCATCCCCAAAGCAAACATTTGGCCGCCTTTCCTTCCAGTTCTCTGCTGCCAGTGACTGGAACAAATTGCAAAAATCGCTGAAGTTGGAGATTTTTATTTCCCTCACCAACTTTAACATCAAGTATCTGAGCAACGAACAGATCGCTGCAGCTGTAAAAAGTCCATCTGTAAATAGCCCACCCAAACTACCTACCTCATCCCCATACTGTTTTTAATTTTATTTACTTTTCTGCTCTTTTGCACACCAGTATCTCTACTTGCACATAATCATCTGCTCATTTATCACTCCAGTGTTAATCTGCTAAATTGTAATTATTAGCTTCTATGGCCTATTTATTGCCTACCTCCTCATGCATTTTGCACACACTGTATATAGACTTTTCTCTACTGTGTCATTGACCTGTTTGTGTTATTGGCTTGTTTATTGTTTACTCCATGTGTAACTCTGTGTTGTTGTATGTGTCGAACTGCTTTGCTTTATCTTGGCCAGGTCGCAGTTGCAAATGAGAACTTGTTCTCAACCAGCCTACCTTGTTAAATAAAGGTACATACAGCCTGGAATCGAACCAGGGTCTGTAGTGACGCCTCTAACACTGAGATGCAGTGCCTTAGACCGCTGCGTGACTCAGGAGCCACTAGTCTCATGAGTCACACTGCAAACTAGATGAGTACAATTCTTCATACAATAGTCTAAACATTTCATTCATTTGAAGTGGATCTACTGTAACACAATGGAAGCTTTTCAGTCTGCCGTTCCTTGAACACTTTGGGCCAATCAAACAACGGAGCCCCATTCAATGAAGGGAAGCGAAGTGGGCGAGTTGAGGTTGCAAACACCCTTTTAGACGAGACTGACTTTATGACAAAAAAAATGATCGTATTTACACTTTGTAGTGCGTTTTGACACTAGACATGTCGATGCCAAGGGGCCATTTTCAAAGGGATTAGATGCTTTTTAGGGGCAGTCGCTCTTTAACACACTCACTCACACTCACCCACTCACACTCACACTCACACACACTCACACTCACACACTCTCTCACTCTCACACTCACATACTCACACTCACACACTCACTCACTCACTCACTCACTCACTCACTCACTCACTCACTCACTCTCTCACTCTCTCTCACACTCACATACTCACACTCACTCACACACTCACTCACACTCACACACACTCACTCTCACACACTCACACTCACTCACACACACTCTCACACTCACACACACACACTCACTCACACTCACTCACACACTCTCTCACACTCACACACTCCCACACTCACACACACACTCACTCTCACACTCACTCAGCCCTCAAGGTTAAAGGAATTGCAGTAGACAGATTAACATGTTTTATCTCCTGAGTGTACACACAGTCTCTTGTCTACGACACACACACACATTGTATCTGTCTGCGGTTATGTAAATAGCCTCCTTACAAGTCAGTCAATCAGGATCTTTCTGACCAATGACCACTGTCTCATCTCTACATAAACACCTGAAACCATTCTTCAATCTACCGCCTCATCACTGGTATTGGGCTAGAATGAAAACAGTACTCATTACAAACAAATGTGTTTTCAATAGTATAGATATCAATAGTATAGATATCTAGAATGTAGTTAACTCACATGCATTGTCTTTACTACATCAATACAAAAAAAATACTGTTGTATCTGTCGCTCGATACATTTCACGTCGTGATAGTTTTACATGAGTAATATATTGGTGGTTTCTTACACTAGTCATTTCTGTGTTCTAGATCGTAGTGCTGCTGCTGCTGCCTGGTGCTGTGGTCATGTAAATACAGTCCCTGTTGGCTGTCTGGGACAGGTTGTGTTGTGACTGTCTGTGACAGGCTGTCTTGTGACTGTCTGTGACAGGTTGTCTTGTGACTGTCTGGATGGTGGTCATGTAAATACAGTCCCTGTTGGCTGTCTGTGACAGGTTGTGTTGTGACTGTCTGTGACAGGTTGTCTTGTGACTGTCTGTGACAGGTTGTCTTGTGACTGTCTGTGACAGGTTGTCTTGTGACTGTCTGTGACAGGTTGTCTTGTGACTGTCTGTGACAGGTTGTCTTGTGACTGTCTGTGACAGGTTGTCTTGTGACTGTCTGTGACAGGTTGTCTTGTGACTGTCTGTGACAGGTTGTCTTGTGACTCTGTGACAGGTTGTCTTGTGACTCTGTGACAGGTTGTCTTGTGACTCTGTGACAGGTTGTCTTGTGACAGGTTGTCTTGTGACTGTCTGGGTGGTGGTCATGTAAATACAGTCCCTGTTGGCTGTCTGTGACAGGTTGTGTTGTGACTGTCTGTGACAGGTTGTCTTGTGACTGTCTGTGACAGGTTGTCTTGTGACTGTCTGGGTGGTGGTCATGTAAATACATTCCCTGTTGGCTGTCTGTGACAGGTTGTGTTGTGACTGTCTGTGACAGGTTGTCTTGTGACTGTCTGGGTGGTGGTCATGTAAATACAGTCCCTGTTGGCTGTCTGTGACAGGTTGTCTTGTGACTGTCTGTGACAGGTTGTCTTGTGGCTGTCTGTGACAGGTTGTCTTGTGGCTGTCTGTGACAGATTGTCTTGTGACTGTCTGTGACAGATTGTCTCGTGACTGTCTGTGACAGGATGTCTCGTGACTGTCTGTGACAGGTTGTCTCGTGACTGTCTGTGACAGGTTGTCTCGTGACTGTCTGTGACAGGTTGTCTCGTGACTGTCTGTGACAGGTTGTCTCGTGACTGTCTGTGACAGGTTGTCTCGTGACTGTCTGTGACAGGTTGTCTCGTGACTGTCTGGGTGGTGCAGTGCACTCTGACAGTGTTAGTGAAGCACAACTGTCTCTGGCTGAATTACCCTGCAAGAGGGAGAAATCACAAAGCAGGAGGGGAAGAGGAGAGTAGACAGGGGGAGAGGAGGGGGGGACATGTGGCTAGACAGAGGAGGACAGAAGTGAGGAGCGGAGGGGGGTTGGTGTGGGTGACTTGATATTAAAAAAAAGCCTCTGCTTCATTTCATATGGGGCGAGACAGAGGCACCTCTAATTTAATCAGCCTAGCATGTCTGCCACACACAGACGTCTAGTTTACACACACACGCGCACAGACACGCTCACACACGTACTCACACACACACACATGCGCACAGACGCGCGCACACAGATACGCACACACACAGACACGCTCACAGACACGCACTCACACACACACACATGCGCACAGACACGCACTCACACATATGCGCACAGACACGCACACAGACACACAGACATCGAGCTTGCACATTTGCATCTGACCTGGATTCCCTGGTGTGCAGTGGGCTAATCTCATTAGGGAGAAAACACACCACACCACGTGACTGTCTGCCGTTCCTTCACCATTTGTTTGGCGCAGTATGTTTTAGGGATTACCAGCCGGTGGGCTTCTGACTGCCCAAATGTTTGTCCGTCTACATGTATAATTGGTTTGCAAATTACGGTCGGCACTGTGTTCAGAGATGCTAAGTACTCTCGACCGGCAAATGCTACCGGTGTGTCCTGTCCTCGTCTCTCCCCTCTGCTCCTCATCCCCTTCTTCAGCTAGACCAATTATCACCTAACCCTTGGGAGTCCAGGCCTGTCGGGCCACCTCCACACTATTCCCTAAATAGTGCACTACTTTTGACCAGAGGCCTAGTACTGCACTATATAGGGAATAGGGTGCCATTTGCGATGCAGAAAGCACCTCAGCTCCCAGACACCCCATCAATCTTTATCAGACAGACAGACAGACAGACAGACAGACAGACAGACAGACAGACAGACACAGACCTACCTACCTCTATAACCTATTGTCCTCTCTCCTCCCTTCTCCTCCTCTATTCTCTTCTGTCACAGGTGACAGAAAATGAAATAACATATTTATGAAATGACATACTGTGGGGCACAAAAGTATTTAGTCAGCCACCAATTGTGCAAGTTCTCCCACTTAAAAAGATGAGGCCTGTAATTTTAAAATTGTTATAGACCAAATACTTATTTTCCACCATAATTTGCAAATAAATTCATTAAAAATCCTACAATGTGATTTTCTGGATTTTTTTTTCCTTCTCATTTTGTCTGTCATAGTTGAAGTGTACCTATGATGAACATTACTTGCCTCTCTCATCTTTTTAAGTGGGAGAACTTGCACAATTGGTGGCTAACTAAATACTTTTTTGCCCCACTGTATATTTATAAAATGAAATTACATATATTTATAAAATGATATGACATATATTTATAAAATGATATGACATATATTTATAAAATGAAATTACATATATTTATAACATAACATGAGTAGAAGCAGGAGATCCAGGGTTTTACTGTGTTGAATAAAGCATTCATCAGCCATCTTCACAGGTGTCCCAGTGCACATAGCTGTTTATACACACACACACACACACACACACACACACACACACACACACACACACACACACACACACACACACACACACACACACACACACACACACACACACACACACACACACACACACACACACTCACAGGGCAGCAGGCTCCCTCCCACCTCCTGATTGAAGGGTCACTCCACGGCAAATCAGGGCAGACAGAGTAGGGGGCCGTGTAAAAGAACCATAGGAATTCTGGGAGCTCGGGGGTGTGTTGGGGTGGTGCGTGCGCTCGCTGGACTACATAGCTAGCCGGTCAGATCGTCACTTGGCGTATTTCATTAGAATCGATAAGCTGTTTTGGACTTCTTGACTCCAGACTAGAGTTGTTCTCAGGCGGATCTTGGGTTCTTGATCAGACTCAAAAAGTGGCTTTTAAAGGCACAGTCCTTAAAGTCCTATTTTCAGCCAAACATCAGATCCACCATCTGGTTTTCTGTAGAGCTGAGAAAGGTATTGAAACATCAAATGTTATTTGTCACCTGCACTGAATACAACAGGTGTAAAGACCTTACTGTGAAATGTTGAATACAACAGGTGTAAAGACCTTACTGTGAAATGTTGAATACAACAGGTGTAAAGACCTTACCGTGAAATGTTGAATACAACAGGTGTAAAGACCTTACCGTGAAATGTTGAATACAACAGGTGTAAAGACCTTACCGTGAAATGTTGAATACAACAGGTGTAAAGACCTTACCGTGAAATGTTGAATACAACAGGTGTAGAGACCTTACTGTGAAATGTTGAATACAACAGGTGTAAAGACCTTACCGTGAAATGTTGAATACAACAGGTGTAAAGACCTTACCGTGAAATGTTGAATACAACAGGTGTAAAGACCTTACCGTGAAATGTTGAATACAACAGGTGTAAAGACCTTACCGTGAAATGTTGAATACAACAGGTGTAAAGACCTTACCGTGAAATGTTGAATACAACAGGTGTAAAGACCTTACCGTGAAATGTTGAATACAACAGGTGTAAAGACCTTACCGTGAAATGTTGAATACAACAGGTGTAGAGACCTTACCGTGAAATGTTGAATACAACAGGTGTAAAGACCTTACCGTGAAATGTTGAATACAACAGGTGTAGAGACCTTACTGTGAAATGTTGAATACAACAGGTGTAAAGACCTTACCGTGAAATGTTGAATACAACAGGTGTAGAGACCTTACTGTGAAATGCTGAATACAACAGGTGTAAAGACCTTACCGTGAAATGTTGAATACAACAGGTGTAGAGACCTTACTGTGAAATGTTGAATACAACAGGTGTAGAGACCTTACTGTGAAATGTTGAATACAACAGGTGTAGAGACCTTCGTGTGAAATGTTGAATACAACAGGTGTAGAGACCTTAGTGTGAAATGTTGAATACAACAGGTGTAGAGACCTTACTGTGAAATGTTGAATACAACAGGTGTAGAGACCTTACTGTGAAATGTTGAATACAACAGGTGTAGAGACCTTACCGTGAAATGTTGAATACAACAGGTGTAGAGACCTTACTGTGAAATGTTGAATACAACAGGTGTAGAGACCTTACTGTGAAATGTTGAATACAACAGGTGTAGAGACCTTAGTGTGAAATGTTGAATACAACAGGTGTAGAGACCTTACTGTGAAATGTTGAATACAACAGGTGTAGAGACCTTACCGTGAAATGTTGAATACAACAGGTGTAGAGACCTTATCTGAAATGCTGAATACAACAGGTGTAGAGACCTTATCTGAAATGTTGAATACAACAGGTGTAGAGACCTTCTGTGAAATGCTGAATACAACAGGTGTAGAGACCTTACCTGAAATGTTGAATACAACAGGTGTAGAGACCTTACCGTGAAATGCTGAATACAACAGGTGTAGAGACTTTATCTTGAAATGCTGAATACAACAGGTGTAGAGACCTTAGCGTGAAATGTTGAATACAACAGGTGTAGAGACCTTACCGTGAAATGTTGAATACAACAGGTGTAGAGACCTTACCGTGAAATGCTGAATACAACAGGTGTAGAGACCTTACCGTGAAATGCTGAATACAACAGGTGTAGAGACCTTAGCGTGAAATGTTGAATACAACAGGTGTAGAGACCTTACCGTGAAATGCTGAATACAACAGGTGTAGAGACCTTAGCGTGAAATGTTGAATACAACAGGTGTAGAGACCTTACTGTGAAATGTTGAATACAACAGGTGTAGAGACCTTACCGTGAAATGCTGAATACAACAGGTGTAGAGACCTTACCGTGAAATGCTGAATACAACAGGTGTAGAGACCTTAGCGTGAAATGTTGAATACAACAGGTGTAGAGACTTTACCGTGAAATGCTGAATACAACAGGTGTAGAGACTTTACCGTGAAGTGCTGAATACAACAGGTGTAGAGACCTTAGTGTGAAATGCTTACTTATGATGTAGAGAAGTAGGCTATACTATGGTAGATTAATCAACCGCATGTCACCACCACCTGTTTCTTATAGACGCTGTCAGTAGAACCAGTCGCAGTGAGAAGCACAACCAATATCAAAAGGAGACGTTATTATTCTATTATCCCCAGCGAGTAGCTGTTTTAAAGAAACCTTTTCATCCTCTGTGTTTCGCTTCATATTGTCTGATTTGCAGTCATAGGAAATCACTAAACGGGGTTATCTCTCTCTGTCTCTCTACACACACATACATACACACATCTATACATACACCTTAGCCAAGTAAATTTAAAGTCAGTTTTTCACAATTCCTGACATTTAATCATAGTAAAAATTCCCTGTCTTAGGTCAGTTAGGATTACCACTTTATTTTAAGAATGTGAAATGTCAGAATAATAGTATTTGGTAGCATTGCCTCTAAATTAAATTGGTATCCTTCCATAAGCTTCCCACAATAAGTTGAGTGAATTTTGGCCCATTCCTCCTGACAGCTGGTGTAACTGAGTCGGGTTTGTAGAACTCCTTGCTCGCACACGCCTTTTCAGTTCTGCCCACAAATGTTCTATAGGATTGAGGTCAGGGCTTTGTGATGGACACTCCAATCCCTTGACTTTGTTGTCCTTAGGCTATTTTACCACAACTTTGGAAGTATGCTTGGGGTCATTGTCCATTTGCAACCAAGCTTTAACTGATGTCTTGAGATGTTGCTTCAATATATTCACATAATTGTCCCTCCTCATGATGCCATCTGTTTTGTGAAGTGCACCAGTCCCTCCTGCAGCAAAGCACCCCCACAACATGATGCTGCCACCCCCATGCTTCACGGTTGGGAAGGTGTTTTTCGGCTTGCAAGCCTCCACCTTTTTCCTCCAAACATAACGATGGTCAAACAGTTATATTTTTGTTTCATCAGACCAGAGGACATTTCTCCAAAATGTACAATCTTTGTCCCCATGTGCAGTTACAAACCGTAGTCTGACTTTATTATGTCGGTTTTGGAGCAGTGGCTTCTTCCTTGCTGAGCGGCCTTTCAGGTTTTGTTGATATAGGACTCGTTTTACTGTGGATATAGATACTTTTGTACCTGTTTCCTCCAGCATCTTCACATGGTCCTTTGCTGTTGTTCTGTGATTGATTTGCACTTTTCGCACCAAAGTACGTTCATCTCTAGGAGACAGAACGCGTCTCCTTCCTGAGCGGTATGACGGCTGCGTGGTCCCATGGTGTTTATACTGTTTGTACAGATGAGGGTGGTACCTTCAGGTGTTTGGACATTTCTCACAATGATATACCAGACTTGTGGAAGTCTCAATATTTATTTTGATTTTCCCGTAATGCCAAGCAAAGAGGCACAGGTACACCTCCAATTGACTCAAATTATGTCAATTAGCCTATCAGAAGCTTCTAAAGCCATGACATAATTTTCTGGAATTTTCCAAGCTGTTTAAAGGCACAGTCAACGTAGTGTATGTAAACTTCTGACCCACTGGAATTGTGGTACAGTGAATTATAAGTGAGAATCTGTCTGTAAACAATTGTTGGAAAATGTACAACTGCGACCTGGCGAGAAAAACAACAGCAGTGTCACATGGGACAAACAAACGTACAGTCAATATTACAATAGAAAAATCTGTATACAGTGCATGCAAATGTAGTAAGATACAGTGTGGTTAGGCAGTACGGGTTGGCTGTCTTCATGATTACATTATTATGGATAACAGCGAGAATAATCTGTTTATTTGTCAAAGACAGTCAAGTGTCAATCATCACGTCATCAGAATAAGACCCTTTAATTGGAAAGGAGCATCAAGATCACCACCGTTGACTTTCCCCACCCTGTGAGGTTCATCAGAGGTTATTTCATCTGTAGCCTAATCCACCGCATGGTTTCACAAGTCTCAGTGGGAGGACCACACACCATGTCATCGCGTTACAACAATATCATGGTTATTAAATCAACATTTACAGATGAAAGGCGTTTCCAACGCCAATTTCTCACGTAACACATTTTCCTGTCAGCAATTATACAATTTTCAATCACAACTGATGTGCTTTTTTTTTTATTTTAAGTTTATATGTTATGACTTTACTCGCATAAAAACTGGATGAAAACGTGGTTACAGGCAGTGTTTTGATGCACACAGAGAGCACATGCGGACATTTTGATTTCATATATGTGTTCCCTTACATTTTCATACACACTAACTGTACTGCACAGCAGAGTAGCAGCTATCTGCTAGCGTTAGCATAGGCTATCACCCCTGCCCTTTCATACACACTAACTGTACCAGGCAGAGTAGCAGTTATCTGCTAGCGTTAGCATAGGCTATCACCGCTGGCCTTTCATACTCACTAACTGTACTGCACAGCAGAGTAGCAGCTATTTGCTAGCGTTAGCATAGGCTATCACCCCTGCCCTTTCATACACACTAACTGTACTGCACAGCACCAGGCAGAGTAGCGGCTATCTGCTAGCGTTAGCATAGGCTATCACCGCTGCCCTTTCATACTCACTAACTGTACTGCACAGCACCAGGCAGAGTAGCAGCTATCTGCTAGCGTTAGCATAGGCTATCACCCCTGTCCGTTCATATACACTAACTGTACTGCACAGTGCCCTGCAGAGTCGCAGCTATCTGCTAGCATTAGCATAGGCTATCACCCCTGTCCTTTCATACACACTAACTGTGCTGCACAGTGCCCTGCAGAGTAGCAGGTATCTGCTAGCATTAGCATAGGCTATCACCCCTGTCCTTTCATACACACTAACTGTACTGTAACACACCACACAACAGGGCCAGTTGCTATCTGAGTAGCAGCTACCACTCTGCTGCCGCTCCTAACACACATGATATCTAGCTAAACTACCATTATTCAACCCAACCACAGGCCTTCTCGTTTCTCCTGGGCTGGAGCAGACAGACATGGATCTCTGTCTCTGTTCTGTGCTGGAGATATTGGCAGGGCTTAGGAGCCCACAGCCCTAAGGCCGGGAGCTACCATCGTTCAGCACACACCCAGAAACACACACACCCACCGATGTACACCTACTATCCATTTATCCATTCAGTCTGCACCTCGTGTATCTACCATTTGTGTCCTCAGAATGGACCGGTCTTTCTATACTGAACAGAAATAGAAACACACCATGTGAACTGTTGGCCCCATGTTTCAAGAGCTGAAATAAATGTTTCCAGAAATGTTTCATACGCACAAAAAGCTTATTTCTAAGCACTGCAGTGCTAGCTGTGCCACTAGAGATTCTGGGTTCGAGTCCAGGCTCTGTCGCAGCCGGCCGCGACCGGGAGGCCCATGGGGCGGCGCACAATTGGCCCAGCGTTGTCTGGTTTAGGGGAGGGTTTGGCCGGCAGGGATATCCTTGTCTCATCGCGCACTAGCGACTCCTGTGGCGGGCCGTGCGCAATGCACGCTGACACGGTCGCCAGGTGTACAGTGTTTCCTCCGACACATTGGTGCGGCTGGTTTCCGGGTTAACCAAGCATTCTGTCAAGAAACAGTGTGGCTTGGTTGGGTTGTGTTTCGGAGGACGCAAGGTTGTCTGGGTGGCTTCTTGATATGCCTTCGCCTCTCCTGAATCCGTACGGGAGTTGCAGCGATGAGACAAGACTGTAACTACTACAAATTGGATACCACAAAATTGGGGAGAAAAAAAGGGGTGAAATTTTCAAAATTTAACTTTTTCCCCTCAAATTTGGTGCAGAAATGCGTTTGCATCCCTGTTAGTGAGCATTTCTCATTTGCCAAGATAAACCATCCACTTGACAGGTGTGGCATATCAAGAAGCTGATTAAACAGCATGATCATTATACAGGTGCACCTTGTGCTGGCGGACAATAACAGGCCACTCTAAAATGTGCAGTTTTGTCACATAACACAATGCCACAGATGTCTCAAGTTTTGAGGGAGTGTGCAACTGGTATGCTGTCTGCAGTAATGTCCACCAGAGCTGTTGCCAGATAATTGAATGTTAATTGCTCTACCTGCCTCCAACGTCGTTTTAAAGAATTTGGCAGTACGTCCAACCGGCCTCACAGCCACAGAGCATGTGGAACCACGCCAGCCCAGTACCTCCACATCCGGTTTCTTCCCCTGCGGGATAGTCTGAGACCAGCCACCCAGACAACTAATGAATCTGAGGGATGGTCTGAGACCAGCCACCCAGACAACTAATGAGACCAGCCACCCAGACAACTAATGAATCTGAGGGATGGTCTGAGACCAACCACCCAGACAACTAATGAGACCAGCCACCCAGACAACTAATGAGACCAGCCACCCAGAAAACTAATGAATCTGAGGGATGGTCTGAGACCAGCCACCCAGACAACTAATGAGACCAGCCAGGATGGTCTGAGACCAGCCACCCAGAAAACTAATGAATCTGAGGGATGGTCTGAGACCAGCCACCCAGACAACTAATGAATCTGAGGGATGGTCTGAGACCAGCCACCCAGACAACTAATGAGACCAGCCACCCAGACAACTAATGGTCTGAGACCAGCCACCCAGACAACTAATGAGACCAGCCACCCAGACAACTAATGAAACTGAGGGATGGTCTGAGACCAGCCACCCAGACAACTAATGAAACTGAGGGATGGTCTGAGACCAGCCAACTAATGAATCTGAGGAATGGTCTGAGACCAGCCACCCAGACAACTAATGAATCTGAGGAATGGTCTGAGACCAGCCACCCAGACAACTAATGAAACTGAGGGATGGTCTGAGACCAGCCAACTAATGAATCTGAGGAATGGTCTGAGACCAGCCACCCAGACAACTAATGAAACTGAGGGATGGTCTGAGACCAGCCACCCAGACAACTAATGAATCTGAGGAATGGTCTGAGACCAGCCACCCAGACAACTAATGAATCTGAGGAATGGTCTGAGACCAGCCACCCAGACAACTAATGAGACCAGCCACCCAGACAACTAATGAGACCAGCCACCCAGACAACTAATGAAACAGCGAGTTGGTCTGAGACCAGCCACCCAGTTAACTAATGAAACTGAGGAATGGTCTGAGACCAGCCACCCAGACAACTAATGAAACTTAGGGTTTGAACTACTGAATTTCTACACAAACTGTCATGAAACAGTCTCTCGGAAGCTCATCTGCATGCTCGTCGTCCTCACCATGGTCTTGACATGACTGCAATTCGAGGTCGTAAATTACTTCAGTGGGCAAACAACGTACCTTCGATGGCCACTGACACGCTGGAGAAGTCTGCTCTTCACGGATGAATCCCAGTTTCAACTGTACCTGGCAGATGGCAGACAGCGTGTATGGCATCGTGTGTGTGAGCGGTTTGCTGATGTCAACATTGTGAACAGAGTGCCCCGTGGCGGTGGGGTTATGGTATGGGCAGGCATAGGCTACGGACAAAGAACATAATTGCATTTTATTGATGGCAATTTGAATGCATAGAGATACCGTGACTTGATCCAGAGGCCCATTGTTATGCCCAACTCTTTCTCCCCCCTCTCTCTCTCTCTCTCTCCCCTCCCTCTCTCTCTCTCTCTCTCTCTCTTTCTCTCTCTTTCCCCTCTCTCTCTCTCTCTCCCTCTCTCTCTCTCTCTCTCTCTCTCTCTCTCTCTCTCTCTCTCCTCCCCTCCCTCTCGCTCTCTTTCTCTATCTCCATCTCTCAGCTGGTGGGCTGGTTCTGTCTTGGCTCTCAGAAGCCATTGGTCTTAGGCACGCGGAGTGATCTCACTCTCCTGCTGCAGACCGACATGATGATCAGCGTCCCAATGGCACCCTAATATACCCTACCCTTTTATAGTGCACTAGTTTTGACTAGAACCATAGGGGCCCGGGTCTAAAGTAGTGCACTAGGGGCCCTGGTCTAAAGTAGTGCACTAGGGGCCCTGGTCTAAAGTAGTGCACTAGTGGCCCTGGTCTAATGTAGTGAACTGTAAAGGGAATAGAGTTCCATGCTCTTTCGTCTCAGCCATGGGAATATGACAAGCACTGCTAAACCGCAGGGGAGGGAGAGAAAGACGGAAGGAGGAAGAGAGAGGGAGGGGAAATGACAAGTAGACGAGCAGTGGAGAGGGGAAATGACAAGTAGACGAGCAGTGGAGAGGTAGGGAGAGGGGAAATGACAAGTAGACAGGCAGTAGAGAGGTAGGGAGAGGGGAAATGACAAGTAGAGAGGTAGGGAGAGGGGAAATGGCAAGTAGACGAGCAGTAGAGAGGTAGGGAGAGGGGAAATGACAAGTAGAGAGGTAGGGAGAGGGGAAATGACAAGTAGACAGGCAGTAGAGAGGTAGGGAGAGGGGAAATGACAAGTAGACGAGCAGTAGAGAGGTAGGGAGAGGGGAAATGGCAAGTAGACGAGCAGTAGAGAGGTAGGGAGAGGGGAAATGACAAGTAGAGAGGTAGGGAGAGGGGAAATGACAAGTAGACAGGCAGTAGAGGTAGGGAGAGGGGAAATGACAAGTAGACAGGCAGTAGAGAGGTAGGGAGAGGGGAAATGGCAAGTAGACGAGCAGTAGAGAGGTAGGGAGAGGGGAAATGGCAAGTAGACGAGCAGTAGAGAGGTAGGGAGAGGGGAAATGACAAGTAGACGAGCAGTAGAGAGGTAGGGAGAGGGGAAATGGCAAGTAGACGAGCAGTAGAGAGGTAGGGAGAGGGGAAATGACAAGTAGACAGGCAGTAGAGAGGTAGGGAGAGGGGAAATGACAAGTAGACAGGCAGTAGAGGTAGGGAGAGGGGAAATGACAAGTAGACAGGCAGTAGAGAGGTAGGGAGAGGGGAAATGACAAGTAGACGAGCAGTAGAGAGGTAGGGAGAGGGGAAATGGCAAGTAGACGAGCAGTAGAGAGGTAGGGAGAGGGGAAATGACAAGTAGACAAGCAGTAGAGAGGTAGGGAGAGGGGAAATGACAAGCAGTAGAGAGGTAGGGAGAGGGGAAATGGCAAGTAGACGAGCAGTAGAGAGGTTGGGAGAGGGGAAATGACAAGTAGACAAGCAGTAGAGAGGTAGGGAGAGGTGAAATGACAAGTAGAGAGGTAGGGAGAGGGGAAATGACAAGTAGACGAGCAGTGGGAAGGGATGGAGGGAAAAGGAGACTGTTGGTTCCGAGCATCAGGCTGGCTGCCCCGTGCGGATGCAGATACCCTGCTACTTTCTCTCTCTGTCTCATTCTATCTCTCCCTCCCTTTCTCTGTGGAGTCCCAAAGTAGAGATGTCCCCTCTCTCTCTTGATGTGAGGAAATTGGTTTGGATTGTTTTGGACCTGTGAGTGAAAAGGGCCGTGTGAATTCACATGTAGCACCATGTCCTTTTGTCTGGTGTTCCTTGATCATTCATATGTTTTGTATTCAGGCCAATGGTGCATGTTTACATTGTTTAGATGAGGTTCCAGACTTGAGCTGGTAGAACATGACAAGATGTTGACCTTGACCTTCAGTAAACTGGGTACCTTGAAACGCTGAGGTGGACAAAGACATTGTTGGTTGTGCAAAGTGAGAGTGAACGACAGCATGATGTAAAGAAGGGAGGGCTGTAATAGGGCCACTGGGCTCTGTTCCCTCCCTCCTCCCCTTCTCTCTGGGCTCTGTTCCCTCCCTCCTCCCCTTCTCTCTGGGCTCTGTTCCCTCCCTCCTCCCCTTCTCTCTGGGCTCTGTTCCCTCCCTCCTCCCCTTCTCTCTGGGCTCTGTTCAAGCTCCCTCCTCCCCTTCTCTCTGGGCTCTGTTCGCTCCCTCCTCCCCTTCTCTCTGAGCTCTGTTCCCTCCCTCCTCCCCTTCTCTCTGGGCTCTCATGTCCCTCCCTGGTGTTCCTCCCCTTCTTGTTTAGATGAGGTTCTCTGGGAACTGACAAGATGTTCCCTCCTTCCTCCTCCCAAAGACATTCTCTCAAAGTGAGAGCTGATGTAAAGAAGGGAGGGCTGTTCCCTCCCTCCTCCCCTTCTCTCTGGGCTCTGTTCCCTCCCTCAATCTCTCCCCCTCTCTCTCGTTCTCTCTCTCCCTCGTTCTTTCTCGATGTCTCCCTCACACTCTATCTATATATCTATCTATCTCTCTCTCTATATATATATCTATCTCCCCCTCCCTCAGGTAGGCAGGCAGGTATAATATGTTCCTGTTTTGCATAGCAGAGTGCTGTTGTGCTGCCTGGTCCGTGGCCATAGACTCCAGACAGTCTATATGGAGTTAGATAACATCTCAACCACGCAGACTTCACAATGGCTATCCCTCAACATGACACAACCACCCTGCCGCTCGCCTGCTTGCCCCTGTGTTGCCTGTTTCCTAGTCCGTGTCCAGCCCCCTACGGACTTAGTGGTGCCCCCAGCTTCCTCCCTGGCTCCAGCCACTTCTAGGCTGCCCTGTACACACACACACACACATACACACACACCGTCACTTTGTATTTAAGGCCCAATGGAAACCATTGATTCTAGTCATTCAGAAAACACACTTTCTCTTTCACCTGAGGAAGCCTGTGTATAGGGGTTGTTCACCTTATCAGGGTTATTAGATTACATAGACCCACCCTAAATTCCTTTCTCTTCTCTCTTATGTGTCTTTTTAGGACAAGAATGCCATTTTTTAAAATATGTATTTCACATACATTTTCCTATAAGTGTGTAAAATTTCCTCTGCTATCTCTCTCTCTCTCTGTGTCTAGACCTCTATGTTAATAGTTTATCTCTTCTCTAGGCCCAGGACCTCTATGTTGATAGTTTATCTCTTCTCTAGGCCCAGGACCCCTATGTTAATAGTTTATCTCTTCTCTAGGCCCAGGACCTCTATGTTGATAGTTTATCTCTTCTCTAGGCCCAGGACCTCTATGTTAATAGTTTATCTCTTCTCTAGGCCCAGGACCTCTATGTTAATAGTTTATCTCTTCTCTAGGCCCAGGACCTCTATGTTAATAGTTTATCTCTTCTCTAGACCCAGGACCTCTATGTTAATAGTTTATCTCTTCTCTAGGCCCAGGACCTGAATGTGATCGAGGAGGTGATTAGGATGATGCTGGAGATCATCAACTCGTGTCTGTCGAACTCTCTACACCACAACCCCAACCTGGTCTACGCCCTGCTCTACAAGAGAGAGCTCTTCGAACAGTTCAGAACACACCCCTCCTTCCAGGACATCATGCAGAACCTCGACACGGTGAGACAGAGAGACACACAGCACGAATGCCAGCATGCAAACACACACACTCAAACATTAATTCCTAAATCCTCATTGAAAACAATGGCCAATTTTGGATTGAAACTCCTCCACTGCTGTGCTGAATTTTAGAAAGTCTCTAATCTTTCCAGTAGAAACGTTTTGTGAAAAAGCTTTGTAGCGTTTCAAAGATTTGGGATTTACAATAAATAATATATTTTCATGATGGAGAGAATTTTGCGCCTCAATTTCTGATGCAAAGATACTCAGAGGATCGATTACTATTCTAGTGTCAGATGAGAAGAAGCGTAGTACAACTCTGAAAATATTTGGCATGGGTATCCAGATCCTCACAAAGTTCTACAGCTGCACCATCGAGAGCATCCTGACCGGTTGTACCACCGCCTGGTATGGCAACTGCTCGGCATCCGCCGTAAAGCACTACAGAGTTTAGTGCGTACGGCCCAGTACACCACTGGGTCCAAGCTTCCTGCCACCCATGACCTCTATACCAGGCGGTGTCAGAGGGAGCGCCAGTACAAAGGCCACTGGCTGCCTGTTAGAGATGTCTCAAGCCAGTTCCTGGGACCACCCTCTCTGGGATGACCAGTTAGAGATGTCTATCTGGCAGCCTGTTAGGCTCTCTGGGACTCTGGCAGCCAGTTAGAGATGTCTCTCTGGGACTCTGAGGTTAGAGCGCTCAAGTCTAGGTCCAAAAGGCTCTGGCAGCCTGTTAGAGATGTCTTCTGGGACTGGCAGCCTGTTAGAGATGTCTCTCTGGGACTCTGGCAGCCTGTTAGAGATGTCTCTCTGGGACTCTGGCAGCCTGTTAGAGATGTCTCTCTGGGACTCTGGCAGCCTGTTAGAGATGTCTCTCTGGGACTCTGGCACTCTGGCAGCCTGTTAGAGCCTGTTAGAGATGTCTCTCTGGGACTCTGGCAGCCTGTTAGAGATGTCTCTCTGGGACTCTGGCAGCCTGTTAGAGATGTCTCTCTGGGACTCTGGGACTCTGGCAGCCTGTTAGAGATGTCTCTCTGGGACTCTGGCAGCCAGTTAGAGATGTCTCTCTGGGACTCTGGCAGCCTGTCTCTCTGGGACTCTGGCAGCCTGTTAGAGATGTCTCTCTGGGACTCTGGCAGCCTGTTAGAGATGTCTCTCTGGGACTCTGGCAGCCTGTTAGAGATGTCTCTCTGGGACTCTGGCAGCCTGTTAGAGATGTCTCTCTGGGACTCTGGCAGCCTGTTAGAGATGTCTCTCTGGGACTCTGGCAGCCTGTTAGAGATGTCTCTCTGGGACTCTGGCAGCCTGTTAGAGATGTCTCTCTGGGACTCTGGCAGGAGCAATTAGGGTTTAGTGCCTTGCTCAAGGGCACATCGACAGATTTTTCACCTTGTCGGCTCAGGGAATCTAACTAGCGACCTTTCGTTATTGGCCCAACACGCTAACTGCTAGGCAACCTGCAGTCCTGATCTTTTACTCCATGTTGCTGTGATACATTTTTGTTGCTATGATACGTTTATCAGCTGTTAAATGTGAGAAACACATAAGACAGAGAGATGGTCTGTCCGGAAAACGTTAGTATCAGTCAATCCTTGCTTCCTCTGTCCTTGTTTCCTTAGTTGTTATTAAACAAGGACAGAGGATGTGATAACCCCCCCCCCCCATCATTTAAATAGATGCTCTGCATCAGTGGATACTCAGACACAACAGTTAGTCCAGGTACACAGTAAATTCAACATCTGCACTCAAAATCCCCCAAAAATGTGATTATTGATTTTTGAAAAGAGAAAAAATGTAATAATTTTGTTAGTTTTACACTAAAGACATGACTCTACCTCTGTACTGTAGAATTAGTGAATTTAGTCCATTTTTACATTAAAGACATGACTCTACTGCTGTAGAATTAGTGAATTTAGTCCATTTTTACATTAAAGACATGACTCTACTGCTGTAGAATTAGTGAATGTAGTCCATTTTTACATTAAAGACATGACTCTACTGCTGTAGAATTAGTGAATTTAGTCCATTTTTACATTAAAGACATGACTACTGCTGTAGAATTAGTGAATTTAGTCCATTTTTACATTAAAGACATGACTCTACTGCTGTAGAATTAGTGAATTTAGTCCATTTTTACATTAAAGACATGACTACTGCTGTAGAATTAGTGAATTTAGTCCATTTTTACATTAAAGACATGACTCTACTGCTGTAGAATTAGTGAATTTAGTACATTGTCTTTAACTGTAATGTTTTGTTATGTTCCAACACTCCATCTTGTGCCAATATCAGTTATTTTTAAGTCTTGGTTGCGATATTGTTTTCTACTGGAGCTTAGTGTCAACAGACAGCGTTTATGCTGATTACACGGCTAGTTACTACAGCTGATGACGTTAGGGACATCTGTTGCAGTGGTAGACTCGCCTGACGACCCGAAGCAGAGGATGAAATGAATTATGAAGCTGTGAGGAGACGACAGTTAAATCACCTCAACGTTATGATACATGTACGAGACTCATTGAAGAGTAAGTCAATGGTGTCAAATCAAATCACTTCCTCGGTTTTTTTAATTTAATTTTTTAATTTTACCTTTATTTAACCAGGCAAGTCAGTTTAGAGCAAATTCTTATTTTTAATGACGGCCTAGGAACAGTGGGTTAACTGCCTGTTCAGGGGCAGAACGACAGATTTGTACCTTGTCAGCTCGGGGGTTTGAACTCGCAACCTTCCGGTTACTAGTCCAACGCTCTAACCACTAGGCTACGCTGCCGCCCCGGTTTCATGACAACCTCGTCTTAAATGACTGACACCTTCATTTAAAGTTGTCATAGCAACCTAGATGCAAGTAAAGGCGTTTCACAGAAAATACATGTATTTAGACCTTTACCTCACAGGTCCCTCGAGCAAACACACCACATACATACAGACACACACCCCTGTCTGACTTGGTCTTCTGTTGCCGCCGTGTCCCACAGGTGATAGGTTTCTTCAGCCAGCGTCTGGAAGCAGCAGGGACTGACCTGTCAGTAGAAAGGGTTCAGGAAGTTATCATGAAGGGAGCACAGGCCCTTCCCAACGACCGCCTCAAGGTAAGTAATAAACACACATACACACACCCTGCCCAAAAACACACAGAGACAGCAGTGGTAATTAACAATTGGGATTCGGGGGGTTGGGAGGTGGGGGCAGTAGGTGGGAGCTGGGGGTGGGGGCTGTAGGTGGGAGCTGGGGGTGGGGGTGGGGGTTGGGAGCTGGGGCTGGGGATTGGGCCTGGGAGCTGCGGGTGTGGGCTGGAGGTGGGAGCTGGGGGTGGGGCCTGGGAGCTGGGGGGCCTGGGAGCTGGAGGTGGGGCCTGGGAGCTGCGGGTGGGGCCTGGGAGCCTGGGAGGTGGGGCCTGGGAGCCTGGGGCTGGGGGTGGGGCCTGGGAGCTGGGGGTGGGACCTGGGAGCTGGGGGTGGGGCCTGGGAGCTGGCCTGGGGTGGGGCCTGGGAGCTGGGGGTGGGGCCTGGGAGCTGGGGGTGGGGGCTGGGGATGGGAGCTGGGGAATGGGGATGGGAGGTGGGGGGCTGGGCTGAAACTGGGTATATGGGGAGTTGGAGTTGAGGATGATTTAAGATGAAGTCCAGCTCCAATCTTCATCAGCATTAATGTCATGCTCCACCGCCATCCTTCCTGCCTGGTGAATATGCTGCTGCAGATAATGACATTTCAAGGAGACGTGACAGCTCCGTCAGTTTGTCTTCATTTTACATCCCAAATGGCACCCTGTTCCATATATGGTGCACTACTTTTGAACAGGGCCTATCATCGTGCACTATATAGGGAATAGGGTGCCATTTGAAACGCTGGATCCGGGAGAGGAATCAATTTGCCAGCAAGCACTTCGTTACCTTGCACTCCGTGCTGGGACACCGCCTACCCACAATTCCCCAACCCCACATGAATCAAGGAGGAAATATGTATCTGGGGACGTCGCTATGCGTTGCCATGTAGTCCATCTTCAGCGGCGCCTAGCCAGACGATTTTAATGTTTAATCATGTGTTCTATGTTCTGTTGTGGGGCATTGCAACAGGAAGGCATGTGTTCTATGTGTTCTATGTTCTGTTGTGGGGCATTGCAACAGGAAGGCATGTGTTCTATGTGTTCTATGTTCTGTTGTGGGGCATTGCAACAGGAAGGCATGTGTTCTATGTGTTCCATGTTCTGTTGTGGGGCATTGCAACAGGAAGTCATGTGTTCTATGTTCTGTTTTTTTTATTTTATTTTTATTTCACCTTTATTTAACCAGGTAGGCTAGTTGCGAACAAGTTCTCATTTGCAACTGCGACCTGGCATAGCATAAAGCATAGCAGTGTGAACAGACAACACAGAGTTACACATGGAGTAAACAATTAACAAGTCAATAACACAATAGGAAGAAAGAAAAAAAAGGGGAGTCTATATACATTGTGTGCAAAAGGCATGAGGAGGTAGGCGAATAATTACAATTTTGCAGATTAACACTGGAGTGATAAATTATCAGATGGTCATGTACAGGTAGAGATATTGGTGTGCAAAAAGCAGAAAAGTAAATAAATAAAAACAGTATGGGGATGAGGTAGGTAAAAATGGGTGGGCTATTTGCCGATAGACTATGTACAGCTGCAGCGATCGGTTAGCTGCTCAGATAGCAGATGTTTGAAGTTGGTGAGGGAGATAAAAGTCTCCAACTTCAGCGATTTTTGCAATTCGTTCCAGTCACGGGCAGCAGAGAACTGGAACGAAAGGCGGCCAAATGAGGTGTTGGCCTTAGGGATGATCAGTGAGATACACCTGCTGGAGCGCGTGCTACGGATGGGTTTTGCCATCGTGACCAGTGAACTGAGATAAGGCGGAGCTTTACCTAGCATGGACTTGTAGATGACCTGGAGCCAGTGGGTCTGGCGACGAATATGTAGCGAGGGCCAGCCAACTAGAGCGTACAAGTCGCAGTGGTGGGTGGTATAAGGTGCTTTAGTGACAAAACGGATGGCACTGTGATAAACTGCATCCAGTTTGCTGAGTAGAGTGTTGGAAGCAATTTTGTAGATGACATCGCCGAAGTCGAGGATCGGTAGGTTAGTCAGTTTTACTAGGGTAAGTTTGGCGGCGTGAGTGAAGGAGGCTTTGTTGCGGAATAGAAAGCTGACTCTTGATTTGATTTTCGATTGGAGATGTTTGATATGAGTCTGGAAGGAGAGTTTACAGTCTAGCCAGACACCTAGGTACTTATAGATGTCCACATATTCAATTTCGGAACAATCCAGGGTGGTGATGCTGGTGCAGGCAGCGAACGGTTGAAAAGCATGCATTTGGTTTTTACTAGCGTTGAAGAGCAGTTGGAGGCCACGGAAGGAGTGTTGTATGGCATTGAAGCTCGTTTGGAGGTTAGATAGCACAGTGTCCAAGGACGGGCCGGAAGTATATAGAATGGTGTCGTCTGCGTAGAGGTGGATCAGGGAATCGCCCGCAGCAAGAGCAACATCATTGATATATACAGAGAAAAGAGTCGGCCCGAGGTTGGAACCCTGTGGCACCCCCATAGAGACTTCCAGAGGACCGGACAGCATGCCCTCCGATTTGACACACTGAACTCTGTCTGCAAAGTAATTGGTGAACCAGGCAAGGCAGTCATCCGAAAAACCGAGGCTACTGAGTCTGCCGATAAGAATATGGTGATTGACCGAGTCGAAAGCCTTGGCAAGGTCGATGAAGACTGCTGCACAGTACTGTCTTTTATCGATGGCAGTTATGATATCGTTTAGTACCTTGAGCATGGCTGAGGTGCACCCGTGACCGGCTCGGAAACCAGATTGCACAGCGGAGAAGGTACGGTGGGATTCGAGATGGTCAGTGACCTGTTTGTTGACTTCGCTTTCGAAGACCTTAGATAGGCAGGGCAGGATGGATATAGGTCTGTAACAGTTTGGGTCCAGGGTGTCTCCCCCTTTGAAGAGGGGGATGACTGCGGTAGCTTTCCAGTCCTTGGGGATCTCAGACGATATGAAAGAGAGGTTGAACAGGCTGGTAATAGGGGTGGGACAATGGCAGCGGATAGTTTCAGAAACAGAGGGTCCAGATTGTCAAGCCCAGCTGATTTGTACGGGTCCAGGTTTTGCAGCTCTTTCAGAACATCTGCTATCTGGATTTGGGTAAAGGAGAACCTGGAGAGGCTTGGGCGAGTAGCTGCGGGGTGGGCGGAGCTGTTGGCCGAGGTTGGAGTAGCCAGGCGGAAGGCATGGCCAGCCGTTGAGAAATGCTTGTTGAAGTTTTCGATAATCATGGATTTATCTGTGGTGACCGTGTTACCTAGCCTCAGTGAAGTGGACAGCTGGGAGGAGGTGCTCTTGTTCTCCATGGACTTCACAGTGTCCCAGAACTTTTTGGAGTTGGAGCTACAGGATGCAAACTTCTGCCTGAAGAAGCTGGCCTTAGCTTTCCTGACTGACTGCGTGTATTGGTTCCTGACTTCCCTGAACAGTTGCATATCGCGGGGACTGTTCGATGCTATTGCAGTCCGCCACAGGATTTTTTGTGCTGGTCGAGGGCAGTCAGGTCTGGAGTGAACCAGACCTGCAACAGGAAGGCATCTGTTATATGTTCTGTTGTGGGGCATTGGAACAGGAAGACATGTGTTCTATGTGTTCTATGTTCTGTTGTGGGGCATTGCAACAGGAAGACATGTGTTCTATGTGTTCTATGTTCTGTTGTGGGGCATTGGAACAGGAAGGCATGTGTTATTTGTTCTTTGTTCTGTTGTGGGGCATTGCAACAGGAAGACATGTGTTCTATGTTCTGTTGTGGGTCATTGCAACAGGAAGACATGTGTTCTATGTTCTGTTGTGGGGCATTGGAACAGGAAGACATGTGTTCTATGTTCTGTTGTGGGGCATTGCAACAGGAAGACATGTGTTCTATGTTCTGTTGTGGGGCATTGCAACAGGAAGGCATGTGTTCTATGTTCTGTTGTGGGGCATTGGAACAGGAAGACATGTGTTCTATGTTCTGTTGTGGGGCATTGGAACAGGAAGACATGTGTTCTATGTTCTGTTGTGGGGCATTGCAACAGGAAGGCATGTGTTCTATGTTCTGTTGTGGGGCATTGCAACAGGAAGACATGTGTTCTATGTTCTGTTGTGGGGCATTGGAACAGGAAGACATGTGTTCTATGTTCTGTTGTGGGGCATTGGAACAGGAAGACATGTGTTCTATGTTCTGTTGTGGGGCATTGGAACAGGAAGACATGTGTTCTATGTTCTGTTGTGGGGCATTGGAACAGGAAGACATGTGTTCTATGTTCTGTTGTGGGGCATTGGAACAGGAAGACATGTGTTCTATGTTCTGTTGTGGGGCATTGGAACAGGAAGACATGTGTTCTATGTTCTGTTGTGGGGCATTGCAACAGGAAGGCATGTATTCTATGTTCTGTTGTGGGGCATTGCAACAGGAAGGCATGTATTCTATGTTCTGTTGTGGGGCATTGCAACAGGAAGGCATGTATTCTATGTTCTGTTGTGGGGCATTGCAACAGGAAGGCATGTGTTCTATGTTCTGTTGTGGGGCATTGGAACAGGAAGGCATGTGTTCTATGTTCTGTTGTGGGGCATTGGAACAGGAAGACATGTGTTCTATGTTCTGTTGTGGGGCATTGGAACAGGAAGGCATGTGTCTCTACTACTACTGTTACCAGATAGCTATTAAGTACCCTATTCCCTGTAAAGTGTATTATTTTTGACAGAACACTGTTAAAAAGTAGTGCACTATAAAGGAAATATGGTGTCATTTGGGACGCAAGGGTGTGTAGCATCTCTCCAGCCGTATCTCCTGCTACACATCTCAACACTGTGGCTTTTCAGATAATGGAGGTGTCAACACTGTGGCTTTTCTGATAATGGAGGTGTAGCATCTCTCCAGCCGTATCTCCTGCTACACATCTCAACACTGTGGCTTTTCTGATAATGGAGGTGTCAACACTGTGGCTTTTCTGATAATGGAGGTGTAGCATCTCTCCAGCCGTATCTCCTGCTGCACATCTCAACACTGTGGCTTATCTGATAATGGAGGTGTAGCATCTCTCCAGCCGTATCTCCTGCTACACATCTCAACACTGTGGCTTTTCTGATAATGGAGGTGTAGCATCTCTCCAGCCGTATCTCCTGCTTACACATCTCAACACTGTGGCTTTTCTGATAATGGAGGTGTAGCATCTCTCCAGCCGTATCTCCTGCTACACATCTCAACACTGTGGCTTTTCTGATAATGGAGGTGTAGCATCTCTCCAGCCGTATCTCCTGCTACACATCTCAACACTGTGGCTTTCTGATAATGGAGGTGTAGCATCTCTCCAGCCGTATCTCCTGCTACACATCTCAACACTGTGGCTTTTCTGATAATGGAGGTGTAGCATCTCTCCAGCCGTATCTCCTGCTACACATCTCAACACTGTGGCTTATCTGATAATGGAGGTGTAGCATCTCTCCAGCCGTATCTCCTGCTACACATCTCAACACTGTGGCTTTTCTGATAAT
The DNA here is from genome assembly GCF_023373465.1 of Oncorhynchus keta. Taxonomy (NCBI): domain Eukaryota; kingdom Metazoa; phylum Chordata; class Actinopteri; order Salmoniformes; family Salmonidae; genus Oncorhynchus; species Oncorhynchus keta. The sequence continues at coordinate 46,860,693 of NC_068432.1, forward strand.
GGAGGTGTAGCATCTCTCCAGCCGTATCTCCTGCTTACACATCTCAACACTGTGGCTTTTCTGATAATGGAGGTGTAGCATCTCTCCAGCCGTATCTCCTGCTACACATCTCAACACTGTGGCTTTTCTGATAATGGAGGTGTAGCATCTCTCCAGCCGTATCTCCTGCTACACATCTCAACCCTGTGGCTTTTCTGATAATGGAGGTGTAGCATCTCTCCAGCCGTATCTCCTGCTTACACATCTCAACACTGTGGCTTTTCTGATAATGGAGGTGTAGCATCTCTCCAGCCGTATCTCCTGCTACACATCTCAACACTGTGGCTTTTCTGATAATGGAGGTGTAGCATCTCTCCAGCCGTATCTCCTGCTTACACATCTCAACCCTGTGTCTTTTCTGATAATGGAGGTGTAGCATCTCTCCAGCCGTATCTCCTGCTACACATCTCAACCCTGTGGCTTTTCTGATAATGGAGGTGTAGCATCTCTCCAGCCGTATCTCCTGCTACACATCTCAACACTGTGGCTTTTCTGATAATGGAGGTGTAGCATCTCTCCAGCCGTATCTCCTGCTACACATCTCAACACTGTGGCTTTTCTGATAATGGAGGTGTAGCATCTCTCCAGCCGTATCTCCTGCTACACATCTCAACACTGTGGCTTTTCTGATAATGGAGGTGTAGCATCTCTCCAGCCGTATCTCCTGCTACACATCTCAACACTGTGGCTTTTCTGATAATGGACTGAATAATTCCCTCCCTCTGTATGACCAATCTCTGGGGCTGTTCCTTCATCTTGGCATGTATCTGTCAGAACTGGGTTTCAAAAAGCATTTGTTTTCTTTCAAGCTCTCATCTAGCGATCACACGCACACAGTTCTGACTGACAGTTCACTGTAGCTTTGTGTCTCTTCAGTTGTGATCTCCGGCTGGCCTTGACTGATGCATCCTGCCACAATATGATCGCTGCAGCAGTGTGAGAATCTAGGTCGCTCATTCTATCGCTCAACTCTGCCTCAGTCTCTTCTGCCTCAGAGATAATCATCACTACTCTGTCTGCGTGCCTAGAGAATAGGGGGGCATTTGTGACACAGCCTTAGCTTCCTAATGAAAATCCATAGGCTAAGATGAATGCTGTGTGGAATCATCAATACATCTATAATTGTCCTCTCAAAGCACTTAAACAGACAAGTGCCTAGCAGTTTGTTAAAGTGAGGATGACATGGTAGAGTACTAAAATGGACAAGAGTTGGAGAGACATTAACCATGTTTCCACTGGCTGTCTATCTGGCCATTTGTCACTGGGTGGAGCTAAATGTAGAGTTTATATGACTAGTCCCGCAGCAACTGCTTCTAATGCACCCATATCAACTGAACTAGGACAGAACACTTTTACCCTCACTGATCTAAGTTGTGTTGATTAAAAGCATCTGTTAAATTCCATATATTCTTCTTCTATTGGAAGAGCCTTGAAGAGCTGAATGAACTAGACATAGACATAGAAGAGCATGATAGATGTATAGAAGCATTGCCTTACAATGAGCCGGCCAGACATGCGTCCTTGGCCGTCTGTCTATATCTGTGTGAAATGGGTAACAGAAGGTGAGAATGCCCCAGGGACAGCTAACTGATGTTCTCCCCCATCCGTGCATGCTCAAGCCCCCCATCCTGTGTACTCCCTGTTCACCCATGACTGAGTGGCTACGCACGCCTCCAACTCAATCATCAAGTTTTCAGACGACACAACAGTAGTAGGCCTGATTACCAACAATGACTAGACAGCCTACAGAGAGGAGGTGAGGGCCCTGGGAGAGTGGTGCCTGGAAAAATAACCTCTCACTCAATGTCAGCAAAACAAAGGAGCTGATCTTGGACTTCAGGAAACAGCAGAGGGAGCACCCCCCTATCCACATCGACGGGACAGCAGTGGAGAAGGTGGGATGTTCCTCGGCGTAAACATCACTGACGATCTGAAATGTTCCACCCACACAGACAGAGTAGTGAAGAAGGCGCAACAGCGCTGAAGAAACTTGACTTGGCACCTAAAACCCTCACAAACTTTTACAGATGCACAATTGAGAGCATCCTGCCGGGCTGTATCACCGCCTGGTACGACAACTCCACCGCCTGCAACCGCAGGGCTCTCCAGAGAGTGCTGCGGTCTGCACAATGCATCACCGGGGGCACACTGCCTGCACTCCAGGACACCTACAGTACCCGATGTCACAGGAAGGCCAAAAAGATCAAGGACATCCAACCACCTGAGCCACTGCCTGTTCACCCGCAATGACATCTGCTAAATATGTGTACTTGACCAGCTTGATTTGATTTGACACCACCGTTTTCCGGCAGCGCCAGACTGGCCCGATTATGTCTCTCAGTCCCCTGTCCCTCGTCACCAACCCTCAGTCCTCAGGCAGAGACAAAGGACCCATCCAGAGATAGGGCCAGCCTCTCTTTCCCTCTCTTTTTGTCTGTGTCTCTCTCTATTCAAGGGTCTTTATTGTCATGGGAAACACATGTTAACGTTGCCAAAGCAAGTGAAGCAGATAATATACTAAAGTGAAATAAACAAAAATGAACAGTAAACATTACACTCACAGAAGTTCCCAAATAATAAAGACATTTCACATTTCATATATATATATATATATATATATATATATATATATATATATATATATATATATATATATACAGCGTTGTAACTATGTACAAATGGTTAAAGTACAAAAGGGAAAATAAATAAACCATGTTTATGCTTGTATTTACAAAGGTGTTTGTTCTTCACTGGTTGACCTTTTCTCGTGGCAACAGGTCACAAATCTTGCTGATGTGATGGAACACTGTGGAATTTCACCCAGTAGATATGGAGTTTATCAAAATTGGGTTTGTTTTCTAATTCTTTGTCGATCTGTGTAATCTGAGGGAAATATGTGTCTCAAATACATTTGGCAGGAGGTTAGGAAGTGCAGCTCAGTTGCCACCTCATTTTGTGGGCAGTGAGCACTGTCTTCTCGTGAGAGCGCCATGTCTGCCTATGGCGGCCTTTCTCAATAGCAAGGCTATGCTCACTGAGTCTGTACATAGTCAAACGATTCCTTAAGTTTGGGTAAGTCACAGTGGTCAGGTATTCTACCACTGTGTTCTCTCTGTTTAGGGCCAAATAGCATTCTAGTTTGTTCTGTGTTTTTGTTAATGTTTTATCTTTCCCTCTGTATGTGTCTCTCTGTTTCCCTCTCTCTGTGCCTGCTGGTCAGCCTCTCTCTCTGCCTTTCTGTCTGTCTGTTTCCCTCTGTCTGTGCCTGCTGGTCAGCCTCTCTCTCTGCCTTTCTGTCTGTCTGTTTCCCTCTCTCTGTGCCTGCTGGTCAGCCTCTCTCTCTGCCTTTCTGTCTGTCTGTTTCCCTCTGTCTGTGCCTGCTGGTCAGCCTCTCTCTCTGCCTTTCTGTCTGTCTGTGTCTCCCTCTGTCTGTGCCTGCTGGTCAGCCTCTCTCTCTGCCTTTCTGTCTGTCTGTGTCTCTCTGTTTCCCTCTGTCTGTGCCTGCTGGTCAGCCTCTCTCTCTGCCTTTCCCTCTGTATGTGTCTCTCTGTTTCTGTGTGCCTCTGGTCAGCCTCTGTCTGTGCCCCTCTGTCTGTGCCTGCTGGTCAGCCTCTCTCTCTCTGCCTTTCTGTCTGTCTGTGTCTCCCTCTGTCTGTGCCTGCTGGTCAGCCTCTCTCTCTGCCTTTCTGTCTGTCTGTGTCTCTCTGTTTCCCTCTGTCTGTGCCTGCTGGTCAGTCTCTCTCTCTGCCTTTCTGTCTGTATGTGTCTCTCTGTTTCCCTCTGTCTGTGCCTGCTGGTCAGTCTCTCTCTCTGCCTTTCTGTCTGTCTGTGTCTCTCTGTTTCCCTCTGTCTGTCTGTGTCTCTCTGTTTCCCTCTGTCTGTGCCTGCTGGTCAGCCTCTCTCTCTGCCTTTCTGTCTGTATGTGTCTCTCTGTTTCCCTCTGTCTGTGCCTGCTGGTCAGCCTCTCTCTCTGCCTTTCTGTCTGTCTGTTTCCCTCTGTCTGTGCCTGCTGGTCAGTCTCTCTCTCTGCCTTTCTGTCTGTATGTGTCTCTCTGTTTCCCTCTGTCTGTGCCTGCTGGTCAGCCTCTCTCTCTGCCTTTCTGTCTGTCTGTGTCTCTCTGTTTCCCTCTGTCTGTGCCTGCTGGTCAGCCTCTCTCTCTGCCTTTCTGTCTGTCTGTGTCTCTCTGTTTCCCTCTGTCTGTGCCTGCTGGTCCGCCTCTCTCTCTGCCTTTGTCTGTATGTGTCTCTCTGTTTCCCTCTGTCTGTGCCTGCTGGTCAGACTCTCTGCCTTTCTGTCTGTATGTGTTTCTCTGTTTCCCTCTGTCTGTGCCTGCTGGTCAGCCTCTCTCTGCCTTTCTGTCTGTATGTGTCTCTCTGTTTCCCTCTGTCTGTGCCTGCTGGTCAGCCTCTCTCTGCCTTTCTGTCTGTATGTGTCTCTCTGTTTCCCTCTGTCTGTGCCTGCTGGTCAGCCTCTCTCTCTGCCTTTCTGTCTGTATGTGTCTCTCTGTTTCCCTCTGTCTGTGCCTGCTGGTCCACCTCTCTCTCTGTCTCTCCCACTGTCTTCCAGGTTCTCTCCCTCTCCTTCATAGTCCACTGTGAGCCCAGCCACCTACTCCTACAGCTATCAGGCTCAACCACTTTCAATGACAGACAGCGTTTGCGTCCCAAATGGCACCTTATTCCCACATAGTGGGAACCCTGTTCCCTAAATAGCTCTTCCCTACGTAGTGCACTATCTACGGAACAGGGTGCCATTTGGGATGGAGACGGACAGTGAGCTGCTTTGTTCTGTAGTGCTGCGATACAGAGACAGTCTGGCTCCTTTTTGGAGGAGAGGACAGGGGGAGGAGAGGGGAAGGATGGAGGAGACGGGAAAGGAGGGGAGGATAGAATAGGCGGGGGCGAGGAGGGGCGGATAGAAGAGAAGAATAGGAGAGGAGGATGGGAGGATAAATGAGGCGGGGATAGAAGAGGAGAGGAGAGGGGAGGATAGAAGAGGAGAGGGGAGGATAGAAGGGGAGAGGGGAGGATAGGAGAGGGGAGGGGAGGATAGAAGCGGAGAGGGGAGGATAGAAGCGGAGAGGGGAGGATAGAAGCGGAGAGGGGAGGATAGAAGCGGAGAGGGAAGGATAGAAGAGGAGGGGAGGAGAGGAGAGGGGAGGGGAGGATAGAAGAGGAGAGGATAGAAGAGGAGAGGATAGAAGAGGAGAGGATAGGGGAGGGAGGATAGAAGAGGGGAGGAGGAGGGAGAGGAGAGGGGAGGGGAAGATAGGAGAGGGGAGGGGAGGATAGAAGCGGAGAGGGAGGATAGAAGAGGAGAGGGAGGATAGAAGCGAAGTGGAGAGGGGAGGATAGAAGAGGGGAGGGGAGGATAGAAGAGGAGAATAAAATGGGAGGGGAGGGGAGGATAAATGAGGTGGGGCTAGAGGAGGGGGAGGGGGGGAGGGGAGGATAGAGGGGAGGATAGAAGAGGAGAGGGGAGGGGAGGATAGAAGAGGAGAGGATAGAAAAGGGGAGGGGAGGATAGAAGAGGTGAGGGGAGGATAGAAGAGGAGAGGGGAGGATAGGAGAGTGGAGGGGAGGATAGAAGCGGAGAGGGGAGGATAGAAGCGGAGAGGGGAGGATAGAAGCGGAGAGGGGAGGAGAGGAGGGGAGGGGAGGAGAGGAGAGGAGAGGGGAGGGGAGGATAGAAGAGGAGAGGATAGAAGAGGAGAGGATAGGGGAGGGGAGGATAGAAGAGGGGAGGGGAGGATAGAAGAGGAGAGGGGAGGATAGGAGAGGGGAGGGGAGGATAGAAGCGGAGAGGGGAGGATAGAAGAGGAGAGGGGAGGATAGAAGCGAAGCGGAGAGGGGAGGATAGAAGAGGAGAGGGGAGGATAGAAGAGGAGAGGGGAGGGGAGGATAGGAGAGGGAAGGATAGAAGAGGAGAGGGGAGGTTAGAATAGGAGAGGAGGATGGGAGGATAAATGAGGCGGGGATAGAAGAGGAGAGGAGAGGGGAGGTTAGGAGAGGGGAGGATAGAAGAGGAGAGGGGAGGATAGAAGAGGAGAGGGGAGGATAGAAGAGGAGAGGGGAGGATAGAAGAGGAGAGGGGAGGATAGAAGAGGAGAGGGGAGGATAGAAGAGGAGAGGGGAGGATAGAAGAGGAGAGGGGAGGATAGAAGAGGAGAGGGGAGGATAGAAAAGGAGAGGGGAGGAGAGGGGAGGTTAGAAGAGGGGAGGATAGAAGGGAGAGGGATAGAAGAGGAGAGGGGAGGATAGAAGAGGAGAGGGGAGGATAGAAGAGGAGAGGGGAGGATAGAAGAGGAGAGGGGAGGATAGAAGGGGAGAGGGGAGGATAGAAGAGGAGAGGGGAGGATCGAAGAGGAGAGGGGAGGATAGAAGAGGAGAGGGGAGGATAGAAGAGGAGAGGGGAGGAGAGGGGAGGATAGAAGAGAGGAGGGGAGGAGAGAAGATGAGAGGGGAGGATAGAAGAGGAGAGGGGAGGTTAGAAGATGAGAGGGGAGGAGAGGAGGGGCGGATAGAATAGGAGAATAGGGGAGGAGAAATGAGGAGGGGATAGAAGAGGTGACGATAGAAGAGGAGAGGGGAGGGGACGATAGAAGAGGGGAGGGGAGGGGAGGGGACGATAGAAGAGGAGAGGGGAAGGGACGATAGAAGAGGAGAGGGGAGGGGAGGATAGAAGAGGAGAGGGGAGGTTAGAAGATGCGGGGGGAGAGGAGGGGCGGATAGAAGAGGAGAATAGAATGGGAGGGGAGGGGAGGATAAATGAGGCGGGGCTAGAGGAGGGGAGGATAGAAGAGGAGGGGAGGGGAGGATAGAGGAGGGGAGGATAGAAGAGGAGAGGGGAGGGGAGGATAGAAGAGGAGAGGATAGAAAAGGAGAGGGGAGGGGAGGATAGAAGAGGAGAGGGGAGGATAGAAGAGGAGAGGGGAGGATAGGAGGGGGAGGGGAGGATAGAGGGAGAGGGAGGATAGAAGAGGAGAGGGGAGGATAGAAGAGAGGGGAGGATAGGAGGAGGGGAGGGTAGAAGAGGAGAGGATAGAAGAGGGGAGGGGAGGATAGGAGAGGGGAGGGGAGGATAGAAGAGGAGAGGGGAGGATAGAAGAGGAGAGGGGAGGATAGAAGCGAAGCGGAGAGGGGAGGATAGAAGAGGGGAGGGGAGGATAGAAGAGGAGAGGGGAGGGGAGGATAGGAGAGGGGAGGATAGAAGAGGGGAGGATAGAAGAGGGGAGGAGAGGGGAGGGGAGGATAGAAGCGGAGAGGGGAGGATAGAAGAGGGGAGGGGAGGATAGAAGAGGAGAGGAGGATAGAAGAGAGGAGGGGAGGATAGAAGAGGAGAGGGGTGGATAGAAGCGGAGAGGGGAGGGGAGGATAGAAGAGGGGGGGATAGAAGAGGGAGGATAGAAGAGGGGAGGAGAGGAGGGGAGGATAGAAGAGGAGAGGAGGGGAGGACAGAAGAGGAGACGAGGGGGGAGGATAGAAGACGAGAGGGGAGGATAGAAGAGGGCGAGGAGGGGAGGGAATAGAAGAGGAGAGGAGGGTAGATGAAGAAAGGAGGAGAGGATAGAAGACGAGAGGGGGAGGTTAGAAGAGGAGGGTAGGTTAGAAGAGGAGGGCAGGTTAGAAGAGGAGGGGAGGGCAGGTTAGAAGAGGAGGGGAGGGCAGGATAGAAGAGGAGGGCGGGATAGAAGAGGGCAGGATAGAAGAGGAGGGCAGGATAGAAGAGGAGGGCAGGATAGAAGAGGAGGGCAGGATAGAAGAGGAGGGCGATAGAAGCAGAGGGGAGGTTAGAAGAGGAGGGGAGGATAGAAGCAGAGGGGAGGATAGAAGCAGAGGGGAGGTTAGAAGAGGAGGGGAGGATAGAAGCAGAGGGGAGGATAGAAGCAGAGGGGAGGTTAGAAGAGGAGGGGAGGATAGAAGCGGAAGGGGAGGATAGAAGCGGAAGGGGAGGATAGAAGCGGAAGGGGAGGATAGAAGAGAGGGGAGGATAGAAGAGAGGGGAGGTTAGAAGAGGAGGGGAGTATAGAAGAGGGGAGTATAGAAGAGGGGAGTATAGAAGAGGGGAGGATAGAAGAGGGGAGGATAGAAGAGAGGATAGAAGAAGAGGGGAGGATAGAAGAGGAGGCGAGGATAGAAGAGGAGGGGAGGATAGAAGCGGAGGGGAGGATAGAAGAGAGGGGAGGATAGAAGAGGAGAGGGGAGGATAGAAGAGGAGAGGGGAGGATAGAAGAGGAGAGAGGAGGAAGAAGAGGAGAGGGGAGGATAGAAGAGGAGAGGGGAGGATAGAAGAGGAGAGAAGAAGAGAGGGGAGGATAAAAGAGAAGGGGAGGATAGAAGAGGCGAGGAGAGGGGAGGAGAGAAGAAGAGAGGGGAGGAGAGGGGAGGGGAGGATAGAAGAGGAGAGAAGAAGAGAGGGGAGGAGAGGAGGTGAAAAGAGTAGAGTCAGAAGTGAGGGAAGGAGAACTCTCCATACCTGGGGCTTCCAGAGGCCAGAAGACAGTAGTAAAAGAGCCCCTCGTCTGTTCTGAAGTACTGAAAAGTAGAGGAAATCCTTCACTAAACATAATGTCCTTTTTCCCCTGATCTGCACCTAGCTGCATTCCAGCCTGCCTGGAGTCTGTAGCCTTTTCCTTCTAAGCCTTATAACAGTGGGATCAGAGGGAACACACAGTCCTACAGTCTAGACAGGGACCTTGTCAGTGTGTTCTGGTCTGGTCCAAATGACACCCTATTCCCTATATAGTGCACTACTTTTGACCAGGGCCATTTGGGATGCAACCCTGTGCTGGACTGGGTGACTGGCATGAGCCTGGCCAAGTATGTAGTATTTAGGGGCTCCCGAGTGGCGCAGCGGTCTAAGGCACTACATCGCAGTGCTAGAGGCGTCACTACAGACATTGGTTTGATCCAGGGCTGTATCACAACCGTCCATGATCGGGAGTTCCATAGGGTGGTGCACAATTGGCCCAGCGTTGTCCGGGTTAGAGGAGGGTTTGGCCGGGGTAGGCCGTCATTGTAAATAAGAATTTGTTCTTAACTGACTTGTCTAGTTAAATAAATGAAAATAAATGTAGTCTGCTCTGCAAGCTGGGAGGGATGGATGGAGAGAGAGGGGGAGGTGTTGGAGCCAGGCCAAAACAATGAGCCATTCCTGGGCCAGCCTGTGTACGTGTCTGCTTCCAAAGAAACACTACAGGAGTGTTTACCTAACCATGCTAGTCTGAAGCTAGTCCACTAGCTAATCTCTAGACCAAATCACAAGCTAAACAACACTGATAGCAAACTACAAGGGAGTGACTGACTGACTATCTAGCTGACTGACTATCTAGCTGACTGACTAACTAGCTGACTGACTATCTAGCTGACTGACTAACTAGCTGACTGACTATCTAGCTGACCGGACTAACTAGCTGACTGACCGGACTAACTAGCTGACTGACCTGACTAACTAGCTGACTAACTAGCTGACTGACTGACTAACTAGCTGACTGACTGACTAACTAGCTGACTGACCTGACTAACTAGCTGACTGACCTGACTAACTAGCTGACTGCCTGACTACCTGACTAACTGGTTGACTGACTAACTAGCTGACTGACTAACTAGCTGACTGACTGTCTGACTGACCAACTGACTGCCTGACGGACTAGCTGACTGACAAACTAGCTGACTGACAAACTAGCTGACTGACAAACTAGCTGGCTGACTAGCTGACTGACTAGCTGACTGACTGATTGACTGACTAGCTGACTGACTGACTAACTAGCTGACTGACTGACTAGCTGGCTGCCTGCCTGACTGACTGCCTGACTGGCTAGCTGACTGACTGACTAACTAGCTGACTGCCTGACTGACTGCCTGACTGGCTTGCTGACTGTCTGACTGACAAATGTTCCAGCTGACTGACTGACTTGCTGACTGACTGACTGACTAACTAACTAGCTGACTGACTGGCTGGCTGGCTGACTAACTAACTAGCTCACTGACTGACTGACTGACTGACTGACTGACTAGCTGACTGACCCGAATGACTGACTGACTAATTAACTAGCTGACTGCCTGACTAGCTAACTAGGTGACTGGTTGACTGACTAACTAGCTGACTAACTAACTAGCTGACTGCCTGACTGGCTATCTAACTGACTGACTGACTAACTAGCTGACTGGTTGACTGACTAACTAGCTGACTAACTAACTAGCTGTCTGACTGACCAACTGACTGCCTGACAGACTAGCTGACTGACAAACTAGCTGACTGACTGACTGCCTGACTGGCTTGCTGACTGTCTGACTGACAAATGTTCTGGCTGGCTGGCTAACTAACTGACTGGCTGGCTGACTAACAAGCTGACTGACTGGCTGGCTGGCTGACTAACTAGCTGACTGACTGACTGACTGGCTGGCTGACTAACTAGCTGACTGACTGACTAACTAGCTGACTGACTAACTAGCTGACTGACTGGCTGGCTGACCCGAATGACTGACTGACTAATTAACTAACTGACTGACTGACTGACTAACTAGCTGACTAATTGACTGACTGACCAACTAGCTGGCTGACTGAATAACTAGTTGCTGTTAATGTATTTGGTAGAGACCGTCAGCTGGCTAGACCACAGTAATACAGCACTGTCTGTTGATACAGTATCGTATGACCACACAAGCCAGGGTCCATAGATCATAATGCCAGGCTGCCTGAGCTACAGACCAATACTACCCAGAGAGTTGACACAATGAAGGCTAATATGAATGGCCGGGAATGGGCCTGTCATGCCAAATAATGTCCCCACTTTTTGGCAGGGGGACACTATTTGGCGTGACAGACCCTTCACAGACCACAGCATAATAAGGATTACTATGTGTCTCTCACCAGAGTGTGATTAGTGTGTGACCCAAACATCACCCTGTGACCTGGCTGGTGGGATATGATGAAATATCACTGTATTATTCATGCTTCCAGGCCTGGCTGCTGCTGGTCTGGGTAAGGTTTGGCTTGGACCTTCGGTTTGGGTTGGCTGGGCTGTTGGTGGGACAGAAGAGATGCTATACTCTCTGACTGGACTGGGCAGGGATTGGTAGGACAGGACAGAGAGGATACTCTCTGACTGGACTGGGCAGGGATTGGTAGGGTAGGGCAGGACAGAGAGGATACTCTCTGACTGGACTGGGCAGGGATTGGTAGGGTAGGGCAGGACAGAGAGGATGCTCTCTGACTGGACTGGGCAGGGATTGGTAGGGTAGGGCAGGACAGAGAGGATACTCTCTGACTGGACTGGGCAGGGATTGGTAGGGTAGGGCAGGACAGAGAGGATACTCTCTGACTGGACTGGGCAGGGATTGGTAGGGTAGGGCAGGACAGAGAGGATGCTCTCTGACTGGACTGGGCAGGGATTGGTAGGGTAGGGCAGGACAGAGAGGATGCTCTCTGACTGGACTGGGCAGGGATTGGTAGGGTAGGGCAGGACAGAGAGGATACTCTCTGACTGGACTGGGCAGGGATTGGTAGGGTAGGGCAGGACAGAGAGGATACTCTCTGACTGGACTGGGCAGGGATTGGTAGGGTAGGGCAGGACAGAGAGGATACTCTCTGACTGGACTGGGCAGGGATTGGTAGGGTAGGGCAGGACAGAGAGGATACTCTCTGACTGGACTGGGCAGGGATTGGTAGGGTAGGGCAGGACAGAGAGGATACTCTCTGACTGGACTGGGCAGGGATTGGTAGGGTAGGGCAGGACAGAGAGGATACTCTCTGACTGGACTGGGCAGGGATTGGTAGGGTAGGGTAGGGCAGGACAGAGAGGATACTCTCTGACTGGACTGGGCAGGGATTGGTAGGGTAGGGTAGGGTAGGGCAGGACAGAGAGGATACTCTCTGACTGGACTGGGCAGGGATTGGTAGGGTAGGGCAGGACAGAGAGGATGCTCTGACTGGGCAGGGATTGGTAGGGTAGGGCAGGACAGAGAGGATGCTCAGGACAGAGAGGATACTCTCTGACTGGACTGGGCAGGGATTGGTAGGGTAGGGCAGGACAGAGAGGATGCTCAGGACAGAGAGGATACTCTCTGACTGGACTGGGCAGGGATTGGTAGGGTAGGGCAGGACAGAGAGGATGCTCTGACTGGGCAGGGATTGGTAGGGTAGGGCAGGACAGAGAGGATACTCTCTGACTGGGCAGGGATTGGTAGGGTAGGGCAGGACAGAGAGGATACTCTCTGACTGGACTGGGTAGGGATTGGTAGGGTAGGGCAGGACAGAGAGGATACTCTCTGACTGGACTGGGCAGGGATTGGTAGGGTAGGGCAGGACAGGGAGGATGCTCTCTGACTGGACTGGGTAGGGATTTGGTAGGGTAGGGCAGGACAGAGAGGATACTCTCTGACTGGACTGGGTAGGGATTGGTAGGGTAGGGCAGGACAGAGAGGATACTCTCTGACTGGACTGGGCAGGGATTGGTAGGGTAGGGCAGGACAGGGAGGATGCTCTCTGACTGGACTGGGTAGGGATTTGGTAGGGTAGGGCAGGACAGAGAGGATGCTCTCTGACTAGACTGGGTAGGTGTTGGTAGGGTAGGGCAGGACAGAGAGGATACTCTCTGACTGGACTGGGTAGGGATTGGTAGGGTAGGGCAGGACAGAGAGGATACTCTCTGACTGGACTGGGTAGGGGTTGGTAGGGAAGGGCAGGACAGAGAGGATACTCTCTGACTGGACTGGATAGGGGTTGGTAGGGTAGGGCAGGACAGAGAGGATACTCTCTGACTGGACTGGGTAGGGGTTGGTAGGGTAGGGCAGGACAGAGAGGATGCTCTCTGACTGGATTGGGCAGGGATTGGTAGGGCAGGACAGAGGATACTCTCTGACTGGGTAGGGGTTGGTAGGGTAGGGAATGGGGGGGGGGTGGGGGGGGGGAGGGAGGGAGGGAGGGAGGGAGGGAGGGAGGGAGGGAGGGAAGGAAGGAAGGAAGGAAGGAAGGAAGGAAGGAAGGAAGGAAGGAAGGAAGGCAGGCAGTGTTTTAAAAACCGCATCCTCCTCAGCCAGGTCTGGTAATTCGAACTAAAGCTTGTCTGTAACAGAAACCACTCAGGTCGTTCGTTAACAAGCGTTCTCTTTCACCTGAGGCGTTAGATTGACGTCACATGAAATCAACGATTGGGTGTAGATTTCAAGGATGTGGAGGTGTGGGACAGCTAGGTGTCGCTACTAGAGCCAGATTACGAGCTGAATGGCTAGTGGTTCAAATGGGTTCCACACCTACAGGAGCACACACTCACACACTGGCTGGTCACCACCACTTGTGGTTTTCAATGGTTACTTCTCAAATGGAACTCTATTCCATATAGGCCCTGGCCAAAAGTAGTGCACTATATAGGGAATAGGGTGCCATTTGAGACGCTGACCCATTCAGATCAATGGAGGGTTGATGACAGGTTACGGGGCCTCTCAGAGTGACACCTCTTACCAAACGTACCTGTACAAGTACCTTTACCTCAGCAACTAGACAGTCAGCTACAGATGGAATTACATCCGATGGAATGGGTTTTATCTGGTTGGTTTGTAGATAGTTCCTGTCCTATCACCAACCAGTGTTGTCATCTGTCAGTTAAACCTGGGAGTTATAGACAATGAATCTTAACATTTCTATGGTCACATATGCTGATCCAGAGTCAAGACCGGACCTCTTCTCGACTCAGACCAAGACCACTAGGTTAAGACTCCATCTCTGGGCTTGTCCTGTCCATAGATCCCCTTTATCTTAAAATGTTCTTATTCTATCTTCTCTGTGTCTGTCTACAGAAGTTCCCGGAGCTGAAGTTCAAGTATGTAGAGGAGGATCAACCTGAAGACTTCTTCATCCCGTACGTGTGGTCCCTGGTCTTTAACTCTGGAGTCGGTCTTCACTGGAGCACTACAAACATACAACTCTTCAGCATGGACTCTGCCTGAGGGGAGGTTCACGCTGAGGGGGGTTCACGCTGAGGGGGGTTTCACGCTGAGGGGGGGGTTCACGTTGAGGGGGTTTCACGCTGAGGGAGGGGGTTCACGTTGAGGGGGGGTTCACGCTGAGGGAGGGGGTTCACGTTGAGGGGGTTTCACGCTGAGGGGTGTTGACGCTGAGGGTTCACATTTGTGTGTGTGTGTGTGTGTGTGTGTGTGTGTGTGTGTGTGTGTGTGTGTGTGTGTGTGTGTGTGTGTGTGTGTGTGTGTGTGTGTGTGTGTGTGTGTGTGTGTGTGTGTGTGTACCCTGCTTTGGAAGTGCCTCTACCCCCACAGACAAATCCCTGTCTTACAGGGAAATCCCTGTATGTTGGACGGGACATCTGATGTTACCTGTCCTGCTCTTCAGATAGTCTTCTCTCCTGTGCTTCCACAGCCTGGTTATGTATCTAGGTACACCATTGTTTTGATGGTGAGCTCAGTGTTGGGTCTGTGTTCACATGTTTCAGCTCCACACCTCAACAGCAGCACTGAATATAAGGGATGATAATCTTGACAGAGACACGCTACAGTTTTGATCCACAGTCTCTATCAGATTCTAGAACTTTTTTTCCTCCCCTTCAATTGCTTTGCGGTTTATTTGGGTTAGTTTAAAGAAAAACATTTATTTTTTAAGTGATGTAGTTATGGTTTAAGGTTGAAAAAAGTTCAGAGAGAATTTAGAACAGGTTACCTGAGGACAGGTCAGTTGATGACAGTTGGTGACAGCCTAAATGATACTTGTCTCTGTAGCCTGGTCCCAGATCTGATCGTAAACAGATTCTGGGACCAGGCTTTTGTCTCACTGTACTCCAGTCTTTACTACAGGAATCAGTTACTTCAATAGGTTTAAACGGGGGTTCGTGTTTTTCATCAGTTCTCATTTTTCACAGTCAGTTGACCCAATGTTCTTTTGTGCACAATCATGTTTGTTTATTTGTTAATTTGCATGTTTTATTTGATTCATTTTTTTATTAATGTATTTATTTTCATATCAGGATTTGTATATTTGCCCCCAACAAAACATAAACGACAGCACCAACATGATAAACGTATCCTTGTCAACCAAAATCTTATTTAGCGGAAGTTTTGTAGTTGTCTTAATGTCAATATAGAACGACAACAATAACTGACAGTTTTGGAAATTCTAAGTTGAATTTAGGAAGCATAATTATTATCTATAGAAAAATAACTAAACTGTATAGGCTAACTGTCATGTTTATTTAGTCTCAAAGGGCACCCTATTCTCTATATAGTGCACTATTTTTGACCAGAGCCCTCTGCACCCTGGTCAGAAATAATGCACTATATCGGGAATAGTGTGCCATTTGCAATGAAAGCCCGATCTTGTACAGGTCAGAGAACGCATATATATTATTTTATAGACAAATACAAACGCATGTTTGTTACTTTCGACAAACGTTCAACCATATCAATCTGAAGGGAAGATGTTCCCTAAGGGTATCCCAAATGGCACCCTATTCCCTATATAGTGCACTACTATGGCCTATAGGACTCTAGTCAAAAGTAGTGAACTATTTATGCAATAGAGTGCAATTTGGGATGCTTACAAGGTCACTTTGAATATTTTCTGTTCTGCATAAACTGACAAAAAAATTTAGAATATATTTATGTATGCATCACCATGACATGGAAAATAAAACGTGATTGAAAGACAACTGCGTTTGAGTGTTTGTGTGGTTGACCTCTCCTTTCTGAAGTATGCACTCATTCACTACTACACGTACATTTCAAACTATTGGTTTGGCGAAGGCATGGACTAGAGGGAGTTTTCATATACCGGTCATTCCCTTTCAAGTCCTAGAAGGGAGGTGAACAAGTGCACACTTTGGGAGAAAGGAGAGACTATTGGGATACACTCGTAGATTTCCTCTCTCCTTGTGTTATCTAAGTAACGAGAGTCTTCTCTGTAGTGAATGAGTGAGTGAAGTGTTTGAGAAGCACTCTTCTTGAAAGCGTTATCTTTGATTTATTTTGCGGTTGTTATGACAGAGGTTTTTAGCTGAAGAAGAATGAATTAAAACATAAATCCTGCTGTTTCCATACAAGTCAGTGACTCTGGAACGTTCACTCAGGTAAAGACAATTTCTTATGACCTCTTACAATCACCTCCCCTTCACCCATACTCTCTACTTCAAATGAAACGGTTCTCTTTCCCTGTCTGCAAACTGACACAAATAAATAAATAAAGACCTGTTTGTAAAATGGATGCACGATTTTCTTTTACTTCTCAGAAAAATCTGGATTTGTACATATGTATCTGTGTTTTTCCTCTTGCAATGACGGCAGAGTGAAGTGGAAGCATGAAACCTTTTAGGTTGCTGGAGTTAACAGGATACTGTTTGTGCTATTGAAGGGAATGTCTTCCTTTCCCCTCTTTAGTCTTTTGATTTAATGGCTGAAAACACATTTTCCTTTCTCAAGAGCAATAATAATTGAAGTAATTACATTTGGGGGAAAAATGACCAATTTGACAGGTACGAACAGTGATGTAACATTTCAACTCCATTTCTGAGTTGGTTGCTGCAAAGCTTGCTAGAAACGTTAGGTACAGTGCTTTCTGAAAGAATTCAGACCCCTTGACTTTTCCACATTTTGTTACGTTAAAGCCTTATTCTAAAATGGATTAAATTAATTGTTTTCCTTATTTAGCAACACACTATACCCCATAATGACAAAGCGAAAACAGGTTTTTAGACATTTTGCAAATGTATTAAAAATAAACTGAAATGCCTTATTTACTCAAGTATTCAGAACCTTTGCTATGAGACTCTAAATTGAGCTCAGGTGAATACTGTTTCCATTGATCATCCTTGAGATGTTTCTACAAATTCATTGGAGTCCACTTGTGGTAAATTCAATTGATTGGAGTCCACTTGTGGTAAATTCAATTGATTGGACAAAAACCAAACCGTGAGGTTGACAAAATTGTCCGTAGAGCTCAGAGACAAGAGTGTGTCAAGATAAAAGCGTAAAAGATAAAAGCGTTCTGCAGCATTGAAGGTCCCAAACAATACATTGGCCTCCAACATTCTTAAATGGAAGAAGTTTGGAACCACCAAGACTATTCCTAGAGCTCGCCGCCTGGCCAAACTGAGCAATCGGGGGAGACCGGCCTTGGTCAGGGAGGTGACCAAGAAACTGATGGTCACTCTGACAAAGCTCTATAGAGTTCCTCTGTGGAGATGGGAGTGGAAAACCACTCCACTCCACCAATTATGCCTTTGTGGTATAGTGGCCAGATGGAAGCCACCCCTCAGTAAAAGGCACATGACAGCCCCTCTTGGAGTTTTCTAAAAGTAAAGACTCTCAGACAATGATAAACAAGATTCTCTGGTCTGATGAAACCAAGTCTGAACTCTCTGAACTCAGGAGGAAACCTGGCACCATCCCTACGGTGAAGCATGGTGGTGGCAGCATCATGCTGTGGGGATGTTTTTCAGCAGCAGGGACTGGGAGACTAGTCAGGATCGAGGGAAAGATGAACAGAGCAACGTACAGAGAGATCCTTGATGAAAACCTGCTCCAGAGCGCTCAGAACCTCAGAATGGGAGCGAAGGTTCACCTTCCAACGGGACAACGACCCTAAGCACACAACCAAGACAACGCAGGAGTGGCTTCGGGACAAGTCTCTGAATGTCCTTGAGTGGCCCAGTCAGAGCCTGGACTTGAACCCGATCGAACATCCCTGGAGAGACTTGAAAATAGCTGTGCAGCAACACTTTCTATCCAACCTGATGGAGCTTGAGAGGATCTGCAGAGAAGAATGGGAGAAACTCCCCAAATAGAGGTGTGCCAAACTTGTAGCGTCACACCCAAGAAGACTCAAGGCTGTAATTGTTGCCAAAGCTGCTACAACAAAGGGTCTGAATTCTGATGAAAATGTGATATTTCCAGGGTTTCCTTTTCATAGGGTGCTTGCCATTTGGGACACTACCCGGTTGACAGCCTTCGACAGGTAGCCTAGTGGTTAGAGCGTTGGACTAGTAACCAGCACGTAGCCTAGTGGTTAGAGCATTGGACTAGTAACTGAAAGGTTGCTATATCGAATCCCAGAGCTGACAAGGTAAAAATCTGTCGTTCTGCCCCTGAACAAGGCAGCTAACCCACTGTTTCTAGGCTGTCATTGTAAATAATAATTTGTTCTTAACTGACTTGCCTAGTTAAATAAAGGTGAAATAAAGAAGTATGTCACCGGGGTCTGGTGACCGGTACCATACTACACTGCAGGGATCAGCTTCGTAGTCGCTACACATCAAATGGGAGAAAGACCAAAGTATCCATCTGAACTCGTCCAATTAGAAACACAGGTTTTGTGTAGAAAAAGGTTTACTACAGTATGCACTAATGAATACTGCCCAGGTTGGGGTGGCAAGTAGCCTAGCGGTTAGAGCGTTTGACTAGTAACCGAAAGGTTGCATGATCAAATCCACAAGCTGGCGAGGTAAAAATGTATTGTTCTGCCCCTGAACAAGGCAGTTAACCCACTGTTCCTAGACCAGTTAACCCACTGTTCCTAGACCAGTTAACCCACTGTTCCTAGGCTGTTGTTGAAAATAAGAATTAGTTCTTAACTGACTTGTCGAGTTAAATAAATGTTAAAAAATCAATTGCTGTCCATACTCCTTCAACTATTGACTCCCAGAAACCATGTAACATTAATCTCCACCTTTTTATTTATTCAACCTTTATTTAACTAGGTAAGTCAGTTAAGAACAAATTCTTATTTACGATGACGGTCTACCCCGGCCAAACCGTAACCCGGGCAACACTATGTAGTGCACCATTTCAGACGCAGCCAATGATAAATCAAGATGACCTTTGACTTCCTGTGACCTCATGCAGACAGACATGCTGGGTCTGCAGACTGCTGATCTAGTAGATCATTCACAGTATATCACTCACAGACCGAAAGTTCAAGTGTTGGTTAATGGACAAGGTTCCAACTGGCTTTGCAGTGTTGGCTAATGGACAAGGTTCCAACTGGCTTTGCAGTGTTGGCTAATGGACAAGGCTACAACTGGCTTTGCAGTGTTGGTTAATGGACAAGGCTAGGACTGGCTTTGCAGTGTTGGTTAATGGACAAGGCTTGGACTGGCTTTGCAGTGTTGGTTAATGGACAAGGCTACAACTGGCTTTGCAGTGTTGGCTAATGGACAAGGCTACAACTGGCTTTGCAGTGTTGGCTAATGGACAAGGCTACAACTGGCTTTGCAGTGTTGGTTAATGGACAAGGCTAGGACTGGCTTTGCAGTGTTGGTTAATGGACAAGGCTTGGACTGGCTTTGCAGTGTTGGTTAATGGACAAGGCTACAACTGGCTTTGCAGTGTTGGCTAATGGACAAGGCTACAACTGGCTTTGCAGTGTTGGCTAATGGACAAGGCTACAACGGGCTTTGCAGTGTTGGTTAATGGACAAGGCTACAACTGGCTTTGTAGTGTTGGCTAATGGACAAGGCTACAACTGGCTTTGCAGTGTTGGTTAATGGACAAGGCTACAACTGGCTTTGCAGTGTTGGCTAATGGACAAGGCTACAACTGGCTTTGCAGTGTTGGCTAATGAACAAGGCTACAACTGGCTTTGCAGTGTTGGCTAATGGACAAGGCTGGGACTGGCTTTGCAGTGTTGGTTAATGGACAAGGCTCCAACTGGCTTTGCAGTGTTGGCTAATGGACAAGGTTCCAACTGGCTTTGCAGTGTTGGCTAATGGACAAGGCTACAACTGGCTTTGCAGTGTTGGTTAATGGACAAGGCTAGGACTGGCTTTGCAGTGTTGGTTAATGGACAAGGCTTGGACTGGCTTTGCAGTGTTGGTTAATGGACAAGGCTACAACTGGCTTTGCAGTGTTGGCTAATGGACAAGGCTACAACTGGCTTTGCAGTGTTGGCTAATGGACAAGGCTACAACGGGCTTTGCAGTGTTGGTTAATGGACAAGGCTACAACTGGCTTTGTAGTGTTGGCTAATGGACAAGGCTACAACTGGCTTTGCAGTGTTGGCTAATGGACAAGGCTACAACTGGCTTTGCAGTGTTGGCTAATGAACAAGGCTACAACTGGCTTTGCAGTGTTGGCTAATGGACAAGGCTGGGACTGGCTTTGCAGTGTTGGTTAATGGACAAGGCTCCAACTGGCTTTGCAGTGTTGGCTAATGGACAAGGCTACAACTGGCTTTGCAGTGTTGGCTAATGGACAAGCCTACAACTGGCTTTGCGGTGTTGGCTAATAGACAAGGCTACAACTGGCTTTGCAGTGTTGGCTAATGGACAAGGCAACAACTGGCTTTGTAGTGTTGGCTAATGGACAAGGCTACAACTGGCTTTGCAGTGTTGGTTAATGGACAAGGCTAGGACTGGCTTTGCAGTGTTGGTTAATGGACAAGGCTACAACTGGCTTTGCAGTGTTGGCTAATGGACAAGGCTACAACTGGCTTTGCAGTGTTGGCTAATGGACAAGGCTACAACTGGCTTTGCAGTGTTGGCTAATGGACAAGGCTACAACTGGCTTCGCAGTGTTGGCTAATGGACAAGGCTAGGACTGGCTTTGCAGTTTTGGCTAATGGACAAGGCTACAACTGGCTTTGCAGTGTTGGCTAATGGACAAGGCTACAACTGGCTTCGCAGTGTTGGCTAATGGACAAGGCTAGGACTGGCTTTGCAGTTTTGGCTAATGGACAAGGCTACAACTGGCTTTGCAGTGTTGGTTAATGGACAAGGCTACAACTGGCTTTGCAGTGTTGGCTAATGGACAAGGCTACAACTGGCTTTGCGGTGTTGGCTAATGAACAAGGCTACAACTGGCTTTGCCGTGTTGGCTAATGGACAAGGCTACAACTGGCTTTGCAGTGTTGGCTAATGAACAAGGCTACAACTGGCTTTGCAGTGTTGGCTAATGGACAAGGCTAAAACTGACTTTGCAGTGTTGGCTAATGGACAAGGCTACAACTGGCTTTGCAGTGTTGGCTAATGGACAAGCCTACAACTGGCTTTGCGGTGTTGGCTAATAGACAAGGCTACAACTGGCTTTGCAGTGTTGGCTAATGGACAAGGCTGGGATTGGCTTTGCAGTGTTGGTTAATGGACAAGGCTCCAACTGGCTTTGCAGTGTTGGCTAATGGACAAGGCTAGGACTGGCTTTACAGTGTTGGTTAACGGACAAGGCTGGGACTGGCTTTGCAGTGTTGGTTAATGGACAAGGCTCCAACTGGCTTTGCAGTGTTGGCTAATGGACAAGGCTACAACTGGCCTTGCAGTGTTGGTTAATGGACAAGGCTACAACTGGCTTTGTAGTGTTGGCTAATGGACAAGGCTACAACTGGCTTTGTAGTGTTGGCTAATGGACAAGGCTACAACTGGCTTTGCAGTGTTGGTTAATGGACAAGGCAACAACTGGCTTTGTAGTGTTGGCTAATGGACAAGGCTACAACTGGCTTTGCAGTGTTGGTTAATGGACAAGGCTACAACTGGCTTTGCAGTGTTGGCTAATGGACAAGGCTACAACTGGCCTTGCAGTGTTGGTTAATGGACAAGGCAACAACTGGCTTTGTAGTGTTGGCTAATGGACAAGGCTACAACTGGCTTTGCAGTGTTGGTTAATGGACAAGGCTACAACTGGCTTTGCAGTGTTGGCTAATGGACAAGGCTAGGACTGGCTTTGCAGTGTTGGCTAATGGACAAGGCTACAACTGGCTTTGCAGTGTTGGCTAATGGACAAGGCTAGGACTGGCTTTGCAGTGTTGACTAATGGACAAGGCTACAACTGGCTTTGCGGTGTTGGTTAATGGACAAGGCTAGGACTGGCTTTGCAGTGTTGGTTAATGGACAAGGCTACAACTGGCTTTGCAGTGTTGGTTAATGGACAAGCCTACAACTGGCTTTGCAGTGTTGGCTAATGGACAAGGCTAGGACTGGCTTTGCGGTGTTGGCTAATAGACAAGGCTACAACTGGCTTTGCAGTGTTGGCTAATGGACAAGGCTTCAACTGGCTTTGCGGTGTTGGCTAATGGACAAGGCTTCAACTGGCTTTGCGGTGTTGGCTAATGGACAAGGCTTCAACTGGCTTTGCGGTGTTGGCTAATGGACAAGGCTTCAACTGGCTTTGCGGTGTTGGCTAATGGACAAGGCTTCAACTGGCTTTGCGGTGTTGGCTAATGGACAAGGCTCGGACTGGCTTTGCGGTGTTGATTAATGGACAAGGCTAGGACTGGCTTTGCGGTCTGCCTTTTAATAAAAAGTGTAATTAACTGTGATATGGTCGGTTAGATAATGTTTGTGTCTGCGATTTCCATTGCATTCCTTCTGTAGTGCTTTATGTAGGCAAATACATCAAATACTTATTTAAACAAATCTGGCACTCAAATGTACAAGAGCATGTAACACTGCTGTGGTGGGAAAAACACCCAGTTGTCATACTTGAGTAAAAATAAAGATAGCTTAATTGAAAATTACTCATGTAAAAGTGAAAATCACACAGTAACATTTCTATTTGAGTAAAAGTCTAAAAGTATTTGGTTTTAAATATACTTAAGTATCAAAAGTAAAAGTATAAATAATTTCAAATTCTTTATATTAAGCAAATCAGATGGCCCATTATTCTTGTTATTTTTATTTAGTGATAGCAAGGAGGCACACTCCAACACTCACACTATAACACTCATTTACAACAAAAAAGTATCTGTGTTGAGTGAGGCTGCCAGATCAGAGGCAGTAGGGATGACCAGGAAAGGTTGTCTTGATAAGTACGTGAATTGAACCAATGCTTACAAGTAGCATTCAAGCATTCAAAATCTAACAAGTGGGCTACTTTTGGGTGTCAGGGAAAATATATGGAGTAAAAAATAGATTACTTTGTTTAGGAATATTTTGAAGTAAAAAATATAAATAGTAATGTAAGTACAGATGACCCCAAAAAAAAGACTTTAGTACTTTGAAGTATTTTAACTTAAGTACACCAATGCAACTTTGCGGCCTAGGCCTACCCTTGGTTACCACTTGAGAATGTGGTAACTATGGTAACCATGGAACGTCTTTCTTTATTCTCCTTTGCTTGCAGTTTGGTTCTATCTGCTCTGAGATCAAATAATTAATCATCTCCTTTTTAATTCAACTTTAAAGTTCGTCTAATTTATTATCGTTCTTATCTGTGCAGTTGCTTGACATAAGCATAGGTCGCCATTCATGTCACATAAAATATTAATCACATTCTGTGCATGATTGTTCCAGCGGAGTAATTTTGTTTAATTGCTTATGCATGAAACCAGTCCCGTGTGTTAATAAATTACATTACCAAAGGTTATCTAGACTTTTCATGGCTGAAATACATTATTATCATGTATTTCCACTTACAACACTGTGCTATCCACTTCCAATGCATGCGAAATAGACGACATGCGCGTAATATCAATCATCCTTAATGATATTATGGATTATCGACAGTTAAAATATGTTAATGGTTATCTTTTGTATTTCAAACTGAGTTTTGTTGTAAGGAAATTGAGAATATTTGCATATGTATGAATAGAAGGCATAATCCTATAATAATCAGTAGATTGGATAGGCATACCTACATGATTTTGTTTTTATCAATTCAAAATGAAAACGACTTGATAAAATACTTCCTGCATGTAGTCTGTGGGAATCCACTTTTTTTCATTACAAACAGAGATAGCTTCAGTTTCCTATAAACTTGTTCTGTTGTGAACAGTGGTTGGTTGCGGTGTAAATTACTTCCAGACTACATAAAAAAAATGTTTGCGGGCTGCTGCCGACCAGGTTGGTTGAGCTCGAGCTCTCGTGCGGCGCCAGTGGGGAATCCGGTGGAACAATGAGACTTGAGCCATTGACTAGCGGCGGCGCCTCCCATCGCGAACACAACACACATATCCCATCATCATTACCATCATCCATCCCACTGCCCTGCAGCGACGCTCACTGCCTGGCCTGGCCTGACTGGCACCTAAATTAACATAGGACTGCTGTCCGCAGCTTCCCCTCCCCAACTGACCGCCTATCGGACACAATAAGGCTACAGCGCTGGCATTCTTTAGTTCACTCACAGAGTCAATCAAACCTGTCTGTCCAGCGGCCACCAAGTCAGTTTAAAGGACCAGATGTTACCATTCCTTTTACTGTGTGTGTAACATTGAGCAGGGGACTCAAGGGAGGAAAGCTCTACTAGTCTGTAGACTTTGGGGAGGGGACTCAAGGGAGGAAAGCTCTACTAGTCTGTAGACTTTGGGGAGGGGACTCAAGGGAGGAAAGCTCTACTAGTCTGTAGACTTTGGGGAGGGGACTCGGGGGAGGAAAGCTCTACTAGTCTGTAGACTTTGGGGAGGGGACTCGGGGGAGGAAAGCTCTACTAGTCTGTAGACTTTGGGGAGGGGACTCAGAGGAGGAAAGCTCTACTAGTCTGTAGACTTTGGGGAGGGGACTCTGGGGAGGAAAGCTCTACTAGTCTGTAGACTTTGGGGAGGGGACTCGGAGGAGGAAAGCTCTACTAGTCTGTAGACTTTGGGGAGGGGACTCTGGGGAGGAAAGCTCTACTAGTCTGTAGACTTTGGGGAGGGGACTCGGGGGAGGAAAGCTCTACTAGTCTGTAGACTTTGGGGAGGGGACTCAGGGGAGGAAAGCTCTACTAGTCTGTAGACTTTGGGGAGGGGACTCGGGGAAGGTTGCCTGCTAGTCTTCTCTACTCCCCACACCTTATAAAGCCCATTCATCAAAGCATTTTCTTTAAATTTATGACAATCAAACCTTCTGGTGAATTTGTACAAGGCCTATTTAGTTTACCTCTGAATGAAATGCATTAATTAAGCTACATATTATCATGCAGAAATGTATCAGTATTTCAAAAGTGGCCAGTGAAAGTTTACATTTTCCCATGCAGCACAATAACAGAAATAATATGCCTATAACCCCCATAGTTAATGGGCAAGGAAACCTCTCTCAACCAGTGCTCCAATCCATACGTTTAACCCGTGTTCATGTCGACTTGGAGGTAGGCTACTCAGACAGACTGAGATGAGGCTACCGTGTCACTAATCTACCGTACTGATTGGCACCAGTCGCCAGTCTCTGACGTAAACAGAGGCGACATCGACAACATAGAGATCCTATTAAATGAACTAATTCTATGGACCACATCCCAACTGTTTGGAATTGTCAAAGCAAAACGTGTTGTACGACAGCCGTGAACTTGTCTGTGATGAGTAATGTTGTAGCTTTAATAAACAACGTTTATTAAACATGTAGGCTACCTACATCAGAATCCCTTTGATTGGCCAAGTACACATACCCAGAATTTTAGTTGTTGATCGGGTGCAGCTTGCAATAGACACCGTATAGAGACCGAAACAGACAGAGGAATTTTACACAAGGTTACATCCTGTACATTACATATATCAATGGATTTCACAGGGTAATAACTTTCTTTGACCAGAGGGAGGCAATAGTTCGTTGAGCTCATTCATGGGAAAAAGATTCAGAGACATGCAACTAGGTTATTCAACATCAAAGGGAAACATGATATTAATATACCACTAATAGCAATAACGGTAATGATAATAATGTGGATGTCATGATGTTATTATTACAATATCAACACTTATTATTATTAGGCATTGTTTTATTTGTGTTACTATTATTATTATCAGTAATGTTATTGTTATTATTATCAATAATGTTATTGTTGTTATTATTATCATTAATGTTATTTTTATTATTATCAATAATGTTATTGTTATTATTATTATCAGTAATGTTATTTTTATTATTCTCAATAATGTTATTGTTGTTATTATTATCAGTAATGTTATTTTTATTATTATCAATAATGTTATTGTTGTTATTATTATCAGTAATGTTATTTTTATTATTATCAATAATGTTATTGTTATTATTATTATCAGTAATGTTATTTTTATTATTCTCAATAATGTTATTGTTGTTATTATTATCAGTAATGTTATTTTTATTATTATCAATAATGTTATTGTTGTTATTATTATCAGTAATGTTATTTTTATTATTATCAATAATGTTATTGTTGTTATTATTATCAGTAATGTTATTTTTATTATTATCAATAATGTTATTGTTGTTATTATTTTCAGTAATGTTATTTTTATTATTATCAATAATGTTATTGTTGTTATTATTATCAGTAATGTTATTTTTATTATTATCAATAATGTTATTGTTATTATCAGTATCGTTATTGTCATTGTTACCAGTAATGTTATTGTTATTAGTATCAGTAATGGTATTGTTGTTATCAGCAATGTTATTGTTATCAGTAATGTTATGGTTATTATCAGCAATGTTATTGTTATTATTATCAGTAATGTTATTGTTGTTGTTATTATGACCGGTAATGTTATTATTATTATCATCAGTAATGTTATTCTTATTATTATCAGTAATGTTATTGTTGTTTTTATTATCGGTAATGTTGTTGTTATTGTTGTTATCAGTAATGGTATTGTTATTATCAGTAATGTTATTATTATTATCAGTAATGTTATTGTTGTTATTATTATTATTAACAGTAATGCTGTTGTTATTGTTGTTATCAGTAATGTTATTGTTATTATCATCAGTAATGTTATTATTATTATCGGTAATGTTATTGTTGTTATTATTATTATAATCAGTAATGTTATTGTTATTATTATTATCAGTCATGTTATTGTTGTTATTATTATCATCATAAGTAATGTTATTGTTGTTATTATTATTATCATCAGTGATGTTATTGTTATTATTATTATCAGTCATGTTATTGTTATTATTATTATCATCAGTAATGTTATTGTTGTTGTTATTATTATCAGTAATGTTATTGTTGTTGTTATTATTATCATCATCAGTAATGTTATTGTTATTATTATTATCAGTCATGTTATTGTTGTTATTATTATCATCATCAGTAATGTTGTTGTTGTTATTATTATCATCATCAGTATTGTTATTGTTGTTATTATTATTATCAGTAATGTTATTGTTATTGTTGTTATTATTATTAGTATCATCAGTAATGTTATTGTTATTATTATTATTATTATCATCAGTAATGTTATTGTTGTTATTATTATTATCAGTAATGTTATTGTTATTGTTGTTATTATTATTATTATCATCAGTAATGTTATTGTTATTATTATTATTATTATCATCAGTAATGTTATTGTTGTTATTATTATTATCAGTAATGTTATTGTTATTGTTGTTATTATTATTATTATCATCAGTAATGTTATTGTTATTATTATTATTATCATCAGTAATGTTATTGTTGTTATTATTATTATCAGTAATGTTATTGTTATTGTTGTTATTATTATTATCATCATCAGTAATGTTGTTGTTATTATTATTATTATCATCAGTAATGTTATTGTTGTTGTTATTATTATTATCATCAGTAATGTTATTGTTATTATTATTAGCTGACTATTATCATCAACGTAAATCATTGTTATTTGTATTTAGGCCGACTTCATTAATCTGATCATATGGCACAAAATAAATAAAAAGTCAAACAAATGTTTTGTCAAATATTACCCTGAGAGACCTCACTTGCTTTGGCAATGTTAACACGTTTCCCATGCCAATAAAGCCCCTTGAAATGAATTGACAGAGGGAGTGTTTCATTTCTACAGTAAAAGGCCTTTCTAGCTCCATGTTTAATTTCCCACGCCATCTTTTCGCATTATTTACAACGTTTTTCCATTGTAACTTTTGGAAAATGTAACTTTCCTACCAAAACGATGTCTCTGTATGTAGCAGCCGAGGCTACTTGATCTCTTGTTTGCGCAACACAATCACTTTTTTCAAGCGACAGGGTGTCTAGACACCCACGTGACGGGGCGCGCCAATGCGCACTGGAGACACAGAGCTCAGAGAGTTAGAAAGAGATAGCGAGCAAGAGAAGGCAAGGGCTCTTCAACTATTCGCGTCATTCGCAGACGTTTTCTGAAGATCGCATCACTTCTTTGTCGCCACTCAAATCGCTTTATTCCTTAGTCTACGGAAACCTCATTCAATAAGAGTCTGGATTAATTTATAAAGGGATATTTCGAGATATAATTCTGGTACAACGGACGGTAGACGGGGACTCTGTGCGACTGCCCTACTAAAGCAGATTTCTGTCTGGCACTAAAGCGGCTCCAGTTTTGGATTTGCTACCTAGTTTTGGATCTGTTTAGGGGATCCTTTCGTCCTCTCGCAACGTCTAAATCTATATTGAAGATCACATCATGTGCAGACAGATATGATATTTAGAAGATAAGGGATAAAACGTAGACAACAGCCTGTGTTAAAGCCTTTTTGCTCTCGGATCAAGGATTGTGTGGATTATTTTTTTTCCTACAGAAAACTGGACAGCTTCGTTTTTTCCCTCATGGATATATAGCCTAATTCTAGTATTTAACTAGGCAATTTATCTGCCCCAAATTACACAGATACCCAACTCGTAACCAACCATATGCGTAAAATATCATCTGTTACAATGTTTATCTTTCTACATGGGCTACTGAATGAACGGAACGAATGAAGCGTTTCATGTTCACAGTAGTTCAACGTTGTAACAAATTCTTTATGCTGCTATTTTGTATTCTAGATGCTCAACGTTCTTACATTGAAAAGTGTTTATATTTCGATATAGCTGCATTTTAGTTCGGACCATTATAGGTTTATAACTCCGTTAAGGTGATGGTGCATTTCTCCTTACAGAGAAGGTTACTATCACGACTGGAGCCTTGATTTTTTTTTGCGGGTTTGATTTTTTTTATTTTATTTTTTTTATTAAAGACTGGCGTATGCTACAGATTTTCTTGCCTTCTCCAACTCCTAGTTTCTCCATACTATTATCTCAGGCTGCTTGTCGTTGCCTGTACACGGATCCCGGAATCTTCATGATTTGCGTACATCATGCTCGTTTTTTAGCCGGGAAATCCTCTTTTCGTCCCGCATGTTTAGGACCAAACGAACTGGGCTCGTCCGGCGACTCTGGAGGAGCCGTGCGCCGGTCGAGGGCGACGGGGATGCGGATACACGAACGCATGGATCCGGGGGTTGCTGTATGGGTAAATCGACGAAGGTTGCCGGAAAAACTAGCGCCGGAACGGATGCTGAATTGAAATCCCTGACCCACTCGATACTGAAACAAATAAAAGAGAAACAATTAGAGGGGCTCTTGCAAGCGGTCGAGTCAAAGGGGGGTGCGCGGAGCCCCTGCCTGCTCCTACCCAGCA
Source organism: Oncorhynchus keta (assembly GCF_023373465.1). NCBI lineage: Eukaryota > Metazoa > Chordata > Actinopteri > Salmoniformes > Salmonidae > Oncorhynchus > Oncorhynchus keta. The sequence goes on from NC_068432.1 coordinate 46,889,980, forward strand.
AAGTGGACACCAAACTGGGTCAGCAGTCTTATTCCCTCCCCTTGCTGCTCTACAAAGTGTTTCGGTGGCCGGACCTCATGGATTGCTCGGAATTAAAAAGGCTGTCTTGCTGTGAATCCTATGGGGAAATTAACCCAGAACTCGTTTGCTGCAATCCACACCACATGAGCAGGCTTTGTGAACTCGGTAAGTTATTTATATATATTTTTTAAACCACAGATTATGACGTGGAAAAAAATCAGCAATTAGACCTAGACTGTAATTGGTACACTGTTTAATATTGTGTGTGGGTAAATTGATTGGCATGTAAACTTTCCCAGACACAATTACCGGTTGTGTCAATTGCAACGCTATAAGGTCAGACTTGGTTGGTATGACGTTTTAGCAGCACAACGGTTAGCATAATCACTATTTCCTTAAGGTTAGATGTATAAATTCTTCTTTCTAGGATATGGGAAATGAATCAACATTTGCTTTGAATGGCCCCTCACAAATCAAAACAGTTGCATTTATATTATGGCCTTATTATTTATAAACGGTAGACGTATTTTATTGGTGTGGCCAAGTTTATTCTTTTTTAAACTATGAAAGTCAATTACTTAAGAACAAAGTATTATTTACAATGACGGCCTATGAACAGCGGGATAATTGCCTTGTTGCCAGATTGCCAGACTTTTAGCTTGTCAGTTTAGGGATTCGATCTAGCAACCTTTCAGGTTACTGGCCCGCGCTAACCACTAGGCTACCTACTGCCCCTATTTTGGCCTAGTTATTGTTTTTATTTATAGATTTGTTTGCTTTTATACAAAAATTGAAATAATTTTCTAAACTGCACAGGGGATCTTGCTCTTAATTTGTACGTTTCCTATACCATTACCTTCTGTAGAATGCATTTATTAAACCCCTCTTGTACAGTATTGTGAACAAGGATGGCTTCAAACAGTTGTAGGAAGTAGTCAGGGGGGTCTTGTCACATGAAAGTACATTTATTTGATTGAACGTGACCATCTTTTAATGTAAGGCTACTTGTAATAACAAAGAAGATGCACAATATTCAACTATTTTAAATTTCCTATCCTTGACCTCCATGTATCTCGTTGTATTTGACAGTCAGTCTGGACCAAGTTAGTTTGCGTGCAGCCAGGCAGCGATTCCGATTGGAGTGTTCTGTTCTGGTGTGAGCAAAGAGGCCCGTATCTCCCACAGCCTGAGTCGGAGCCTAGTCAGATAGCCGCCTAGAGGCTGGCGCCAGGCGCCCCTTGTTTATCTCTTCGTCAGATATCAAGGCAATCGCCGCATGGCTGCCTCGCTGCCTGCCCTGCCTCCAACCCCCACTGATAACACAAACAGTTTCCCCAAAAGAATGCCAACTGTTATCATACGTTTCATCTTTCCCTGGAAGCTTTTTCTCATGCTCTGTTTTTGCTCTGTCTTTTCTCTCTCTCTCTTCTGTCTATTTCTTTCTTTTCATTTCAGAGTCTCCCCCTCCTCCTTATTCCCGATATCCAATGGACTTTCTTAAACCACCCGGTGAGTTTAGTTTGATTTTTCTCATGAATGTTAAGGTTTTTGGGGTTTGTATTTTTTCAGCATATGATTTTCCACGGTCATACACTTCAAATCAATACAAGTTAATATATATATATTTTTAGTAGTTATTTACCATTTGTGAAAAATATTACTTTATATTATAAATTTTATAACAATGTTATTACAACAAAGTTTATAGCAACATTATTACAACAACATTAAACTTTTGCCTGGTCATTTCTAAATACTTCTGTGAGGATATGGAAATGTTATGTTTGATTTATGACTGAGAGAGGGCTGTCTGGGCAGCGCCAGGGCCGACCAGGGCCCTTTAATAGAATGGTGGGTAGTCAAGGCCGACCAGGGCCCTTTAATAGAATGGTGGGTAGCCAAGGCCGACCAGGGCCCTTTAATAGAATGGCAGGTAGCCAAGGCCGACCAGGGCCCTTTAATAGAATGGCGGGTAGCCAAGGCCGACCAGGGCCCTTTAATAGAATGGTGGGTAGCCAAGGCCGACCAGGGCCCTTTAATAGAATGGCGGGTAGCCAAGGCCGACCAGGGCCCTTTAATAGAATGGCAGGTAGCCAAGGCCGACCAGGGCCCTTTAATAGAATGGCAGGTAGCCAAGGCCGACCAGGGCCCTTTAATAGAATGGCAGGTAGCCAAGGCCGACCAGGGCCCTTTAATAGAATGGTGGGTAGCCAAGGCCAGGGCCGACCAGGGCCCTTTAATAGAATGGCGGGTAGCCAGGGCCGACCAGGGCCCTTTAATAGAATGGTGGGTAGTCCAGGGCCCTTTAATAGAATGGTGGGGCCCTTTAATAGAATGGTGGGTAGCCAAGGCCGACCAGGGCCCTTTAATAGAATGGTGGGTAGCCAAGGCCGGGCCCTTTAATAGAATGGTGGGTAGCCAGGGCCAGGGCCCTTTAATAGAATGGTGGGTAGCCAGGGCCCTTTAATAGAATGGTGGGTAGTCAAGGCCAGGGCCCAGGGCCCTTTAATAGAATGGTGGGTAGCCAAGGCCAGGGCCGACCAGGGCCCTTTAATAGAATGGCGGGTAGCCAGGGCCGACCAGGGCCCTTTAATAGAATGGTGGGTAGCCAAGGCCAGGGCCGACCAGGGCCCTTTAATAGAATGGCAGGTAGCCAGGGCCGACCAGGGACCTTTAATAGAATGGTGGGTAGCCAAGGCCAGGGCCGACCAGGGCCCTTTAATAGAATGGCGGTTGGCCAAGGCCAGGGCCCTTTAATAGAATGGCGGTTGGCCAAGGCCAGGGCCCTTTAATAGAATGGCGGGTAGCTAAGGCCAGGGTCGACCAGGGCCCTTTACTAGAATGGCGGGAAGCCAAGGCCAGGTCCCTTTAATAGAATGGCGGGTAGCTAAGGCCAGGGTCGACCAGGGCCCTTTACTAGAATGGCGGGAAGCCAAGGCCAGGTCCCTTTAATAGAATGGCGGGTAGCCAAGGCCGACCAGGGCCCTTTAATAGAATGGCGGGTAGCCAAGGCCAGGGCCGACCAGGACCCGACCAGGGCCCTTTAATAGAATGGCCGGGTAGCCAAGGCCAGGGCCCTTTAATAGAATGGCGGGTAGCCAAGGCCGACCAGGGCCCTTTAATAGAATGGCGGGTAGCCAAGGCCAGGGCCGACCAGGACCCGACCAGGGCCCTTTAATAGAATGGCGGGTAGCCACGGCCAGGGCCCATTCCAGGCTGGCACCAGCTCTGCAGTGGTTGTCTGTCTGCACAAACTTTTGGCCGGAGGGGGTGACCTAGCAGGACAGATAAACAGTATTGGCACCAAAGGAGAGAGAGGAGACACACACAGGGAGGTAACATATACACACACGCAGTACACACGTACGCAAGTGCCAGTGTGTGTGTGTGTGTGTGTGTGCGTGTGTGCGTGTGTGTGTGTGAAGGGGTGGTGCCGTCTGCAGGGAGGGGAGAGAGCTTATGGGAAATATGGTTCACAAACACAAGGGGAAAAACAGAAAGATTTATGGAGCCATGTTTTATCTGTTGAATGAATCTGACTGTAGATTATGGCTGAGGGTTTGGGAGTGTCACACTGCTATGTGTGTGTGTGTGTGTGTGTGTGTGTGTGTGTGTGTGTGTGTGTGTGTGTGTGTGTGTGCGTGTGCGTGTGCGTAGAGCTTTTGTGTGTCCATGCAGGCCTGTCATTAGGTCTGTGAGCCATTTTAGAAGGAAGTCTATTATCTCAACTATATATATATATATATATATATATATATATATATATATATATAAAACAGTATTTGTCTGCCAAAAAGGGAAGTTTAAGATTAAACTGCTGTGTTTGCAGCTATAGACAATCATGAGACTCATCCAAGTCTCTAATATGGGCAGATAGATGTTTATTTTTTGTATTTAACTAAGCAAGACAGTTAAGAACAAATTCTTATTTACAATGGCAGCCTACCGGGGAACAGTGAGTTAACTGCCTTGTTCAGGGGTAGAACGACAGATTTTTACCTTGTCAGCCCGGGGATTCAATCCAGCAACCTTTCTGTTACTGGCTCAATGCTCTAACCACGAGGCTACCTTCCGCCTCTACACTCTAACCACGAGGCTACCTGCCGCCTCCACACTCTAACCAGGAGGCTACCTGCCGCCTCTACACTCTAACCACGAGTCTCCCTGCCGCCTCTACACTCTAACCACGAGGCTACCTGCCGCCTCTACACTCTAACCACGAGGCTACCTGCCGCCTCTACACTCTAACCACGAGGCTACCTGCCGCCTCTACACTCTAGCCACGAGTCTCCCTGCCGCCTCTACACTCTAACCACGAGGCTACCTGCCGCCTCTACACTCTAACCACGAGTCTCCCTGCCGCCTCTACACTCTAACCACGAGGCTACCTGCCGCCTCTACACTCTAACCACGAGGCTACCTGCCGCCGCTACACTCTAACCACGAGGCTACCTGCCGCCTCTACACTCTAACCACGAGGCTACCTGCCGCCCCTGTCATGTCTATGTTAAACTTTAGATACATATGATACATGGTGATCATCATTTTAGTGGCGCAGCGGTCTAAGGCACTAGCCTCCTGCGAGGCTAGCTGGGTAGGATGACATGGTTAGGGAGGCAGCTTCCTGCGAGGCTAGCTGGGTAGGATGACATGGTTAGGGAGGCAGCTTCCTGCGAGGCTAGCTGGGTAGGATGACATGGTTAGGGAGGCAGCTTCCTGCGAGGCTAGCTGGGTATGATGACATGGTTAGGGAGGCAGCTTCCTGCGAGGCTAGCTGGGTAGGATGACATGGTTAGGGAGGCAGCTTCCTGCGAGGCTAGCTGGGTATGATGACATGGTTAGGGAGGCAGCTTCCTGCGAGGCTAGCTGGGTAGGATGACATGGTTAGGGAGGCAGCTTCCTGCGAGGCTAGCTGGGTAGGATGACATGGTTAGGGAGGCAGCTTCCTGCGAGGCTAGCTGGGTATGATGACATGGTTAGGGAGGCAGCCTCCTGCTAGCTGGGTAGGCTAGCTGGGTAGCTGGGTATGACATGGTTAGGGAGGCAGCTTCCTGCGAGGCTAGCTGGGTATGATGACATGGTTAGGGAGGCAGCTTCCTGCGAGGCTAGCTGGGTAGGATGACATGGTTAGGGAGGCAGCTTCCTGCGAGGCTAGCTGGGTATGATGACATGGTTAGGGAGGCAGCTTCCTGCGAGGCTAGCTGGGTATGATGACATGGTTAGGGAGGCAGCTTCCTGCGAGGCTAGCTGGGTATGATGACATGGTTAGGGAGGCAGCTTCATGGTTAGGGAGGCAGCTGCGGCTAGGCTGGAGGCTAGCTGGGTAGGATGACATGGTTAGGGAGGCAGCTTCCTGCGAGGCTAGCTGGGTATGATGACATGGTTAGGGAGGCAGCTTCCTGCGAGGCTAGCTGGGTATGATGACATGGTTAGGGAGGCAGCTTCCTGCGAGGCTAGCTGGGTATGATGACATGGTTAGGGAGGCAGGCTAGCTGGGTCCATGGTTAGGGAGGCAGCTTCTGCGAGGCTAGCTGGGTAGGATGACATGGTTAGGGAGGCAGCTTCCTGCGAGGCTAGCTGGGTATGATGACATGGTTAGGAGGCAGCTTCCTGCGAGGCTAGCTGGGTAGGACATGGTTAGGGAGCTGGGCTGGGTAGGATGACATGGTTAGGGAGGCAGCTGGGTCTGCATGAGGCTAGCTGGGTATGATGACATGGTTAGGGAGGCAGCTTCCTGCGAGGCTAGCTGGGTATGATGACATGGTTAGGGAGGCAGCTTCCTGCGAGGCTAGCTGGGTAGGATGACATGGTTAGGGAGGCAGCTTCCTGCGAGGCTAGCTGGGTATGATGACATGGTTAGGGAGGCAGCTTCCTGCGAGGCTAGCTGGGTATGATGACATGGTTAGGGAGGCAGCTTCCTACGAGGCTAGCTGGGTATGATGACATGGTTAGGGAGGCAGCTTCCTGCGAGGCTAGCTGGGTAGGATGACATGGTTAGGGAGGCAGCTTCCTGCGAGGCTAGCTGGGTATGATGACATGGTTAGGGAGGCAGCCTCCTGCGAGGCTTCACTAATGTCCACTACACTTCAACTGGTCTTTTTGGAGTGCCACACACACACGCACGCACGCACGCACACACACACACACACACACACACACACACACACACACTCTCTCTCTCTCTCTCTAGTCTCTCCTCTGGTCATGGGTAGGTGGAAAGAAGAAAGAGAGATGGAGGAAGACAGAAAGAGAGAGGGAGGAAAGGAAGACACCGAGAGAGGGAGGGATATGGAGTGAGAGAGGGAAGAAAGATGCGAGAGAGAGAGAGGGAGGAAAGGAAAACAGAGAGGAGGAAAAGCCCAGGGCAGAGTTCCCCCTAAAGCAGAGAAGGAGAAAATATCTTTCAATGAACAGTGGGAAAGAAAGGAGAGGAAGGCATGTGCAGCTGGGATTCTTGGAGGTTTATAGAACTAGAGGAGAGGTCAGACTATAGACAATCAGACTATATAGAACTAGAGGAGAGGAGTCAGACTATATAGAACTAGGACAGATGAACTAGAGGAGACGAGTCAGACTATATAGAACTGAGGAGAGGAGTCAGACTATATAGAACTAGAGGAGAGGAGAACTCAGACTATATAGAACTAGAGGAGAGGAGTCAGACTATATAGAACTAGAGGAGAGGAGTCAGACTATAGTCAGAACTAGAGGAGACGAGTCAGACTATATAGAACTAGAGGAGATGAGTCAGACTATATAGAACTAGAGGAGACGAGTCAGACTATATAGAACTAGAGGAGAGGAGTCAGACTATATAGAACTAGAGGAGAGAGAGTCAGACTATATAGAACTAGAGGAGAGGAGTCAGACTATATAGAACTAGAGGAGAGTCAGAGTCAGACTATATAGAACTAGAGGAGAGAGTCAGACTATATAGAACTAGAGGAGACAAGTCAGACTATAGAACTAGAGGAGAGAGAGTCAGACTATATAGAACTAGAGGAGAGGAGACTCTAGAGGAGATGAGTCAGACTATATAGAACTAGAGGAGAGGAGTCAGACTATATAGAACTAGAACTAGAGGAGAGGAGTCAGACTATATAGAACTAGAGGAGGAGAGAACTAGAGGAGAGAGTCAGACTATATAGAACTAGAGGAGAGGTCAGAGAACTCAGACTATATAGAACTAGAGGAGAGGTCAGAGAACTAGAGGAGACAAGTCAGACTATATAGAACTAGAGGAGAGTCAGAGAACTAGAGGAGAGGAGTCAGACTATATAGAACTAGAGGAGAGGAGTCAGACTATATAGAACTAGAGGAGAGGAGTCAGACTATATAGAACTAGAGGAGAGGAGTCAGACTATAGAACTAGAGGAGAAGAGTCAGACTATATAGAACTAGAGGAGAGGAGTCAGACTATATAGAACTAGAGGAGAGGAGTCAGACTATATAGAACTAGAGGAGAGGAGTCAGACTATATAGAACTAGAGGAGAGGAGTCAGACTATATAGAACTAGAGGAGAGGAGTCAGACTATATAGAACTAGAGGAGAGGAGTCAGACTATATAGAACTAGAGGAGAGGAGTCAGACTATATAGAACTAGAGGAGAGGAGTCAGACTATATAGAACTAGAGGAGATGAGTCAGACTATATAGAACTAGAGGAGAGGAGTCAGACTATATAGAACTAGAGGAGAGGAGTCAGACTATATAGAACTAGAGGAGAGGAGTCAGACTATATAGAACTAGAGGAGAGGAGTCTAGAGGAGAAGAGTCAGACTATATAGAACTAGAGGAGAAGAGTCAGACTATATAGAACTAGAGGAGAAGAGTCAGACTATATAGAACTAGAGGAGAAGAGTCAGACTATATAGAACTAGAGGAGAGGAGTCAGACTATATAGAACTAGAGGAGAAGAGTCAGACTATATAGAACTAGAGGAGAAGAGTCAGACTATATAGAATTAGAGGAGAGGAGTCAGACTATATAGAACTAGAGGAGACGAGTCAGACTATAGAACTAGAGGAGAAGAGTCAGACTATATAGAACTAGAGGAGAAGAGTCAGACTATATAGAACTAGAGGAGAGGAGTCAGACTATATAGAACTAGAGGAGAAGAGTCAGACTATATAGAACTAGAGGAGACGAGTCAGACTATATAGAACTAGAGGAGATGCTGAATGACGGCTCCCTTGGCTCCCTTGGCCCTCTGTCTGTCAGGCATCTGTCCACTTCAGTCCTTGTGTGTGTGTGTCCACTATAGCTCTTTTTAATCCTCTGAATCTTCACCACAGTGTTCCACTGGTCACATTACCATGCTAACTAACATCTCTGACTCCTCACCACAGTGTTCCACTGGTCACATTACCATGCTAACTAACATCTCTGACTCCTCACCACAGTGTTCCACTGGCCACATTACCATGCTAACTAACATCTCTGACTCTTCACCACAGTGTTCCACTGGTCACATTACCATGCTAACTAACATCTCTGACTCCTCACCACAGTGTTCCACTGGCCACATTACCATGCTAACTAACATCTCTGACTCTTCACCACAGTGTTCCACTGGTCACATTACCATGCTAACTAACATCTCTGACTCCTCACCACAGTGTTCCACTGGCCACATTACCATGCTAACTAACATCTCTGACTCCTCACCACAGTGTTCCACTGGCCACATTACCATGCTAACTAACATCTCTGACTCCTCACCACAGTGTTCCACTGGTCACATTACCATGCTAACTAACATCTCTGACTCCTCACCACAGTGTTCCACTGGTCACATTACCATGCTAACTAACATCTCTGACTCCTCACCACAGTGTTCCACTGGTCACATTACCATGCTAACGAACATCTCTGACTCCTCACCACAGTGTTCCACTGGCCACATTATCAAATGGATTACATGGTGGTCGGGTCTTCGTAGCAATGCTGTGCCTCGTCACTCACAATAGGTGGAATACCCCAGGGTTCCTGTCCCACTACACCTGCAGATATAACACATAGTATATATTATTGATGATGGCATAGGCATAGCTGTGTAGTAGAAAGAGGTTTTTCTCTGCCTGCCCTTGGGTTCTATAGTGTGTGTATGTCAACTTTGACTCCCCTGGGGTTAAGAGCATGATATTGTAAGGGCCTTGTGAGTGTCTTTGCAGAACCAGTAGAACCAAGTACTGAACATGTAGAACAAGGAAAAGGATCCATTCGAGGGACAGACAGACACACAGACAATCAATCCTTACTGGACCCAGAGCTGGTCGTTCGCTGGTCAAGTTCAATAGAAGGACTGAATGACTGCCACTGAATGACTGCAACTGAATGACTGCAACTGAATGACTGCAACTGAATGACTGCCACTGAATGACTGCCACTGAATGACTGCCACGTCATGGGCACTACAGATCTGAGTGTGTGTGGACACTTAGCCAACAGGACATGTGATTAATAATCACTTCATATTAATACGAGTCAGTAATAAGGGTTTAGTAGTTCACTGATGTTTCCAATGTCTGAAGTTTATGACTATATTATATAATCATTCAGCTATAAAAACACCAAAGGGAGTCAGACTTATGTTTCAGTGTCTGTTGCTGAATGCGTAAATCTAAACAAGAGAGCGTGAGAGTGTTTGTGAGAGAGAGACGAGAGAGAGGGGGGGTGGGGGGGGTTCTTTATGGAACAAGAATCAGATGTACGTGTCAGTCTGTCTCTCCACGGTCATTACCAGAGCTGCCGTGATAATACCTAGTTTGTTTTAGCTCCCTGGGAAATGAATCATACAGTGTTTGAAGCTGCTGCCTACCTCTCTCTCCCTCTCCCCCTCTCTCTCTCTCTCTTTTTGTCTCTCCTCTCTCTCTCTCTCGCTCTCTCTCTCTCTCTCTCTCTCTCTCTCTCTCTCTCTCTCTCTCTCTCTCTCTCTCTCTCCCCCTCTCTCTCTCTCTCTCTCTCCCTCTCTCTCTCTCTCTCTCTCTCTCTCTCTCTCTCTCTCTCTCTCTCTCTCTCTCTCATCTCTCTCTCTCTCTCTCTCTCTCTGCCTCTCTTTCTCTCTCTCTCTCTCTCTCTCTCTCTCTCTCTCTCTCTCTCTCTCTCTCTCTCTGTCTCTCTTTCTCTATGTTACTTACTTACACTTTCAAACTCTTCCTCCATATTTGATGTTTGTTTCTGTTTTACACCGCCCCCCTCTCTTTCTCCATCACTCTCTCTGACTGAATCTTCCAGATATTGGTTCTGGATGAGCTCCACCTCAGGCCTGTGGTCAGTGAACCGTGCCCAGGAAACCAGGCCTGCCTCCTGGACAGCCATGAAAGAGAGGCAGGCTGTTTCACCGTGGCCCTGAATCTCTTTAGGTTGACCACAGTACCGGGGCTGGTCTAGCCTAGGCGTGAACTAGCCTGGTCCCAGATATGTTGGTGCTGTCTTTCCAACTACTGGTCATTCATGAGTTGGCAAGACAGCACAAACAGATCTGGAACCAGGCTAGAATCCTGTCTCTAATTTGTAGGCAGTAATGCTAGTAGTCTTGCATTGCCTAATGGGGCTGTGCTCTGCTCTGCTCTCAGGCTCTGGTGATGGAAGGTGTAGGACAGAGTCCGTTGACATGTATAGAATGGAATGTATCATTACTGAATACCAGCCAGCCAGTCAGTCAGTCAGCTAGACACTGAGACACAGCCCAGCCAGCAGGCCAGTCAGTCAGCCAGTCAAGAGACAGCATAGCCTTCCCTCCCCTAGCTCCCTGGTGTTTTAACAGAGTCCTTCTGATCCTAGAGAGGCTGAGACTGGAAAAGCTTCATGACTGGATCTGATGTGATAGTAGTAGTCGTCTTATAGAGGAGTAATAATACAACATAGAGGAGTTATAATACTACACAGAAGAGTTATATACACTACATAGAGGAGTTATAATACTACATAGAGTTATAATGCTACATAGAGGAGTTATAATACTACATAGAGGAGTTATGTACACGACATAGGGGAGTTATATACACTACATAGAGTTATAATACTACATAGAGGAGTTATAATACTACAGAGGAGTTATGTACACGACATAGGGGAGTTATATACACTACATAGAGTTATAATACTACATAGAGGAGTTATAATACTACATAGAGGAGTTATATGCATAGAGGAGTTATATACACTACATAGAGGAGTTATAATACTACATAGAGGAGTTATATACACTACATAGAGGATTTATAATACTACATAGTGGAGTAATATACTACATAGAGCTACATAGAGGTGTTATAATACTACATAGAGTTATACTATATAGAGGTGTTATAATACTACATAGATTTATAATACTACATAGAGGTGTTATAATACTACATAGAGGAGTTATATTACTACATAGAGTTATAATACTACATAGAGGTGTTATAATACTACATATAGTTATAATACTACATAGAGGTGTTATAATACTACATATAGTTATAATTCTACATAGAGGAGTTATAATACTACATAGAGTTATAATACTACATAGAGGTGTTATAATACTACATATAGTTATAATTCTACATAGAGGAGTTATAATACTACTTACATTTACATTTAAGTCATTTAGCAGACGCTCTTATCCAGAGCGACTTACAAATTGGTGCATTCACCTTATGACATCCAGTGGAACAGCCACTTTACAATAGTGCATCTAAATCTTTTAGGGGTGTGAGAAGGATTACTTATCCTATCCTAGGTATTCCTTAAAGAGGTGGGGTTTCAGGTGTCTCCGGAAGGTGGTGATTGACTCCGCTGTCCTGGCGTCGTGAGGGAGTTTGTTCCACCATTGGGGGGCCAGAGCAGCAAACAGTTTTGACTGGGCTGAGCGGGAACTGTACTTCCTCAGTGGTAGCGAGGCGAGCAGGCCAGAGGTGGACGAACGCAGTGCCCTTGTTTGGGTGTAGGGCCTGATCAGAGCCTGGAGGTACTGAGGTGCCGTTCCCCTCACAGCTCCGTAGGCAAGCACCATGGTCTTGTAGCGGATGCGAGCTTCAACTGGAAGCCAGTGGAGAGAGCGGAGGAGCGGGGTGACGTGAGAGAACTTGGGAAGGTTGAACACCAGACGGGCTGCGGCGTTCTGGATGAGTTGTAGGGGTTTAATAGCACAGGCAGGGAGCCCAGCCAACAGCGAGTTGCAGTAATCCAGACGGGAGATGACAAGTGCCTGGATTAGGACCTGCGCCGCTTCCTGTGTGAGGCAGGGTCGTACTCTGCGGATGTTGTAGAGCATGAACCTACAGGAACGGGCCACCGCCTTGATGTTAGTTGAGAACGACAGGGTGTTGTCCAGGATCACGCCAAGGTTCTTAGCGCTCTGGGAGGAGGACACAATGGAGTTGTCAACCGTGATGGCGAGATCATGGAACGGGCAGTCCTTCCCCGGGAGGAAGAGCAGCTCCGTCTTGCCGAGGTTCAGCTTGAGGTGGTGATCCGTCATCCACACTGATATGTCTGCCAGACATGCAGAGATGCGATTCGCCGCCTGGTCATCAGAAGGGGGAAAGGAGAAGATTAATTGTGTGTCGTCTGCATAGCAATGATAAGTGACTTGGTGTATAGCGAGAATAGGAGAGGGCCTAGAACAGAGCCCTGGGGGACACCAGTGGTGAGAGCGCGTGGTGAGGAGACAGATTCTCGCCACACCACCTGGTAGGAGCGACCTGTCAGGTAGGACGCAATCCAAGCGTGGGCCGCGCCGGAGATGCCCAACTCGGAGAAGAGTTACATAGAGTTATAATACTATATAGAGGTGTTATAATACTACATAGAGTTATAATACTACATAGAGGAGTTATAAACACTACATAGAAGATCAATTACACATATCCCTTTCTGCTACGTCTTCTATTGTTGGCATCACTATTAGATCACTTGGGGTTAATCTCAGCAGGGACGGGGGGTTAATCTCAGCAGGGACAGGGGGATTCATCTCAGCAGGGACAGGGCATTCATCTCAGCAGGGACGGGGGTTCATCTCAGCAGGGACAGGGGGTTAATCTCAGCAGGGACAGGGGCATTCATCTCAGCAGGGACAGGGGATTCATCTCAGCAGGGACAGGGGGTTAATCTCGGCAGGGACAGGGGATTCATCTCAGCAGGGACAGGGGCATTCATCTCAGCAGGGACAGGGGGTTAATCTCAGCAGGTACAGGGGATTCATCTCAGCAGGGACAGGGGATTCATCTCAGCAGGGACAGGGGGTTAATCTCAGCAGGGACAGGGGGGTTAATCTCAGCAGGGACAAGGGGGTTAATCTCAGCAGGGACAGGGGGGTTAATCTCAGCAGGGATGGGGGGGGTAACCTCAGCAGGGACAGGGGGTTAATCTCAGCAGGGACAGGGTGATTCATCTCAGCAGGGACGGGGCATTCATCTCAGCAGGGACAGGGGGTTAATCTCAGCAGGGACAGGGGGGTTAATCTCAGCAGGGACAGGGGGGTTAATCTCAGCAGGGACAGGGTGATTCATCTCAGCAGGGACAGGGGGGTAATCTCAGCAGGGACAGGGGGGTTAATCTCAGCAGGAACAGGGGGGGTAATATCAGCAGGGACAGGGGGGTTCATCTCAGCAGGGACAGGGTGATTCATCTCAGCAGGGACGGGGGTTAATCTCAGCAGGGACAGGGGGGTTAATCTCAGCAGGGACAGGGGGGTTAATCTCAGCAGGGACAGGGGGGTTAATCTCAGCAGGGACAGGGTGATTCATCTCAGCAGGGACGGGGGTTAATCTCAGCAGGGACAGGGGGTTAATCTCAGCAGGGACAGGGGATTCATCTCAGCAGGGACAGGGGATTCATCTCAGCAGGGACAGGGGATTCATCTCAGCAGGGACAGGGGGATTCATCTCAGCAGGGATAGGGGGGTTAATCTCAGCAGGGACAGGGGGATTCATCTCAGCAGGGACGGGGGGATTCATCTCAGCAGGGACAGGGGGATTCATCTCAGCAGGGACAGGGGATTCATCTCAGCAGGGACGGGGGGATTCATCTCAGCAGGGACAGGGGGATTCATCTCAGCAGGGACAGGGGATTCATTTTAGCAGGGATAGGGGGATTCATCTCAGCAGGGACAGGGGATTCATCTCAGCAGGGACAGGGGATTCATCTCAGCAGGGACAGGGGATTCATCTCAGCAGGGACAGGGGGATTCATCTCAGCAGGGACAGGGGATTCATCTCAGCAGGGACAGGGGATTCATCTCAGCAGGGACAGGGATTCATCTCAGCAGGGACAGGGGATTCATCTCAGCAGGGACAGGGGACAGGGATTCATCTCAGCAGGGACAGGGGATTCATCTCAGCAGGGACAGGGGATTCATCTCAGCAGGGACAGGGATTCATCTCAGCAGGGACAGGGGATTCATCTCAGCAGGGACAGGGGGATTCATCTCAGCAGGGATAGGGGGTTAATCTCAGCAGGGACAGGGGATTCATCTCAGCAGGGACGGGGGATTCATCTCAGCAGGGACAGGGGGATTCATCTCAGCAGGGACAGGGGATTCATCTCAGCAGGGATAGGGGGATTCATCTCAGCAGGGACAGGGGATTCATCTCAGCGGGGACAGGGGATTCATCTCAGCAGGGACAGGGGATTCATCTCAGCAGGGACAGGGATTCATCTCAGCAGGGACAGGGGATTCATCTCAGCAGGGACAGGGGATTCATCTCAGCAGGGACAGGGGATTCATCTCAGCAGGGACAGGGGATTCATCTCAGCAGGGACAGGGGATTCATCTCAGCAGGGACAGGGGATTCATCTCAGCAGGGACAGGGGATTCATCTCAGCAGGGACAGGGGGATTCATCTCAGCAGGGACAGGGGGATTCATCTCAGCAGGGACAGGGGGATTCATCTCAGCAGGGACAGGGGGTTCATCTCAGCAGGGACAGGGGATTCATCTCAGCAGGGACAGGGGGATTCATCTCAGCAGGGACAGGGGGATTCATCTCAGCAGGGACAGGGGGATTCATCTCAGCAGGGACAGGGGATTCATCTCAGCAGGGACAGGGGATTCATCTCAGCAGGGACAGGGGATTCATCTCAGCAGGGACAGGGGGATTCATCTCAGCAGGGACAGGGGGAGACCAACGGAGACCGGGGAGAGAGAGTTTCCTCTGTCGGCTAGCATGCCATTAAGAAAATTTACTGTACACAGTTTTCAAGGCTGGGGCTATTTCCTGTCTCACTCATTGTTTTGGGGTTGATGGAGTGCATCCTGCTAACCTGTATATTCCTATTAGAGACTAGCTCTGATACACTCTCTGTCTCCCACATGACACACTATTCCATATGTAGTGCACTAGTTTTGACCAGGGCCTATAGGGAGTCCCATAGGGCTCCGGTCGAAGGTAGTCTATTTATAGGGAATAGGGTGCCGTTTTGGGACGGAACCAGGCTCTGATATGTAAAGTAGTGTTAATATACAATGGAGTCAGACATGTTTTTTAGGGCAAAGCCTGTTTTCCCTCCAAGCCAGGCATGTATTTATTCTGGGCCTCCCTCTGAGACATTTGGAGAGAAGAGAAAAAAAGGAAAACGTGATTGAGTTGGAAGGGTTGGGACTGAGAGAGAAGTAGCAGAGCAGGGGCACTGCTGGGTGTTTTATGTGGTGTGTTGAGACCTGCCAGGTCCTGCTGTCAGCCAGCAACTCTCTCTACCTCTCTCTCTCCATCCACCAAAATGGCCGCTCTAGTTGTCTCTCTGAGGAGAGACTGCTGAGGATTATGGGATTAGTCGTGGTTTGTGTTGGAGGCCTTCCCCTTCAGTTCTCAGGACTAGTCGTACTCTCTGGGCTGTTAAGACGTGATGTGTGGCTATACTTCTGTCTCTTCCTGGTGGTATGGTATATTTTATGTTATTTCACCAGAAAGACGAGCAGTGTGATACACTACATGGCCAAAAGTATGTGGACACCGGCTCGTCAAACATCTCATTCCAAAATCATAGACATTAATATGGAGTTGGTCCCCCCTTTGCTGCTATAACAGCCTCCACTCTTCTGGGAAGGCTTTCCACTAGATGTTGGAACATTGCTGTGGGGCTTCCATTCAGCCACAAGAGCATTAGTGAGGTCGGGCACTGATGTTGGGTCAATTAGGCCTGGCTCACAGTCGGCGTTCCAATTCATCCCAGGTGTTCGATGGGGTTGAGGTCAGGGCTCTGTGCAGGCCAGTTAAGTCCTTCCACACCGATCTCGACAAACCATTTCTGTATGGACCTCGCTTTGTGCACGGGGGGGCATTCTCATGCTGAAACAGGAAAGGGCCTTCCCCAAACTGTTCCCACAAAGCGTTACGATTTCCGTTCCCTGGAACTAAGGGTTGGCCCAGTAAGGCCATTCTACTGGCAATGTTTGTCTATGGAGATTGCATGGCAGTGTGCTCGATTTTACACACCTGTCAGCAATTGGTGTGGCTGAAATAGCCGAATCCACTTATTTGAAGGGGTGTCCACATACTGCTGTAAATATAGTGTAGGTAGTGAGTTAGCAGTAGTGTCTGTGGATCTGCGAGGTTAGTGCTCCTGGCTTGAACTGACTGAAAGACTCCCAGACTTCAGTGGTCCAGTGGGTCTTCATTTAGCCTGTGTGATTGACAGCTCTCACAGCTGCTCTCTGCTCAAACTGTGGTTGGTCTCTCATTCTAACACACTGTATTTTACCTCTGTCTCTCTCCTCTTCTCTCACAATCCCTCCATCTTTCTGTTCAGATTCTCCAGACTCGGGGCCTTCATCCACAGAGACTGGAGGAACTACCTACTCGGCCCCTGTGGGGCTCTCAGGTAAGACGCAAGGCCATGGTTTTAATTTATCTCTCTCACTCTTTCTGTTGCTCTCACTTTCTGTCTCCCACCCTCCCTCTGTCATGATGCTCTGGCTAGCTGGAGGGGCCCCCACCCTCCCTCTGTCATGATGCTCTGGCTAGCTGGAGGAGCCCCCATCCTCCCTCTGTCATGATCTCTGGCCTCTTCTTCCCCTCTTAGCTGTAATAAAGGAAGGAAGGCGTGTTCCTAGAGGTCCACATGAATTCCTCCCCCTCTCCTCTCCTTCTGTTTCCTATCTGTTCTGTTTGATGAAATCCAAACAAAAAACGTTGTTTGCTTCAGGGAGCACCGGCTAGTTTGTGTGTGTGTGTGTGTGTGTGTGTGTGTGTGTGTGTGTGTGTGTGTGTGTGTGTGTGTGTGTGTGTGTGTGTGTGTGTGTGTGTGTGTGTGTGTGTGTGTGTGTGTGTGTGTGTGTGTGTGTGTGTGTGTGTGTGTGTTTGCGCTTTTCGTGGTTTTGCCT
>NC_068432.1:46912313-46937313 GCF_023373465.1 Oncorhynchus keta
GACTGGGGTAGAGGCTGAGGGGCTGGGGTAGGAGCTGTGGGGCTGAGGTAGAGGCTGTGGGGCAGGGGTAGAGGCTGTGTGGCTGGGGTAGAGGCTGTGGAGCTGGGGTAGAGGCTGTGGGGCTGGGGTAGGAGCTGTGGGGCTGGGGTAGAGGCTGTGGGGCTGGGGTAGGGGCTGGGTTAGAGGCTGTGGGGCTGGGGTAGGAGCTATGGGGCTGGGTTAGAGGCTGTGGGGCTGGGGTAGGAGTTGTGGGGCTGGGTTAGAGGCTGTGGGTCTGGGGTAGAGGCTGTGGGACTGGGGTAGAGGCTGTGGGGCTGGGGTAGAGGCTGTGGGACTGGGGTAGAGGCTGTGGGGCTGGGGTAGAGGCCGTGGGGCTGGTGGGGTGGAAAGGTATCTCTTGTGTCTCACGCTTGAGTCTGGGGTGGGGGCGCTAGGGTCAGAGCGGGATTAGGTGTTGTATCTGAGTCCCTGTGCGTGCGAGTAGTGGTGGGGGTTGGGTTCAAAGCTGGAGGTGGCATGCCTGGTTGGTTGGTGCCGGCTAGGAGTGAGTAACAGGATCCCTTTGGCTCACTGCTCTGCTGTGGTGGTGCTGAGCTGACAGGTACGCTGCGTGTGACAGGCCCTCAGACGATGGTATAGAATGACCCACACAGGGACTGGCTGGCTCGCTGACTCACTGGCTGGCTGGCTGGCTCCCTGACTCGCTGGCTGGCTGGCTGACTGGCTCCCTGACTCGCTGGCTGACTGGCTCCCTGACTCGCTGGCTGGCTGGCTCCCTGACTGGCTGGCTCCCTGACTCGCTGGCTGGCTGTCTCCCTGACTCGCTGGCTGGCTGTCTCCCTGACTCACTGGCTGGCTGGCTCCCTGACTCACTGGCTGGCTGGCTCCCTGACTCACTGGCTGGCTGTCTCCCTGACTCGCTGGCTGGCTGGCTCCCTGACTCGCTGGCTCCCTGACTCGCTGGCTGGCTGGCTGGCTGGCTCCCTGACTCACTGGCTGGCTGGCTCCCTGACTCACTGGCTGGCTGGCTCCCTGACTCACTGGCTGGCTGTCTCCCTGACTCGCTGGCTGGCTGGCTTCCTGACTCGCTGGCTGGCTGTCTCCCTGACTCGCTGGCTGTCTCCCTGACTCGCTGGCTGGCTCCCTGACTCGCTGGCTGGCTGGCTCCCTGGCTCGCTGGCTGGCTCCCTCGCTGGCTGGCTGGCTCCCTGACTCGCTGGCTGGCTCCCTGACTCGCTGGCTGGCTGGCTGACTGACTGGCTGGCTCACTTACTCGCTGGCTGGCTGGCTCCCTGACTCGCTGGCTGGCTGACTCGCTGACTGACTGGCTGGCTGGCTCCCTGACTCACTGGCTGGCTCACTGTCTCGCTGGCTGACTGGCTGGATGACTGGCTCCGTGACTCGCTGTCTGACTGACTGGCTGACTCGCTGACTGGTTGGCTGGCTGGCTCCCTGACTCGCTGGTTGGCTGACTGGCTGGCTCACTGGCTGGCTCCCTGACTGGTTGGCTGTCTGGCTCCCTGACTCGCTGGTTGTCTGACTGGCTGACTCACTGGCTGGCTCCCTGACTCGTTGACTGGTTGGTTGGCTGGCTCCCTGACTCACTGGCTGGCTCCCTGATGGCTCCCTGACTCGCTGACTCGCTGGCTGACTGGCTCACTGACTCGCTGACTGACTCGCTGACTGACTGGCTGGCTCCCTGACTAGCTGACTGGTTGGCTGGCTGACTCGCTGGTTGGCTGACTGGCTGGCTCCCTGACTCGCTAGCTGGCTGGCTGGCTCGCTTGCTGACTGACTGGCTCGCTGGCTGGCTTGCTCACACACACAGACACGTACACACACACACACACACACACACACACACACACACACACACACACACACACACACACACACACACACACACACACACACACACACACACACACACACACACACACACAGACACTGGCTGGCTGGCTGGCTGGCTCACACACACACACACACACACACACACACACACACACACACACACACACACACTGGCTGGCGGCCTACTGTCACACAGGCGCAAGCCTAACTTTCTCCTCAGCAGGTTAAATTTAAGTTGGAGTGTATTATTGAAATGTTAGCTAGCTGACCCAGCCAGCCACCCTGAACCTGCTCAGTACAGCTAGCCTAGCTCAGTTGCTGGCTACTTAACGTAAGGTGTAGACTAGGTGGTTCTCTGGTAGCGTCTTCATGGTATGTCTTCTTCATACTATCAAGTAGCCTGTAGTAGCCTCTTGGTACTATGTTAGTACTTTCTACTGTGGTACTACACTATTACAAACACTACTCAGTCTGTACCTTTTCTCTTTCTGTCTTTAGCTTCAATGTATTAGTCTTACAGCGTACGCCTCTCCTCTTAGTTGAACACCCCATGCCACATTCTCAGTCTCTCTCTGGGTTGTGTCAGCTAGGTCATTATTGTCTCCTGGTCCCAGTGCTCTGAGAGGAGAGGTGGTTGGACCCTCCAGAGAACCATACCACGCTGCATCCCACTGCTGGCTTGCCTCTGAAAATAAGCAGGGTTGGTCCAGGTTGGTCCCTGGATGCACCTTTTCCTCAGGTCTACAAAAATATATATCCCAATGCCCCAGGGCAGTGATTGGGGACATTGCCTTGTGTAGGGTGCTGTCTTTCAGATGGGACGTTAAATGGATGGGACTCTCTGGTCACTAAAGATCCCATGCCACTTATCATAAGAGTAGGGATGTTAACCCTGGTGTCCTGGATAAATTCCCAATCTGGCCCTCATACCATCATGGTCACATAATCATCCCCAGCTTCCAATTGGCTCATTCATCCTCCTTCCTCTCCCCTGTAACTATTCCCCAGGTCGTTGCTGTAAATGAGAATGAGTTCTCAGTCAACTTCCCTGGTCAAATATTAAAAAATAATAATTCTAGCAAAGCTGCCACTGTCTACAATCCTATCAGAGGAGGAAAAACAGTCTACAGTCCTGTCAGAGGAGGAAAGACAGTCTACAGTCCTGTCAGAGGAGGAAAGACAGTCTACAGTCCTGTCAGAGGAGGAAAGACAGTCTACAGTCCTGTCAGAGGAGGAAAGGCAGTCTACAGTCCTGTCAGAGGAGGAAAGACAGTCTACAGTCCTGTCAGAGGAGGAAAGACAGTCTACAGTCCTGTCAGAGGAGGAAAGACAGTCTACAGTCCTGTCAGAGGAGGAAAGACAGTCTACAGTCCTGTCAGAGGAGGAAAGACAGTCTACAGTCCTGTCAGAGGAGGAAAGGCAGTCTACAGTCCTGTCAGAGGAGGAAAGACAGTCTACAGTCCTGTCAGAGGAGGAAAGGCAGTCTACAGTCCTGTCAGAGGAGGAAAGACAGTCTACAGTCCTGTCAGAGGAGGAAAGGCAGTCTACAGTCCTGTCAGAGGAGGAAACACAGTCTACAGTCCTGTCAGAGGAGGAAAGACAGAAATGACCCAGTGTTTGAGGAAAAGGCAATGAACAGGGAGGGTGACGACAATGGCCTCCTCAGAACAGAAAGCAAACATTTAAGAAAGTTAGTCAGTAGAAAGAGTGAGACAGTTAGGCTGAACTACCAGTTCATCACAGTTTAGAGATCCTTGACTTGAGAGTGAGACACCCTTGAATTGAACTTTTGCCTCAGAGTTTTACCTTTGGATATACATGGTAGACTGTAGTGAGGGCTCAGGGTGGGCCCTGCCTGCCTGCCAGGGTTATGAAGCTGTGTAGGGTTCAGAGAGAGTTGGGCTGGGCCCTGCCTGCCAGGGTTATGAAGCTGTGTAGGGTTCAGAGAGAGAGAGAGAGTTGGGCTGGGCCCTGCATGCCAGGGTTATGAAGCTGTGTAGGGTTCAGAGAGAGAGAGTTGGGCTGGGCCCTGCCTGCCAGGGTTATGAAGCTGTGTAGGGTTCAGAGAGAGAGAGAGTTGGGCTGGGCCCTGCCTGCCAGGGTTATGAAGCTGTGTAGGGTTCAGAGAGAGAGAGAGTTGGGCTGGGCCCTGCCTGCCAGGGTTATGAAGCTGTGTAGGGTTCAGAGAGAGAGAGAGTTGGGCTGGGCCCTGCCTGCCAGGGTTATGAAGCTGTGTAGGGTTCAGAGAGAGAGAGAGTTGGGCTGGGCCCTGCCTGCCAGGGTTATGAAGCTGTGTAGGGTTCAGAGAGAGAGAGAGTTGGGCTGGGCCCTGCCTGCCAGGGTTATGAAGCTGTGTAGGGTTCAGAGAGAGAGAGAGTTGGGCTGGGCCCTGCCTGCCAGGGTTATGAAGCTGTGTAGGGTAGGGTTCAGAGAGAGAGAGTTGGGCTGGGCCCTGCCTGCCAGGGTTATGAAGCTGTGTAGGGTTCAGAGAGAGAGAGGCTGGGCCCTGCCTAGGGTTGGGCTGGGCCCTGCCTGCCAGGGTTATGAAGCTGTGTAGGGTTCAGAGAGAGAGAGAGTTGGGCTGGGCCCTGCCTACCAGGGTTATGAAGCTGTGTAGGGTTCAGAGAGAGAGAGAGTTGGGCTGGGCCCTGCCTACCAGGGTTATGAAGCTGTGTAGGGTTCAGAGAGAGAGAGAGTTGGGCTGGGCCCTGCCTGCCAGGGTTATGAAGCTGTGTAGGGTTCAGAGAGAGAGAGAGTTGGGCTGGGCCCTGCCTGCCAGGGTTATGAAGCTGTGTAGGGTTCAGAGAGAGAGAGAGTTGGGCTGGGCCCTGCCTACCAGGGTTATGAAGCTGTGTAGGGTTCAGAGAGAGAGAGAGTTGGGCTGGGCCCTGCCTGCCAGGGTTATGAAGCTGTGTAGGGTTCAGAGAGAGAGAGAGTTGGGCTGGGCCCTGCCTGCCAGGGTTATGAAGCTGTGTAGGGTTCAGAGAGAGAGAGAGTTGGGCTGGGCCCTGCCTGCCAGGGTTATGAAGCTGGTTCATTGTATGAAGATATTCAAAAGAGAGGGGAACATTCCTTTTCCCTGGTGTGTTTTTTCACCAATGCCACAGAGAGAGAGACATACGGGTGGAGAGAGAGATACAGGTGGAGAGAGAGAGAGAGAGAGGTGGAGAGAGAGACAGGTGAGAGAGAGGTGGAGAGAGAGACAGGTGGAGAGAGAGAAAGACAGGTGGAGAGATAGAGAGAGAGAGAGACAGGTGGAGAGAGAGACAGGTGGAGAGAGAGAGAGAGAGAGAGACAGGTGGAGAGAGAGAGAGAGAGAGAGACAGGTGGAGAGAGAGAGAAAGACAGGTGGAGAGATAGAGAGAGAGACAGGTAGAGAGAGAAAGAGAGACAGGTGGAGAGAGGGAGAGAGAGAGAGAGACAGGTGGAGAGGGAGATACAGGTGGAGAGAGAGAGAGAGAGAGAGGTGGAGAGAGAGACAGGTGGAGAGGGAGATACAGGTGGAGAGAGAGAGAGACAGGTGGAGAGAGAGACAGGTGGAGAGAGAGGTGGAGAGAGAGAGAGGTGGAGAGAGAGGTGGAGAGAGAGTTGGGAGAGAGGTGGAGAGAGAAAGAGAGACAGGTAGAGAGAGAGAGGGAGGTACAATGCTCTTCTTACTGCTATTTCCAATCATAGCCAGCCTGACCATTCATGTGGAATCAGTTGGTGAAGTTGCAGCTAGAGGTCTGGGTAGGGAGACCAGAACCCTTGCCTGCCTGAAACTCCATGTAACTCCCTGTAATGTGATGTTTCTGTCATCTCAGTCAAATGTGACGGTCCTCAGCCCTATGCCCATGTCTCTAGGATGTGTCTCAAGGGAACTCATAGGTCTGCCCTAAGCCTAAACCACAAACATGTACCACAAATAATATGTAATAATCACTTCTGCTTTTAAAACAACAACAACTCGTTTTTTAGCTCCCAACTGGCCTGACTGGTTGCCTACAGGCCGTCAGCACTATGGTCTTTGCTGCAGCAGAGCAGCCTAGCGTCGGTTGCCGGGTTGGTTCCCACGGAGATCCCTGACATCCTGGATTTAGAACAATGCTGCTGGTTGTTCTGCCTGTGTTGCAGCGGCTACAGCATCGACACACTCGCTATAGATACGGTAAAGAGGTCAATGGAACATGGAAAGATGCTGTGGGAGAAAGCAGATTTAGGCTACATTTAGGCTATTATTTGGGTGTATTTCACTCTATGTTGTGGTAAAAATGTGAGCATAATGCTTGTATGGATGTCAGGCCATAAACGACTTCGACTACCAGCACCAATTTCTGCATGCTAGCTATGCTAACCAGGCTATACAAACAGCAGTCACTTCTTCTAAACCTGAAAAGGAACAACTTCTAAATGTTATGCAGAGAAATGACGGATTGGACTAATATCCATGTTGTTAGATCAGACTGGTTGATAGTTAACCAATCCAGCATCCTCCTTCTATCCCCCCACGGCCTCCTTCTATCCCCCCACGGCCTCCTTCTATCCCCCCACGGTCTCCTTCTATCCCCCCACGGCCTCCTTCTATCCCCCACGGTCTCCTTCTATCCCCCCACGGTCTCCTTCTATCCCCCCCACGGTCTCCTTCTATCCCCCCACGGTCTCCTTCTATCCCCCCACGGCCTCCTTCTATCCCCCCACGGTCTCCTTCTATCCCCCCACGGTCTCCTTCTATCCCCCCACGGTCTCCTTCTATCCCCCCACGGTCTCCTTTTATCCCCCCACGGTCTCCGTTCCATTGGCCTCTTTACCACATCATGGCTGCCTGGTATTGTGATGCTATCATTTCCATGGTAACGTAGAATGTTCATTCAGATGATGTTAACTGATGTGGCTCATGCAGTGGAATGTATTTATTGTAATGATGGCTACACTTCCTACTTTTACTTCCTGCATTGCTCCTATAGGTAAACTCGTAATGGCCGCCAGTCCACCCACTATACCATCACTGGCTTGAATGGTAATAACAAGCAGGCATTGAATATCCCTTTGAGCATGGTGAAGTTATTAATTACACTTTGGTTGGTGTGTCAATACACAGTCACCACAAAGATAGTAGTCTCTCTCTGTCTCTCGCTCTCACTCTCTCTGTCTCTCTCTGTCTCTCTCTGTCTCTCTCTGTCTCTCTGTCTGTCTCTCTCTCTCTCTCTCTCTCTCATTCCCAGTCCTCCTCTCCTCCCCAGCCCCTTTCTCTCCCTCTCTCCCAGGCCAGTCCTCCTCTCCTCCTCAGCCCCTTTCTCTCCCTCTCTCCCAGGCCAGTCCCAGTCCTCCTCTCCTCCTCAGCCCCTTTTTCTCCCTCTCTCCCAGGCCAGTCCCAGTCCTCCTCTCCTCCTCAGCCCCTTTCTCTCCCTCTCTCCCAGGCCAGTCCCAGTCCTCCTCTCCTCCTCAGCCCCTTTCTCTCCCTCTCTCCCAGGCCAGTCCCAGTCCTCCTCTCCTCCTCAGCCCCTTTCTCTCCCTCTCCCTTCCAAGGCCATTCCCAGTCCTCCTCTCCTCCTCAGCCCCTTTCTCTCCCTCTCTCCCAGGCCAGTCCCAGTCCTCCTCTCCTCCTTAGCCCCGTTCTCTCCCTCTCTCCCAGGCCAGTCCCAGTCCTCCCCTCCTCCTCAGCCCCTTTCTCTCCCTCTCTCCCAGGCCAGTCCCAGTCCTCCTCTCCTCCTCAGCCCCTTTCTCTCCCTCTCTCCCAGGCCAGTCCCAGTCCTCCTCTCCTCCTCAGCCCCTTTCTCTCCCTCTCTCCCAGGCCAGTCCCAGTCCTCCTCTCCTCCTCAGCCCCTTTCTCTCCCTCTCTCCCAGGCCAGTCCCAGTCCTCCTCTCCTCCTCAGCCCCTTTCTCTCCCTCTCTCCCAGGCCAGTCCCAGTCCTCCTCTCCTCCTCAGCCCCTTTCTCTCCCTCTCTCCCAGGCCAGTCCCAGTCCTCCTCTCCTCCTCAGCCCCTTTCTCTCCCTCTCTCCCAGGCCAGTCCCAGTCCTCCTCTCCTCCTTAGCCCCGTTCTCTCCCTCTCTCCCAGGCCAGTCCCAGTCCTCCTCTCCTCCTCAGCCCCTTTCTCTCCCTCTCTCCCAGGCCAGCCCCAGTCCTCCTCTCCTCCTTAGCCCCGTTCTCTCCCTCTCTCCCAGGCCAGTCCCAGTCCTCCTCTCCTCCTCAGCCCCTTTCTCTCCCTCTCTCCCAGGCCAGCCCCAGTCCTCCTCTCCTCAATAGCCCCGTTCTCTCCCTCTCTCCCAGGCCAGTCCCAGTCCTCCTCTCCTCCCCTGTTGTGTTTAGAGTGGCTAGAGTTTACCTTGGCTAATTGCTTGAGAGAGAATGCCTCTTGAAACTGTGCTGTCAGACAGAGAGGCTGATGCCCCAGGAAAAATACAACATTTATAGAAAGGTACTAACTCTCTGCTCTGCTCAACCCACCACGGCCACGCTGGGCACAAAGACAGAGCTTCCACAGAGAGTGTGTGTGTGTTTGGCCAGTCTTCTGGCCTGTGAGTGTGAGATCCGTATTCTTTCAGGTCTCTGAATGATTATTATTAAGTTGTGTAATAATGTCAGTCAGTCAGTCGGCCAGCTGGCGAGGCCATAACTTCCAGTGACTGTTACTGACGTGACTCAAACGTTCACCAAATGGCCTTCTTTTATTGGAAGTTCTCATGCCATTAGTCTACTAGGCTGTAGGGGATGTATCCTATAGGGGATGTATCCTATAGGGGATGTATCCTATAGGGGATGTATCCTATAGGGGATGTATCCTGTAGGGGATGTATCCTATAGGGGATGTATCCTATAGGGGATGTATCCTATAGGGGATGTATCCTATAGGGGATGTATCCTGTAGGGGATGTATCCTATAGGGGATGTATCCTATAGGGGATGTATCCTATAGGGGATGTATCCTATAGGGGATGTATCCTATAGGGGATGTATCCTGTAGGGGATGTATCCTATAGGGGATGTATCCTATAGGGGATGTATCCTATAGGGGATGTATCCTATAGGGGATGTATCCTATAGGGGATGTATCCTATAGGGGATGTATCCTATAGGGGATGTATCCTACAGGGGATGTATCCTATAGGGGATGTATCCTATAGGGGATGTATCCTACAGGGGATGTATCCTATAGGGGATGTATCCTATAGGGGATGTATCCTACAGGGGATGTATCCTGTAGGGGATGTATCCTACAGGGGATGTATCCTACTGGGGATGTATCCTGTAGGGGATGTATCCTATAGGGGATGTATCCTATAGGGGATGTATCCTATAGGGGATGTATCCTACAGGGGATGTATCCTATAGGGGATGTATCCTATAGGGGATGTATCCTACAGGGATGTATCCTACAGGGGATGTATCCTATAGGGGATGTATCCTACAGGGGGTGTATCCTACAGGGGATGTATCCTGTAGGGGATGTATCCTGTAGGGGATGTATCCTATAGGGGATGTATCCTATAGGGGATGTATCCTATAGGGGATGTATCCTGTAGGGGATGTATCCTGTAGGGGATGTATCCTATAGGGGATGTATCCTATAGGGGATGTATCCTATAGGGGATGTATCCTACAGGGGATGTATCCTATAGGGGATGTATCCTATAGGGGATGTATCCTACAGGGGATGTATCCTATAGGGGATGTATCCTGTAGGGGATGTATCCTGTAGGGGATGTATCCTGTAGGGGATGTATCCTACAGGGGATGTATCCTATAGGGGATGTATCCTATAGGGGATGTATCCTACAGGGGATGTATCCTACAGGGGATGTATCCTATAGGGGATGTATCCTACAGGGGGTGTATCCTACAGGGGATGTATCCTGTAGGGGATGTATCCTGTAGGGGATGTATCCTATAGGGGATGTATCCTATAGGGATGTATCCTATAGGGGATGTATCCTGTAGGGGATGTATCCTGTAGGGGATGTATCCTATAGGGGATGTATCCTATAGGGGATGTATCCAATAGGGGATGTATCCTACAGGGGATGTATCCTATAGGGGATGTATCCTATAGGGGATGTATCCTACAGGGGATGTATCCTACAGGAGATGTATCCTACAGGGGATGTATTCTATAGGGGATGTATCCTGTAGGGGATGTATCCTGTAGGGGATGTATCCTATAGGGGATGTATCCTATAGGGGATGTATTCTATAGGGGATGTATCCTACAGGGGATGTATCCTATAGGGGATGTATCCTATAGGGGATGTATCCTACAGGAGATGTATCCTACAGGGGATGTATTCTATAGGGGATGTATCCTGTAGGGGATGTATCCTGTAGGGGATGTATCCTATAGGGGATGTATCCTACAGGGGATGTATCCTATAGGGGATGTATCCTGTAGGGGATGTATCCTATAGGGGATGTATCCTATAGGGGATGTATCCAATAGGGGATGTATCCTACAGGGGATGTATCCTATAGGGGATGTATCCTACAGGGGATGTATCCTACAGGAGATGTATCCTACAGGGGATGTATTCTATAGGGGATGTATCCTGTAGGGGATGTATCCTATAGGGGATGTATCCTATAGGGGATGTATCCAATACGGGATGTATCCTACAGGGGATGTATCCTATAGGGGATGTATCCTATAGGGGATGTATCCTACAGGGGATGTATCCTACAGGAGATGTATCCTACAGGGGATGTATCCTATAGGGGATGTATCCTATAGGGGATGTATCCTATAGGGGATGTATCCTATAGGGGATGTATCCTATAGGGGATGTATCCTATAGGGGATGTATCCTGTAGGGGATGTATCCTATAGGGGATGTATCCTATAGGGGATGTATCCTATAGGGGATGTATCCTACAGGGGATGTATCCTGTAGGGGATGTATCCTATAGGGGATGTATCCTATAGGGGATGTATCCTGTAGGGGATGTATCCTGTAGGGGATGTATCCTATAGGGGATGTATCCTGTAGGGGATGTATCCTATAGGGGATGTATCCTATAGGGGATGTATCCTATAGGGGATGTATCCTATAGGGGATGTATCCTACAGGGGATGTATCCTGTAGGGGATGTATCCTGTAGGGGATGTATCCTATAGGGGATGTATCCTGTAGGGGATGTATCCTATAGGGGATGTATCCTACAGGGGATGTATCCTATAGGGGATGTATCCTATAGGGGATGTATCCTACAGGGGATGTATCCTATAGGGGATGTATCCTATAGGGGATGTATCCTATAGGGGATGTATCCTATAGGGGATGTATCCTATAGGGGATGTATCCTATAGGGGATGTATCCTGTAGGGGATGTATCCTATAGGGGATGTATCCTATAGGGGATGTATCCTGTAGGGGATGTATCCTGTAGGGGATGTATCCTATAGGGGATGTATCCTGTAGGGGATGTATCCTACAGGGGATGTATCCTACAGGGGATGTATCCTGTAGGGGATGTATCCTGTAGGGGATGTATCCTATAGGGGATGTATCCTATAGGGGATGTATCCTGTAGGGGATGTATCCTGTAGGGGATGTATCCTATAGGGGATGTATCCTACAGGGGATGTATCCTACAGGGGATGTATCCTGTAGGGGATGTATCCTGTAGGGGATGTATCCTGTAGGGGATGTACCCTGTAGGGGATGTATCCTATAGGGGATGTATCCTGTAGGGGATGTATCCTATAGGGGATGTATCCTATAGGGGATGTATCCTATAGGGGATGTATCCTATAGGGGATGTATCCTACAGGGGATGTATCCTGTAGGGGATGTATCCTATAGGGGATGTATCCTATAGGGGATGTATCCTGTAGGGGATGTATCCTATAGGGGATGTATCCTATAGGGGATGTATCCTACAGGGGATGTATCCTATAGGGGATGTATCCTATAGGGGATGTATCCTGTAGGGGATGTATCCTATAGGGGATGTATCCTATAGGGGATGTATCCTATAGGGGATGTATCCTATAGGGGATGTATCCTATAGGGGATGTATCCTATAGGGGATGTATCCTGTAGGGGATGTATCCTGTAGGGGATGTATCCTATAGGGGATGTATCCTATAGGGGATGTATCCTATAGCCAGGATAGTTGGTCACTGGTGTCGTTTAGGAGATATACATTTCATCCCCAAGCGTTGTCCTTATAAGAACTAAAAGGTAACTGGTGTTATCGGGTTTTATCGATTTTCTTATAAAGAAAGTACCAAATAGTTGTAAAGATTTAAGACAACGTATGTCGACTTTCCTTTCATTAAAGGCAGCTCTCTGTAGTCCAACAGACAGAGGAACAGACTGACAGAGACAGAAGGGGTCAGGCAGCGAAATAGAAGAGAATAGAGAGAGCAAAAGGAATGTCTTGTCATGACCTCTGACCCTTGGAATAGCCTGAGTAGGGTGTTGAGACTGACTGCCTGCCTTCCTCCCTCCCTCCCTCCCTTCCTATCTCTCTCCCTCCCCCTGTGTCTGATGAAGACAGGAACCATTATGTGACCGTCTCTGTCTGCTCCGATAAAGAGAGAGAGAGACTGTACATAGCGCAACTTTCCGTGGGCTTTAAGACCATGCGGACAGCTCCGAGCGGTCGGGAGGGCTGGAGTGTTTATCCACCCCCCCCACCACCACATCTAAAAATATAACATTTGAAATGTCTATATTATTATTTATTTTTAATTGTGAGTTTAATGCTTACTGTTCATTTCTGTTAATTTATTTCCCTTGTTTATTGTCTATTTCACTAGCTTTGGCAATTTAAACAGGTGATTCCCATGCCTATAAAGCCCTCTTAGATAAGATAGACTCCCATAGTAACCTTTCTGACTTTCTAACAGGAAGGTGCTATTTGGGACGAAGTCAGGATCCATGAGAACTTAGTCCCTGGTGTCTCCTCTGTATTTAATGTTGACAGTGTGAACTCACATTTGAAGGTTAAACAGTGAGCGAAAAAAAATCATTCTGTGACATCCAGGAATAGTAACGATCCGGAGTGTGGAGTCAGACACAAGTAATCATTAACTTTTCCAGACTGCTCTTCTCGCTGTCTCCAGTCCCTCTCCCTCTCTCTCTCCCTCCAGTCCCCCTCTCTCTCTCCCTCCAGTCCCCTCTCTCTCTCTCCCTCCAGTCCCCCCTCTCTCTCCCTCCAGTCCCCCTCTCTCTCCCTCCAGTCCCCCTCTCTCTCCCTCCAGTCCCCCTCTCTCTCTCCCTCCAGTCCCCCTCTCTCTCTCCCTCCAGTCCCCCGCTCTCTCTCTCTCCTCCCTCCAGTCCCCCTCTACATCCCCCTCTCTCTCTCCCTCCAGTCCCCCTCTCTCTCCCTCCAGTCCCCCTCTCTCTCTCCCTCCAGTCCCCCTCCCTCCAGTCCCCCTCTCTCTCCCTGCAGTCCCCCTCTCTCCCCTCCAGTCCCCCCCTCTCCCCTCCAATCCCCTCTCTCTCTCCTCCAATCCCCCTCTCTCCCTCCAGTCCCCCTCTCTCTTTCCCTCCAGTCCCCTCTCTCTCTCCCTCCAGTCCCCTCTCTCCCTCCAGACCCCCTCTCTCTCTCTCTCTCCAGTCCCCCTCCCTCCAGTCTCTCCCCCTCCAGTCCCCTCTCTCTCTCCCTCTCCAGTCCCCTCTCTCTCTCTCTCCCTCCAGTCCCCTCTCTCTCTCTCTCCTTTATTGGCATGGGAAACAGTCCCAAAGCAAGAGGTAGACAAGTGCAGCTATACAAAGTGAATAGCCTATAAAGTGAAAAACAACAAAAAGTCTGTACAAGTCTCTGAAAAACAACAAAAATCTCCCTCCAGCCCCCCTCTCTCCCTCCAGTCCCCTCTCTCTCTCTCCCTCCAGTCCCCCTCTCCCTCCCTTTTTTCTCTCCCTCCAGTCCCCCACCCAGTAGGTATGGGAGTTTTTCAAAATTGGATCTCTCTCCCTCCAGTCCCCCTCTCTCTCTCTCCCTCAGTCCAGTCCCCTCTCTCTCTCTCCCCTCCAGTCCCCTCTCTCTCTCAAAGTCCCCTCCAGTCCCCCTCTCTCTGTCCCTCCAGTCCCCCCTCTCTCTCTCCCTCCAGTCCCCTCTCTCTCTCTCCCTCCAGTCCCCTCTCTCTCTCTCCCTCCAGTCCCCTCTCTCCCTCCAGTCCCCTCTCTCTCTCTCCTCCAGTCCCCTCTCTCTCTCTCTCCCTCCAGTCCCCTCTCTCTCTCTCCCTCCAGTCCCCCTCTCTCCCTCCAGTCCCCTCTCTCTCTCTCCCTCCAGTCCCCCTCTCCCTCCCTCTCTCCTCCAGTCCCCCCTCTCTCTCCCTCCAGTCCCCCTCTCTCTCTCCCTCCAGTCCCCTCTCTCTCTCTCCTCCAGTCCCCTCTCTCTCTCTCCCTCCAGTCCCCCTCTCTCTGTCCCTCCAGTCCCCTCTCTCTCTCCCCTCCAGTCCCCTCTCTCTCTCTCTCCTCCAGTCCCCTCTCTCTCTCCCTCCAGTCCCCTCTCTCTCTCTCCTCCAGTCCCCTCTCTCTCTCCCTCCAGTCCCCTCTCTCTCTCCCTCCAGTCCCCTCTCTCTCTCCCTCCAGTCCCCTCTCTCTCTCCCTCCAGTCCCCTCTCTCTCTCTCCCTCCAGTCCCCTCTCTCTCTCCCTCCAGTCCCCTCTCTCTCTCCCTCCAGTCCCCTCTCTCTCTCTCCCTCCAGTCCCCTCTCTCTCTCTCCCTCCAGTCCCCTCTCTCTCCCTCCAGTCCCCCTCTCTCTCTCTCCCTCCAGTCCCCCTCTCCCTCCCTCTCTCCCTCCAGTCCCCCTCTCCCTCCCTCTCTCCCTCCAGACCCCCTCTCTCTCTCTCTCCCTCCAGTCCCCCTCTCTCTCTCCCTCCAGTCCCCTTTCTCTCTCCCTCCAGTCCCCTCTCTCTCTCTCCCTCCAGTCCCCTCTCTCTCTCTCCCTCCAGTCCCCTCTCTCTCTCTCCCTCCAGTCCCCTCTCTCTCTCTCTCCTCCAGTCCCCCCTCTCTCTCTCCCTCCAGTCCCCCTCTCTCTCTCCCTCCAGTCCCCTCTCTCTCTCCCTCCAGTCCCCTCTCTCTCTCTCCCTCCAGTCCCCCCTCTCTCTCTCCCTCCAGTCCCCTCTCTCTCTCTCCCTCCAGTCCCCTCTCTCTCTCTCCCTCCAGTCCCCTCTCTCTCTCCCTCCAGTCCCCCCTCTCTCTCTCCCTCCAGTCCCCTCTCTCCCTCTGCTTCCCAATAGGGGGGTAGACAACAACACCGGGTGCTGTTATTATAACTCTACTACTATCTTATAATCTTGTATTTTTATTATAAGGTAAAGATGTGATGTGATGTCATTTTAGTTTTCACAGCTTAGTTTTGGTTTCAACGTAGGTCTGTGAGCTTGTGAGTTAAACAACTGTGGCCTGGGTATATATTGTCCAGGGTCATCTACCTGAGGCTGTAAGAACACACGCAGGGGACAACACAAGCCAAAGAGTCTCGGAGCAGATGGCAGCATCCAACCGAGCATATCTCCATGTAGAAGAGGGGACGTGAGACAGCCACAAATCAACCTTCATTGGCCGTGTAAACAGATGTTTTATTTATTTAACTAGGCAGGTCAGTGTAGAACAAATTCTTATTTACAAATGACGGCCTACCCCGGCCAAACCCGGGCCAGTTGTGCACATCTCGGAGTATGAGACTCCCAATCACGGCTGGATGTGATGCAGGTACTGCAGTGACGCCTCTTGCACTGAGATGCAGTGTCTTAGACCACTGCGCCACTCAGGAGGCCCAAGATTTAAAGGTGTTATAGCAGGTGCAGTGAAAATGCATATATTACTGCCCCAAACAGCAGAATGTCTAGAAAATACAATACCTATACACAAATAACATTTAAAAAAGTAATCAAACAGACGTTGTATTTTCCTGTGAGCATTGTGACGTTATTAATTACACTTTGGGTGGTGTATCAATACACCCAGTCACTACAAAAGATACAGACATCCTTCCTAACTCAGTTGCCAGAGAGGAAGGAAACCGCTCAGGGATTTCACAATGGTTACAGAGGAGTTTAATGTCTGTGATAGGAGAAAAGTGAGGATGGATCAACAACGTTGTAGTTACTCCACAGTATTACCCTAAATGACAGTGAAAAGAAGGAAGCTTGTACACAATAAACATATTCCAAAACATGCATCCTGTTTGCAACAAGGCACTAAAGTAATACTGCAGAACATGAGGCAAAGCAATTACCTTCTTCAAATCAAATGTTATTTGTCACATACAAATAAATTGTTATGTTTGGGGCAAATCCAACACAACACATTGCTGAGTACCACTCACATCTACAAAAATGTCTAAAAACATGTTTTCACTTTGTCATTGTGAGGCAGTGTGTGTAGATGGGTACGAAAAACAAATGTATTTCATCCAGTTTGAATTCAGCCTGTAACACAACAACGTGGAATATGTCGAGGGGCGAATCCTTTCTGAAGGACCTGTAAACATTATATGAAGTGACCAGTGTTCAACGTCTCTATATTACATGGGGCGTTAGTGTCAAGGTGCCGGGCAGTGTACTGGGCAGGCTAGTGATGACTGTTCCACAGTCTGATGGCTTGGAGAAGCTGTTTAGAGTCTCTCTGTCCCGGCTTTGATGCACCAGTACTGTCTCGTCCTTGATGGTAGCAGGGGGCCGTGACTGAGGTCCTTAATGATCTTCTTGGCCTTCCTTTAACACCGGGTGCTGTAAATGGGTTTTGTTAAGAGGCAGGTTGTTTTCCTGACACCACTCCGCCAGGGCTCTAAACCTTCTCCCTCTCGGCCGTCTCCTCCTTGATGGTGATCAGACGTACCACTGTCGCGTCGTCGACTCGATGATTCAGTTGAGGAGTCGTGACAAGCCGCACAGTCGTGGGTGAACAGGGAGTGCAGGAAGTTAGTGAGCACGCACCCCTGGGGAGCCCCCCGTGTTGAGGAACAGTGTGGTGGAGGTCTTATTGCCTACCATAACACAGTATTTGTCTATGCCCCAAATGGCATCCTATACCCTATCTAGTGCACTACTTTTGGGCCAGGACCCATAGGGCACTATATAGGGAATAAGGTGCATTTGGGACTCTGGCTTTGTGTCTTTCAGAGGACAGAGTTTATTTTTGTTAGAAGGGAGTAGAGGAGGAGGGGGGTAACGTGCTCCCTCTCTGTTCCACTCCGTATCTCTCAGACCGACCCTATATGAAATGACACCAGGCCACACAAACAACATGCACACAGACGGAGAGAGAGAGAGAAAGAGGGAGGGAGGGAGAGTAAGTGGAAACAGTGCTCTGGTGTTGGCTGGGCTTGGAATGTCCCACCCAGGCCCAGAGCAGAGAGAGGCAGAGCAGAGTCTGCCCCAGGGGCTGGAAGGAGGATGGCTGCGGCGGCCGGGGTTCAGAGCTAAGGGCTGTAATTCATCTGCCTGTCTCTGGTCCAGTCACGCTGACGGCAGGCCCTGTCTGCCTCCCTCCCTGTCTCTGTGTGTGTGTGTGTGCGTGCGTGTGTGCGTGCGTGTGTGTGTGTGTGTGTGTGTGTGCGTGCGTGGGTGTGTGTCTGTGTGTGTGCGTGCATGTGTGTCTGTGTGCATGCGTGTGCGTGTGTGTGTGTGCGCATGCCTCTGGCCCTGGCTGTGCAAACATATAGAAGACACTTCAGCCACCGTGTCACAACGTCTGGCAGACAAAGACAGTAGAAATAGTCTACATATTGGAAACACTGGGATATAACCACAGTCCAGAGAGAGAGAGAGACAGCTGGGATATAACCACAGTCCAGAGAGAGAGACAGCTGGGATATAACCACAGTCCAGAGAGAGAGACAGCTGGGATATAACCACAGTCCAGAGAGAGAGACAGCTGGGATATAACCACAGTCCAGAGAGAGAGACAGCTGGGATATAACCACAGTCCAGAGAGAGAGACAGCTGGGATATAACCACAGTCCAGGGAGAGAGACAGCGGGGATATAACCACAGTCCAGAGAGAGAGACAGCTGGGATATAACCACAGTCCAGAGAGAGAGACAGCGGGGATATAACCACAGTCCAGAGAGAGAGACAGCTGGGATATAACCACAGTCCAGAGAGAGAGAGAGACAGCTGGGATATAACCACAGTCCAGAGAGAGAGACAGCTGGGATATAACCACAGTCCAGAGAGAGAGACAGCTGGGATATAACCACAGTCCAGAGAGAGAGACAGCTGGGATATAACCACAGTCCAGAGAGAGAGACAGCTGGGATATAACCACAGTCCAGAGAGAGAGACAGCTGGGATATAACCACAGTCCAGAGAGAGAGACAGCGGGGATATAACCACAGTCCAGAGAGAGAGACAGCTGGGATATAACCACAGTCCAGAGAGAGAGACAGCTGGGATATAACCACAGTCCAGGGAGAGAGACAGCTGGGATATAACCACAGTCCAGGGAGAGAGAGAGACAGCTGGGATATAACCACAGTCCAGGGAGAGAGAGAGACAGCTGGGATATAACCACAGTCCAGGGAGAGAGAGAGACAGCTGGGATATAACCACAGTCCAGGGAGAGAGACAGCTGGGATATAACCACAGTCCAGAGAGAGAGACAGCTGGGATATAACCACAGTCCAGAGAGAGAGACAGCTGGGATATAACCACAGTCCAGAGAGAGAGAGACAGCTGGGATATAACCACAGTCCAGAGAGAGAGACAGCTGGGATATAACCACAGTCCAGAGAGAGAGAGACAGCTGGGATATAACCACAGTCCAGAGAGAGAGACAGCTGGGATATAACCACAGTCCAGAGAGAGAGACAGCTGGGATATAACCACAGTCCAGAGAGAGAGACAGCGGGGATATAACCACAGTCCAGAGAGAGAGACAGCTGGGATATAACCACAGTCCAGAGAGAGAGACAGCTGGGATATAACCACAGTCCAGGGAGAGAGACAGCTGGGATATAACCACAGTCCAGGGAGAGAGAGAGACAGCTGGGATATAATCACAGTCCAGGGAGAGAGAGAGACAGCTGGGATATAACCACAGTCCAGGGAGAGAGAGAGACAGCTGGGATATAACCACAGTCCAGGGAGAGAGACAGCTGGGATATAACCACAGTCCAGAGAGAGAGACAGCTGGGATATAACCACAGTCCAGAGAGAGAGACAGCTGGGATATAACCACAGTCCAGGGAGAGAGACAGCTGGGATATAACCACAGTCCAGAGAGAGAGACAGCTGGGATATAACCACAGTCCAGAGAGAGAGAGACAGCTGGGATATAACCACAGTCCAGGGAGAGAGACAGCTGGGATATAACCACAGTCCAGAGAGAGATACAGCTGGGATATAACCACAGTCCAGAGAGAGAGACAGCTGGGATATAACCACAGTCCAGAGAGAGAGAGAGACAGATGGGATATAACCACAGTCCAGAGAGAGAGAGAGACAGATGGGATATAACCACAGTCCAGAGAGAGAGACAGCTGGGATATAACCACAGTCCAGAGAGAGAGACAGCTGGGATATAACCACAGTCCAGGGAGAGAGACAGCGGGGATATAACCACAGTCCAGAGAGAGAGACAGCTGGGATATAACCACAGTCCAGAGAGAGAGACAGCGGGGATATAACCACAGTCCAGAGAGAGAGACAGATGGGATATAACCACAGTCCAGAGAGAGAGAGACAGCTGGGATATAACCACAGTCCAGAGAGAGAGACAGCTGGGATATAACCACAGTCCAGGGAGAGAGACAGCGGGGATATAACCACAGTCCAGAGAGAGAGACAGATGGGATATAACCACAGTCCAGAGAGAGAGACAGCTGGGATATAACCACAGTCCAGGGAGAGAGAGAGACAGCTGGGATATAACCACAGTCCAGGGAGAGAGACAGCGGGGATATAACCACAGTCCAGAGAGAGAGACAGATGGGATATAACCACAGTCCAGAGAGAGAGACAGCTGGGATATAACCACAGTCCAGAGAGAGAGACAGCTGGGATATAACCACAGTCCAGAGAGAGAGACAGCTGGGATATAACCACAGTCCAGGGAGAGAGAGAGACAGCTGGGATATAACCACAGTCCAGAGAGAGAGACAGCTGGGATATAACCACAGTCCAGAGAGAGAGAGAGACAGCTGGGATATAACCACAGTCCAGAGAGAGAGACAGCTGGGATATAACCACAGTCCAGAGAGAGAGAGAGACAGCTGGGATATAACCACAGTCCAGAGAGAGAGACAGCGGGGATATAACCACAGTCCAGAGAGAGAGACAGCTGGGATATAACCACAGTCCAGAGAGAGAGAGACAGATGGGATATAACCACAGTCCAGAGAGAGAGACAGCTGGGATATAACCACAGTCCAGAGAGAGAGACAGCTGGGATATAACCACAGTCCAGGGAGAGAGACAGCTGGGATATAACCACAGTCCAGAGAGAGAGACAGCTGGGATATAACCACAGTCCAGAGAGAGAGAGAGCTGGGATATAACCACAGTACAGAGAGAGAGACAGCGGGGATATAACCACAGTCCAGAGAGAGAGACAGCTGGGATATAACCACAGTCCAGAGAGAGAGACAGCTGGGATATAACCACAGTCCAGAGAGAGACAGCTGGGATATAACCACAGTCCAGAGAGAGAGAGAGCTGGGATATAACCACAGTCCAGAGAGAGAGACAGCGGGGATATAACCACAGTCCCGAGAGAGAGACAGCTGGGATATAACCACAGTCTAGAGAGAGAGACAGCTGGGATATAACCACAGTCCAGAGAGAGAGACAGCTGGGATATAACCACAGTCCAGAGAGAGAGAGAGAGACAGCTGGGATATAACCACAGTCCAGAGAGAGAGACAGCGGGGATATAACCACAGTCCAGAGAGAGAGACAGCTGGGATAT
Organism: Oncorhynchus keta; assembly: GCF_023373465.1. Taxonomy (NCBI): domain Eukaryota; kingdom Metazoa; phylum Chordata; class Actinopteri; order Salmoniformes; family Salmonidae; genus Oncorhynchus; species Oncorhynchus keta. Next base: position 46,933,001 of record NC_068432.1, read on the forward strand.
AACCACAGTCCAGGGAGAGAGAGAGACAGCTGGGATATAACCACAGTCCAGAGAGAGAGACAGCTGGGATATAACCACAGTCCAGAGAGAGAGACAGCTGGGATATAACCACAGTCCAGAGAGAGAGAGAGACAGCTGGGATATAACCACAGTCCAGAGATAGAGACAGCTGGGATATAACCACAGTCCAGAGAGAGAGAGAGACAGCTGGGATATAACCACAGTCCAGAGAGAGAGACAGCGGGGATATAACCACAGTCCAGAGAGAGAGACAGCTTGGATATAACCACAGTCCAGAGAAAGAGACAGCGGGGATATAACCACAGTCCAGAGAGAGAGACAGCTGGGATATAACCACAGTCCAGAGAGAGAGACAGCTGGGATATAACCACAGTCCAGGGAGAGAGACAGCTGGGATATAACCACAGTCCAGAGAGAGAGACAGCTGGGATATAACCACAGTCCAGAGAGAGAGACAGCTGGGATATAACCACAGTCCAGAGAGAGAGACAGCTGGGATATAACCACAGTCCAGGGAGAGAGAGACAGCTGGGATATAACCACAGTCCAGGGAGAGAGAGACAGCTGGGATATAACCACAGTCCAGGGAGAGAGAGAGACAGCTGGGATATAACCACAGTCCAGAGAGAGAGACAGCTGGGATATAACCACAGTCCAGAGAGAGAGACAGCTGGGATATAACCACAGTCCAGGGAGAGAGACAGCTGGGATATAACCACAGTCCAGAGAGACAGACAGCTGGGATATAACCACAGTCCAGAGAGAGAGACAGCTGGGATATAACCACAGTCCAGAGAGAGAGACAGCTGGGATATAACCACAGTCCAGAGAGAGAGACAGCTGGGATATAATCACAGTCCAGAGAGAGAGAGACAGCTGGGATATAACCACAGTCCAGAGAGAGAGACAGCTGGGATATAACCACAGTCCAGAGAGAGAGAGAGAGACAGCTGGGATATAACCACAGTCCAGAGAGAGAGACAGCGGGGATATAACCACAGTCCAGAGAGAGAGACAGCTGGGATATAACCACAGTCCAGAGAGAGAGAGAGACAGCAGGGATATAACCACAGTCCAGAGAGAGAGACAGCTGGGATATAACCACAGTCCAGAGAGAGAGAGAGACAGCTGGGATATAACCACAGTCCAGAGAGAGAGACAGCTGGGATATAACCACAGTCCAGAGAGAGAGAGACAGCTGGGATATAACCACAGTCCAGAGAGAGAGACAGCTGGGATATAACCACAGTCCAGAGAGAGAGAGAGACAGCTGGGATATAACCACAGTCCAGAGAGAGAGAGAGCTGGGATATAACCACAGTCCAGAGAGAGAGAGAGACAGCTGGGATATAACCACAGTCCAGAGAGAGAGAGAGACAGCTGGGATATAACCACAGTCCAGAGAGAGAGACAGCTGGGATATAACCACAGTCCAGAGAGAGAGACAGCTGGGATATAACCACAGTCCAGAGAGAGAGACAGCTGGGATATAACCACAGTCCAGAGAGAGAGACAGCTGGGATATAACCACAGTCCAGAGAGAGAGAGAGACAGCTGGGATATAACCACAGTCCAGAGAGAGAGACAGCTGGGATATAACCACAGTCCAGAGAGAGAGACAGCTGGGATATAACCACAGTCCAGAGAGAGAGACAGCTGGGATATAACCACAGTCCAGAGAGAGAGACAGCTGGGATATAACCACAGTCCAGAGAGAGAGACAGCTGGGATATAACCACAGTCCAGAGAGAGAGACAGCTGGGATATAACCACAGTCCAGAGAGAGAGAGAGACAGCTGGGATATAACCACAGTCCAGAGAGAGAGACAGCTGGGATATAACCACAGTCCAGAGAGAGAGACAGCTGGGATATAACCACAGTCCAGGGAGAGAGAGAGACAGCTGGGATATAACCACAGTCCAGGGAGAGAGAGAGACAGCTGGGATATAACCACAGTCCAGAGAGAGAGACAGCGGGGATATAACCACAGTCCAGAGAGAGAGACAGCTGGGATATAACCACAGTCCAGAGAGAGAGACAGCGGGGATATAACCACAGTCCAGGGAGAGAGAGAGACAGCTGGGATATAACCACACCTCTTGCACTGAGATGCAATGCTTTAGACCGCTGCGCCACTCGGGAGGATCTTTGTGTGTGTGTGTGTGTGTGTGTGTGTGTGTGTGTGTGTGTGTGTGTGTGTGTGTGTGTGTGTGTGTGTGTGTGTGTGTGTGTGTGTGTGTGTGTGTGTGTGTGTGTGTGCGAGGCTCTTGTCAGCCAGGTCTGTGTTTGTGGTCTGCAGACGGAGGCTTCCAGACTGCTGTGTCTCCTCCCTGTTAGTCTTCGTGTCACTGCACTGCCTTAGCGATGTGTTGCTGCTCGCGGTAGCAACAGTCTGTTAGAGGTGTTAGCTAACACTGTTCAGCTGTTAACAGTCTGTTCTGGTTAACTGTAACTTAGTTGTGTTGTATCCATATCTTTGGAGGCTTGACTAGACGCTTGACTTCTCTCTCTCTCTCTCTCTCTCTCTGGCTCTGTCTCTCTCTCTGTGGCTCTGTCTCTGTCTCTCTCTCTCTCTCTCTCTCTCTCTCTCTCTCTCTCTCTCTCTCTCTCTCTACCTCTCTCTCTCTCTGTCTCTCTGCCTCTCTCTCTGTTTCTCTCTGTCTTTGCCTCTCTCTCTCTGTCTCTCTCTCTGTCTCTCTGTCTCCCTCTCTCTCTGCCTCTCTGTCTCTCTGCCTCTCTTTCCCTCTCTCTCTCTCTCTCTCTCTCGCTCTCTCTGGCTCTGTCTCTCTCTCTTTCTTTCTCTCTCTCTATACCTCTCTCTCTGTCTCTCTCTGTCTCTCTGCCTCTCTATCTCCATCTCTCTGTCTCCGTCTCCCTGTCTCCATCTCTCTGTCTCCGTCTCTCTGTCTCCGTCTCCATCTCTCTGTCTCCCTGTCTCTCTGTCTCCATCCCTCTGTCTCCATCTCTCTGTCTCCGTCTCTCTGTCTCTGTCTCCGTCTCCCTGTCTCCATCTCTCTGTCTCCGTCTCCATCTCTCTGTCTCCCTGTCTCTCTGTCTCCGTCTAACTGTCTCTCTGACTCCATCACTCTGTCTCCGTCTCTCTGTCTCCGTCTCTCTGTCTCTGTCTCTGTCTCCATCTCTCTGTCTCCATCTCTCTGTCTCCCTGTCTCCGTCTCTCTGTCTCTGTCTCCATATCTCTGTCTCCATCTCTCTGTCTCCATCTCTCTGTCTCCATCTCTCTGTCTCCATCTCCCTGTCTCCGTCTCTCTGTCTCCATCTCTCTGTCTCCGTCTCTCTGTCTCCATCTCTGTCTCCATCTCTCTGTCTCCATCTCTCTGTCTCCATCTCTCTGTCTCCATCTCTCTGTCTCTGTCTCCATCTCTGTCTCCATCTCCCTGTCTCCATCTCTCTGTCTCCATCTCTCTGTCTCTGTCTCCATCTCCCTGTCTCCGTCTCTCTGTCTCTCCGTCTCCCTGTCTCCGTCTCCCTGTCTCCGTCTCTCTGTCTCCGTCTCTCCTGTCTCCATCTCCCTGTCTCCGTCTCTCTGTCTCCGTCTCTCTGTCTCTGTCTCCCTCTCTCTGTCTCCGTCTCTCTGTCTCCCTGTCTCCATCTCTCTGTCTGCGTCTCCCTGTCTCCGTCTCTCTGTCTCCGTCTCTCTGTCTCCGTCTCCCTGTCTCCATCTCTCTGTCTCCGTCTCTCTGTCTCCGTCTCTCTGTCTCCATCTCTCTGTCTGTGTCTCTCTGTCTCCGTCTCCCTGTCTCCGTCTCTCTGTCTCCATCTCTCTGTCTCCGTCTCTCTGTCTCCGTCTCCCTGTCTCCATCTCTCTGTCTCCTTCTCTCTGTCTCCGTCTCCCTGTCTCCATCTCTCTGTCTCCGTCTCTCTGTCTCCATCTCTCTGTCTCCGTCTCCCTGTCTCCGTCTCTCTGTCTCTGTCTCCATCTCTCTGTCTCCGTCTCTCTGTCTCCGTCTCTCTGTCTCCGTCTCCCTGTCTCCATCTCTCTGTTCCGTCTCTCTGTCTCCCTGTCTCCATCTCTCTGTCTGTGTCTCTCTGTCTCCGTCTCTCTGTCTCCGTCTCCATCTCTCTGTCTCCGTCTCCCTGTCTCCATCTCTCTGTCTCTGTCTCCATCTCTCTGTCTCCATCTCTCTGTCTCCGTCTCTCTGTCTCCGTCTCTCTGTCTCCGTCTCCCTGTCTCCATCTCTCTGTCTCCGTCTCTCTGTCTCCGTCTCCCTGTCTCCATCTCTCTGTCTCCGTCTCCCTGTCTCCGTCTCCCTGTCTCCATCTCTCTGTCTCC
>NC_068432.1:46942313-46947313 GCF_023373465.1 Oncorhynchus keta
CTGTGGTTTCAGGCTGTGATGAATAGCTCTGTGGTTTCAGGTTGTGATGAATAGCTCTGTGGTTTCAGGCTGTGATGAATAGCTCTGTGGTTTCAGGTTGTGATGAATAGCTCTGTGGTTTCAGGCTGTGATGAATAGCTCTGTGGTTTCAGGTTGTGATGAATAGCTCTGTGGTTTCAGGCTGTGATGAATAGCTCTGTGGTTTCAGGCTGTGATGAATAGCTCTGTGGTTTCAGGCTGTGATGAATAGCTCTGTGGTTTCAGGCTGTGATGAATAGCTCTGTGGTTTCAGGCTGTGATGAATAGCTCTGTGGTTTCAGGCTGTGATGAATAGCTCTGTGGTTTCAGGCTGTGATGAATAGCTCTGTGGTTTCAGGCTGTGATGAATAGCTCTGTGGTTTCAGGCTGTGATGAATAGCTCTGTGGTTTCAGGCTGTGATGAATAGCTCTGTGGTTTCAGGCTGTGATGAATAGCTCTGTGGTTTCAGGCTGTGATGACAGGCTCAGACAAGCAGCTGTGTAATGACCTCCGACGCCAGCCTGCCAGGCCCCTCGCTTTCTTTCTCTCTCTGTGTGTGTCTCTCTCCTCTCTACCTTTATTCTCAAGAATTACAAACATACAGAGGAGAGAGAGAGAGAGAGAGAGAGACAGAGAGAGAGAGAGAGAGAGAGAGAGAGAGAGAGAGAGAGAGAGAGAGAGAGAGAGAGAGAGAGAGAGAGAGAGAGAGTCTGCAGCACCTGGCCTCACCCTATTAGAATCTGAAGTCAAATGTCTACTGCTTGCTGATGATCTGGTGCTTCTGTCCCCAACCAAGGAGGACCTACAGCAGCACCTAGATATTCTGCACAGATTCTGTCAGACCTGGGCCCTGACAGTAAATCTCAGTAAGATAGGTCCAGTTGCCAGGACAACAAATACAAATTGTATCTAGACACTGTTGCCCTAGAACACACAAAGAGTTATACCCACCTCAGCCTTAACATCAGCACCACAGATAACTTCCACAAAGTTGTGAACTATCAAAGACAAGGCAAGAAGGGTCTTCTATGCCATCAAAGGGAACATAAATCTTGACATCCCAATTAGGATCAGTTATAGAACGCATTTCCCTCTGCGGTTGTGAGGTTTGACGTCACAAAATGGGACAAACACCCAATTCAGACTCTGCATGCAGAATTCTGCTCAATTATATTTTGTCTTCAATGCAAAACCCCTAACAATGTATGCAGAGCAGAATAAGGACTATACCCACTAGTTGTCAACATACAGAAAAGATCTGTTAAATTCTACAACCACCTAAAAGGAAGCAATGCCCACATATTCCACCACAAAGTCCCCACCTACAGAGAGATGAACCTCGAGAAGATTCCCCTCAGCAAACTGGTTCTGGGGCTCTGTTCACAAACACAAACAGACCCCACAGAGCCCCAGGACAGCAAAATTATAGACCCAACAAATCACGAGGGAGGGGGGGAAGAGAGGGGGAGGGAGGGAGAGAGAGGAGGGGGGGGGGGGGGGAGGGGGGGGGGGGGGAGACGGAGGGAGACACGAGAGCAGGGTAGAGTAGAGAGCACAGCCCACAGGTGAGAGCTTTGCCTTGAATCGCTCACATCCAAGAACAATGAGAATATTAACTTTGAGACCTTTGAAATGACACACACACACACACACACACACACACACACACACACACACACACACACACACACACACACACACACACACACACACACACACACACACAGAGAGGGAGGAGCGGCCTGCTCTCCCTTTGTGCCTCTTTCCTCAATCTTTTATCCTCAGTCAGTTTGAGGAATGTTTTTTTTCTTTCTCAAACGTAAATGCTATGTCCTCAGTAGCCAGGGAGCTCGCTGGTTGGATTTACGATAATTCCCCTTGGCCTTACATCGGCCGACTTCAAAGAGGACGGCCCGCGAACAGCCTGTCATTTTGTGGAAGAACTGTTTTCCCTCCCTAGTGTTGTCATTTTCCTTTTACCACCAGTTCCTAATGAACTCTGGATGTGTGTCCAAAACAGCACCCTAATCCCTATATAGTGCACTACTTTAGACCAGAGCTGGCACCCTAATCCCTATATAGTGCACTACTTTAGACCAGGGCTGGCACCCTAATCCCTATATTGTGCACTACTTTAGACCAGGGATGGCACCCTAATCCCTATATAGTGCACTACTTTAGACCAGAGCACTATGGGCTACATTGTATAGTGAATAGGAAGCCATTTGAGATGAAGACTGGATCCTGAGCTCATAACAGGCTGTAGAGCAGCCTGACGAGAGCAGACTGAGATACTGCTCTATTGGCAGAACCAGATAGTTCCCTCTGCTCTGTCTCAGCTCTGGTTCTTCTGCTACACATATTACTGACTACATTCTGCCGGCCCAGAAAGATGAAAGGACTGGAGGGGGGATCGGGTGGATGGGGGGTGACCAAACTGACTGTAAGGGGCACCAAACTAAAGGGGGCACCAAACTGACTGTAAGGAGGCACCAAACTGACTGTAAGGGGGCACCAAACTGACTGTAAGGGGGCACCAAACTGACTGTAAGGAGGCACCAAACTGACTGTAAGGAGACACCAAACTGACTGTAAGGGGGCACCAAACTAAAGGGGACACCAAACTGACTGTAAGGAGGCACCAAACTGACTGTAAGGAGACACCAAACTGACTGTAAGGGGGCACCAAACTAAAGGGGACACCAAACTGACTGTAAGGAGGCACCAAACTGACTGTAAGGGGGCACCAAACTGACTGTAAGGAGGCACCAAACTGACTGTAAGGAGACACCAAACTGACTGTAAGGGGGCACCAAACTAAAGGGGGCACCAAACTGACTGTAAGGGGGCACCAAACTGACTGTAAGGAGGCACCAAACTGACTGTAAGGAGGCACCAAACTGACTGTAAGGAGACACCAAACTGACTGTAAGGGGGCACCAAACTGACTGTAAGGAGACACCAAACTGACTGTAAGGAGGCACCAAACTGACTGTAAGGAGACACCAAACTGACTGTAAGGAGGCACCAAACTGACTGTAAGGAGACACCAAACTGACTGTAAGGGGGCACCAAACTAAAGGGGGCACCAAACTGACTGTAAGGGGGCACCAAACTGACTGTAAGGGGGCACCAAACTGACTGTAAGGAGACACCAAACTGACTGTAAGGAGGCACCAAACTGACTGTAAGGAGACACCAAACTGACTGTAAGGGGGCACCAAACTAAAGGGGGCACCAAACTGACTGTAAGGGGGCACCAAACTGACTGTAAGGAGGCACCAAACTGACTGTAAGGGGGCACCAAACTGACTGTAAGGGGGCACCAAACTGACTGTAAGGAGGCACCAAACTGACTGTAAGGGGCACCAAACTGACTGTAAGGGGGCACCAAACTGACTGTAAGGGGGCACCAAACTGACTGTAAGGGGGCACCAAACTGACTGTAAGGGGGCACCAAACTGACTGTAAGGGGGCACCAAACTGACTGTAAGGGGGCACCAAACTGACTGTAAGGGGGCACCAAACTGACTGTAAGGGGGCACCAAACTGACTGTAAGGGGGCACCAAACTGACTGTAAGGGGGCACCAAACTGACTGTAAGGGGGCACCAAACTGACTGTAAGGGGGCACCAAACTGACTGTAAGGAGGCACCAAACTGACTGTAAGGGGGCACCAAACTGACTGTAAGGGGCACCAAACTAAAGGGGGCACCAAACTGAATGTAAGGAGGAACCAAACTGACTGTAAGGAGGCACCAAACTGACTGTAAGGAGACACCAAACTGACTGTAAGGAGGCACCAAACTGACTGTAAGGAGACACCAAACTGACTGTAAGGGGGCACCAAACTAAAGGGGGCACCAAACTGACTGTAAGGGGGCACCAAACTGACTGTAAGGAGGCACCAAACTGACTGTAAGGGGCACCAAACTGACTGTAAGGAGACACCAAACTGACTGTAAGGGGGCACCAAACTGACTGTAAGGAGACACCAAACTGACTGTAAGGGGGCACCAAACTGACTGTAAGGAGACACCAAACTGACTGTAAGGGGGCACCAAACTGACTGTAAGGAGACACCAAACTGACTGTAAGGGGGCACCAAACTAAAGGGGGCACCAAACTGACTGTAAGGAGGCACCAAACTGACTGTAAGGAGACACCAAACTGACTGTAAGGAGACACCAAACTGACTGTAAGGAGGCACCAAACTGACTGTAAGGAGACACCAAACTGACTGTAAGGGGGCACCAAACTGACTGTAAGGGGCACCAAACTGACTGTAAGGAGGCACCAAACTGACTGTAAGGAGACACCAAACTGACTGTAAGGGGGCACCAAACTAAAGGGGGCACCAAACTGACTGTAAGGGGGCACCAAACTGACTGTAAGGAGGCACCAAACTGACTGTAAGGAGACACCAAACTGACTGTAAGGGGGCACCAAACTGACTGTAAGGGGGCACCAAACTGACTGTAAGGAGGCACCAAACGGACTGTAAGGAGGCACCAAACTGACTGTAAGGAGGCACCAAACTGACTGTAAGGAGACACCAAACTGACTGTAAGGGGGCACCAAACTGACTGTAAGGGGGCACCAAACTGACTGTAAGGGGGCACCAAACTGACTGTAAGGGGGCACCAAACTGACTGTAAGGAGACACCAAACTGACTGTAAGGAGGCACCAAACTAAAGGGGGCACCAAACTGACTGTAAGGGGGCACCAAACTGACTGTAAGGAGACACCAAACTGACTGTAAGGGGGCACCAAACTGACTGTAAGGAGGCACCAAACTGACTGTAAGGGGGCACCAAACTGACTGTAAGGGGGCACCAAACTGACTGTAAGGGGGCACCAAACTGACTGTAAGGAGGCACCAAACTGACTGTAAGGAGGCACCAAACTGACTGTAAGGAGACACCAAACTGACTGTAAGGGGGCACCAAACTGACTGTAAGGGGGCACCAAACTGACTGT
>NC_068432.1:46949813-47007313 GCF_023373465.1 Oncorhynchus keta
TTGTGCGAATTCCAGAAATGTCTGTTGTTTTTGGAGGATGATTGTGTAATGAAGGATGCACTGTGATATTGATTATACTTTTTGAGTCATAGCGCTTTGTGGCTTTGTAGTTGAAACATATTGTGAAATGTCTACATACAGTATTTAGTTAAGAGTTGGCAGTAGTGAAACAGTTTGTTTCTTTTATCTCCTCGTTTACAGACTTTAAAGACTTTAATTGAGTAGTTGTTGATAAGAATTCCTCTTAAATCTCTCAGCCACTGCATCATCAGGCTGGTCAAAAAGACTGGTTTTCCTGTTGACTCACTAATGGACTCAATGTTGGCCAGTCTGCTTCCTTAATCATCTACCCACCCCCCCACCCCCTCTCCTTTCATCTGTCCTATCCTCTCTCCTCATTTCATCTTTCCTTCTGAGTCACTCATTTGAAATGAATAAAATACATGTTATGTTTAATCTGCTGTGTGTTCAGTCCAGTGTTGTAACCCTCCTCCGTCTCTCTCTGTCTCTCCCTATAGATTCCCAGGCTCTCCAGGAGTCGGGCGACAGATCCCACTGGTGCGTGGTTGCGTACTGGGAGGAGAAGACCCGTGTAGGGCGCCTCTACTCGGTCCAGGAGCCTTCCCTGAACATCTTCTATGACCTACCTCAGGGGAACGGCTTCTGCCTGGGCCAGCTCAGCTCCGACAACAAGAGCCCGCTGGCTCAGATGGTGCGGACCAAGATCGGCTACGGCATCCAGCTGAGTCGCGAGCCCGACGGTGTGTGGGTGTACAACCGCAGCTGCTACCCCATCTTCATCAAGTCGGCCACACTGGACAATCCCGACTCGCGGACTTTACTGGTGCATAAAGTGTTCCCCGGATTCTCCATTAAGGCCTTTGACTTTGAGAAGGCAGACAGCCTGCAGAGGCCTAACGATCAGGAGTTCACACAGCAGCCGAGGACTGGGTTTACTGTACAGATCAGCTTCGTGAAGGGCTGGGGTCAGTGCTACACAAGACAGTTTATTAGTAGCTGTCCCTGTTGGCTGGAGGTCATATTCAACAACCAATAAAAACAGATTACCTTCCTTCCCCTTCTTCTTCCTCGTTCTCCTCATTCGAGGACCAGGAGGGAACGGAGGACACAGACTAGTCCCTCACCTTTCCTTTTTTTCCCAGAAGACAGTGCTTCAAAAAGGAAGATGTTTAAAGAAGAGACAAACAAAACCCAGTATGACAAATGACTCAAAGATTTAATTAAAAGTGAAATTAAAAGCGAAAATGTATTTTATGTTATATATATAAATATATTATTACTTGTAAATATGAAGACGTTTTATATGCATCATTATTTATGTATTGTGCAATGTGTTGATGAGGAAAATAAAATGTGTTGATGAGGAAAATAAAACAAGATGCACTTTGCTTAATATAAATACAAACAAAGAAATGCCAAAATAAACAAGAGAAATTATATTTATCTACTGGTGTTTTTTTCTGTGGGTGCAGGTACTGAGGTACTGAGGTACTGAGGTGCTGAGGTACTGAGGTGCTGAGGTACTGAGGTGCTGAGGTACTGAAGTACTGGGGTGCTGAGGTACTGATGTACTGAGGTACTGGGGTGGAGAGGTACTGAGGTACTGATGTACTGAGGTACTGGGGTGCTGATGTACTGAGGTACTGAGGAGCTGAGGTACTGAGGAGCTGAGGTACTGAGGAGCTGAGGTACTGATGTGCTGAGGTACTGAGGAGCTGAGGTACTGAGGTACTGGGGTACTGAGGTGCTGAGGTACTGAGGAGCTGAGGTACTGAGGAGCTGATGTACTGAGGTGCTGGGGTGCTGAGGTACTGAGGTGCTGGGGTGCTGAGGTACTCAGGTGCTGAGGTACTGGGGTACTGAGGTGCTGAGGTACTGGGGTGCTGATGTACTGAGGTACTGAGGTGCTGAGGTACTGAGTTACTGGGGTGCTGAGGTACTGGGGTGCTGAGGTGCTGATGTACTGAGGTGCTGATGTACTGAGGTGCTGAGGTACTGGGGTACTGATGTGCTGAGGTACTGGGGTGCTGAGGTACTGATGTACTGAGGTACTGGGGTGCTGAGGTACTAATGTACTGAGGTACTGGGGTGCTGATGTACTGAGGTACTGAGGTGCTGGGGAGGTACTGAGGTACTGAGGTACTGAGGTGCTGAGGTACTGAGGTGCTGAGGAGCTGAGGTGCTGAGGAGATGAGGTACTGAGGTGCTGAGGTACTGGGGTGCTGAGGTACTGAGGTACTGGGGTGCTGAGATACTGAGGTGCTGAGGTACTGGGCTGCTGAGGTACTGAGGTGCTGAGGTGCTGAGGTACTGAGGTGCTGAGGTACTGAGGTGCTGAGGTACTGAGGTACTGGGGTGCTGAGGTACTGATGTACTGAGGTACTGGGGTGGTGAGGTACTGATGTACTGAGGTGCTGATGTACTGAGGTACTGGGGTACTGAGGTGCTGAGGTACTGAGTTACTGGGGTACTGATGTGCTGAGGTACTGGGGTGCTGAGGTACTGGTGTGCTGAGGTACTGGGGTGCTGATGTACTGAGGTACTGAGGTACTGGGGTGCTGAGGTACTGAGGTACTGAGTTACTGGGGTACTGATGTGCTGAGGTACTGATGTACTGGGGTGCTGAGGTACTGAGGTACTGGGGTGCTGAGGTTCTGATGTACTGAGGTACTGAGGTACTGAGGTAATGAGGTGCTGAGGAGCTGAGGTACTGAGGTACAGAGGTGCTGAGGAACTGAGGTACTGGGGTGCTGAGGTACTGAGGTACTGAGTTACTGGGGTACTGATGTGCTGAGGTACTGATGTACTGGGGTGCTGAGGTACTGAGGTGCTGAGGTACTGAGGTGCTGAGGTACTGAGGTGCTGAGGTACTGAGGTACAGAGGTACTGATGTACTGAGGTACTGGGGTGCTGAGGTACTGATGTACTGAGGTACTGAGGTACTGAGGTACTGAGGTACTGAGGTGCTGAGGTACTGAGGTGCTGAGGTACTGAGGTACAGAGGTGCTGAGGTACTGATGTACTGAGGTACTTGGGTGCTGAGGTACTGGGGTGCTGATGTACTGAGGTGCTGAGGTACAGAGGTACTGAGGTGCTGAGGTGCTGAGGTACTGAGGTACTGAGGTGCTGAGGTACAGAGGTACTGAGGTGCTGAGGTACTGAGGTACTGAGGTGCTGAGGTACTGAGGTGCTGAGGTACTGAGGTACTGAGGTACTGAGGTGCTGAGGTACTGAGGTGCTGAGGTACTGAGGTACTGAGGTGCTGAGGTACTGAGGTGCTGAGGTACTGAGGTACTGAGGTGCTGAGGTACTGAGGTGCTGATGTACTGAGGTGCTGAGGTACTGAGGTGCTGAGGTACTGAGGTGCTGAGGTACTGAGGTGCTGAGGTACTGAGGTACTGAGGTGCTGAGGTACTGAGGTACTGAGGTGAATCCAGATGTTCTTGAATGATGTCTTCTGTAGGATGGAAAGAGGCTGTAATGAGTAGCATACTAGAATCTAGACATTTGGTTTACACATTTAACTTAACAGTAAATTTTAGTCAGTTGAACATTTTGAATTGCTCTTTTGTATAATTATTTTTTTTAAGGCAACTGAATATTGACACAACACTATTCAACATGACACAAAATCCACACACTAACCCTGGCTAACCTTGGGCTTGATTCAATCCGTACAGCGGAAGTTTAGGCCTATAGCACATTTCAGATTGAGTCGTCATATGCAGCTTTTACTGTAAATGCAGTCTCCATAAATGCGAGAACGTTGCCTTTAAATTTAAATCGCAACACAATACAATTCTAATTTGCATATTGTTTTACCGCCTTTGTGTTAGCCAGGAGGATGAGATAGGATGTATTTGACATGTCATCCTCTGCTGCTAGCTCTGTTAACATGTTATCCTCTGCTAACAGCCGTATCTCAGGGCTCGTCGGGGCTTTCCGCCCCATTCTTCTTGTAGTTTGCAGTCGTCTAACAGCCGTAACTCAGGGCTCGTCGGGGCTTTCCGCCCCATTCTTCTTGTAGTTTGCAGTCGTCTAACAGCCGTATCTCAGGGCTCGTCGGGGCTTTACGCCCCATTCTTCTTGTAGTTTGCAGTCGTCTGACAGCCGTATCTCAGGGCTCGTCGGGGCTTTCCGCCCCATTCTTCTTGTAGTTTGCAGTCGTCTAACAGCCGTATCTCAGGGCTCGTCGGGGCTTTCCGCCCCATTCTTCTTGTAGTTTGCAGTCGTCTGACAGTCGTATCTCAGGGCTCGTCGGGGCTTTCCGCCCCATTCTTCTTGTAGTTTGCAGTCGTCTGACAGCTGTAACTCAGGACTCGTCGGGGCTTTCCGCCCCATTCTTCTTGTAGTTTGCAATCGTCTAACAGCCTAACTCTGAAAACCAACATCACTGTGCAGGACTAGTAGAGGCAGGCTGAAAACCAACATCACCATGCAGGACTAGTAGAGGCAGGCTGAAAACCAACATCACCATGCAGGACTGGTAGGGGCAGGCTGAAAACCAACATCACCATGCAGGACTAGTAGAGGCAGGCTGAAAACCAACATCACCGTGCAGGACTGGTAGAGGCAGGCTGAAAACCAACATCACCATGCAGGACTGGTAGAGGCAGGCTGAAAACCAACATCACCGTGCAGGACTGGTAGAGGCAGGCTGAAAACCAACATCACCGTGCAGGACTGGTAGAGGCAGGCTGAAAACCAACATCACCATGCAGGACTGGTAGAGGCAGGCTGAAAACCAACATCACCGTGCAGGACTGGTAGAGGCAGGCTGAAAACCAACATCACCATGCAGGACTGGTAGAGGCAGGCTGAAAACCAACATCACCGTGCAGGACTGGTAGAGGCAGGCTGAAAACCAACATCACCATGCAGGACTGGTAGAGGCAGGCTGAAAACCAACATCACCATGCAGGACTGGTAGAGGCAGGCTGAAAACCAACATCACCGTGCAGGACTGGTAGAGGCAGGCTGAAAACCAACATCACCATGCAGGACTAGTAGAGGCAGGCTGAAAACCAACATCACCGTGCAGGACTGGTAGAGGCAGGCTGAAAACCAACATCACCGTGCAGGACTAGTAGAGGCAGGCTGAAAACCAACATCACCATGCAGGACTAGTAGAGGCAGGCTGAAAACCAACATCACCGTGCAGGACTGGTAGAGGCAGGCTGAAAACCAACATCACCGTGCAGGACTGGTAGAGGCAGGCTGAAAACCAACATCACCGTGCAGGACTGGTAGAGGCAGGCTGAAAACCAACATCACCGTGCAGGACTGGTACATAACATGGCTGTTCCTTCATCACAGGACTAAGAGGCAGGCTGAAAACCAACATCACCGAGGACTAAACATCATAACCAACATCACCGTCAGGACTGGTACCCAGGCTGAAAATAACATCTCTACAGGACTCTGTACCGGTAGAGGCAGGCTGAAAGTCCAACATCACTCTGTACTGGTACCCCAGGCTGAAAACCAACATCACCGTGACTGGTAGAGGCAGGCTGAAAACCAATATACCTGCAGGACTCTGTACTGGCTGAAAACCAACATCACCATGTAGGACTGGTAGAGGCAGGCTGAAAACCAACATCACTCTGTACTGGTAGAGGCAGGTATAAAGGCTGAAAACTCCACAGGACTCTGTACTGGTAGGCTGAAAACCAACATCACCGTGCTCCACATTGACTCTGAAAACCAACATCACCCAGGACTGTATATAGTCTCCACATCACTCTGTAGGTACCCCCTGTATATAGTCTGAAAACCACATCACCATGACTCTGTAGAGGCAGGCTAAAACCCATCACCATATATAGTAGAGGCTCCAACATTGACTCTGTACTGGTACCTCCCTGTAAACTCCACATTGACTCTGGACTGGTACCCCCTGTAAACCAACATCACCATGCAGGACTATGTAGAGGCAGGCTGACCCATCACCATGCATATAGTCTGAAAACCAACATCACCATGCTGGACTGGTAGAGGCAGGCTGTAAAGTCCAACATCACTCTGGACTGGTACCCCAGGCTGTATATAGTCTCACATTGACTCTGGTAGAGGCAGGCTGAAAACCAACATCACATTGAGGACTGTACTGGTAAAACCAACATCCCTGTAGGACTATAGAGGCCTCCACATTGACTCTGTACTGGACCCCCTGTATATAGGCTCCACATTGACTCTGTACTGGTACCTCCAGGCTGAAAACCAACATCACCGTGTATATAGTCTCCACATTGACTCTGTACTGGTACCTCCTGTATATAGTCTCCACATTGACTCTGTACCGGTACCCCCTGTATATAGTCTCTACATTGACTCTGTGCTGGACTGGTATATAGGCTCCACATCACTCTGGACTGGTACCCCCTGTATATAGTCTCCACAGGACTCTGTAGAGGCTGGTACCAACATCACCATGCAGGACTAGTCTGAAAACCAACATCACTCTGTACTGGTACCTCCTGAAAACCAACATCACCATGCAGGACTCTGTACAGGCTGAAAACCCCACCATGCATACTAGTCTCCACATCACCATGCTGGACTGGTACCTCCAGGCTGTAAATCAACATCACCATGACTCTGTACTGGTACCTCCCATGTATAGTAGTCAGGCTGAAAACCAACATCACCTGTACAGGACTAGTGTATATCAGGCTGAAAACCACATCACTCTGTACTGGTACCCCCTGTATATAGTCTCCAACATTGACTCTGTACCAGTACCCCTGTATATAGTCTCCACATTGACTTCTCTCTGTAACCCCCTGTACAAAGAGATAAACATCATAATGAATTGCTTTCTGTACTGGTACCCCCCTGTATATAGTCTCTACATTGACTCTGTACCGGTACCCCCCTGTATATAGTCTCTACATTGACTCTGTACTGGTACCCCCTGTATATAGTCTCCACATTGACTCTGTACCGGTACCCCCTGTATATAGTCTCTACATTGACTCTGTACCGGTACCCCCTGTATATAGTCTCCACATTGACTCTGTACTGGTACCCCCCTGTATATAGTCTCCACATTGACTCTGTACTGGTACCCCCTGTATATAGTCTCTACATTGACTCTGTACTGGTACCTCCCTGTATATAGTCTCCACATTGACTCTGTACTGGTACCCCCTGTATATAGTCTCCACATTGACTCTGTACTGGTACCTCCCTGTATATCGTCTCCACATTGACTCTGTACTGGTACCCCCTGTATATAGTCTCCACATTGACTCTGTACCAGTACCCCCTGTATATAGTCTCCACATTGACTCTGTACCGGTACCCCCTGTATATAGTCTCCACATTGACTCTGTACCGGTACCCCCTGTATATAGTCTCCACATTGACTCTGTACTGGTACCTCCCTGTATATAGTCTCCACATTGACTCTGTACTGGTACCCCCTGTATATCGTCTCCACATTGACTATGTACTGGTACCCCCTGTATATAGTCTCCACATTGACTCTGTACTGGTACCCCCTGTATATAGTCTCCACATTGACTCTGTACTGGTACCCCCTGTATATAGTCTCCACATTGACTCTGTACCGGTATCCCCTGTATATAGTCTCTACATTGACTCTGTACTGGTACCACCCTGTATATAGTCTCTACATTGACTCTGTACTGGTACCCCCTGTATATAGTCTCCACATTGACTCTGTACCGGTACCCCCTGTATATAGTCTCCACATTGACTCTGTACTGGTACCCCCTGTATATAGTCTCTACATTGACTCTGTACTGGTACCTCCCTGTATATAGTCTCTACATTGACTCTGTACTGGTACCTCCCTGTATATAGTCTCTACATTGACTCTGTACTGGTACCTCCCTGTATATAGTCTCCACATTGACTCTGTACTGGTACCCCCTGTATATAGCCTCCACATTGACTCTGTACCGGTACCCCCTGTATATAGTCTCTACATTGACTCTGTACTGGTACCACCCTGTATATAGTCTCTACATTGACTCTGTACCGGTACCTCCCTGTATATAGTCTCCACATTGACTCTGTACTGGTACCCCCTGTATATAGTCTCCACATTGACTCTGTACTGGTACCCCCCCTGTATATAGTCTCTACATTGACTCTGTACTGGTACCACCCTGTATATAGTCTCTACATTGACTCTGTACTGGTACCCCCTGTATATAGCCTCCACATTGACTCTGTACCGGTTCCCCCTGTATATTGACTCTGTACTGGTACCTCCCTGTATATAGTCTCTACATTGACTCTGTACTGGTACCTCCCTGTATATAGTCTCTACATTGACTCTGTACTGGTACCACCCTGTATATAGTCTCCACATTGACTCTGTACTGGTACCCCCCTGTATATAGTCTCTATATTGACTCTGTACTGGTACCCCCTGTATATAGTCTCCACATTGACTCTGTACCGGTACCCCCCTGTATATAGTCTCCACATTGACTCTGTACTGGTACTCCCTGTATATAGTCTCCACATTGACTCTGTACTGGTACCCCCTGTATATAGCCTCTACATTGACTCTGTACCGATACCTCCTGTATATAGCCTCCACATTGACTCTGTACCGATACCTCCTGTATATAGCCTCCACATTGACTCTGTACCAATACCTCCTGTATATAGTCTCCACATTGACTCTGTACCGGTACCCCCTGTATATAGTCTCCACATTGACTCTGTACCGGTACCCCCCTGTATATAGCCTCTACATTGACTCTGTACCGATACCTCCTGTATATAGCCTCTACATTGACTCTGTACCGATACCTCCTGTATATAGTCTCCACATATATAGTCTCTGTACCGTAACACCCTGTATATAGTCAATACAAACAACCATATCTCCATTGAAGTCAATACAAACAACCATATCTCCATTGAAGTCAATACAAACAACCATATCTCCATTGAAGTCAATACAAAACAACCATCTCTTCATTGAAGTCAATACAAAACAACCATCTCTTCATTGAAATCAATACAAAACAAACATCTCTTCATTGAAATCAATACAAAACAAACATCTCTTCATTGAAGTCAATACAAAACAACCATCTTTCCATTGAAGTCAATACAAAACAAAACCCTGTTTTAATCCGACCCTGGTGGCTCTTTGTCATGAAGAGACGGTGTTCTGAACGTGCTCTGCCCCACTGACCACAATGTCTAGACTACTGCTGTCTCCTCCTGCTGCCTGTCTGTCAGATGGATGTCTGCCCAGGGGATTACTACAGTAAACCTGCTGCACCAAATTTGTACCCTATTCCCTATGTAGGACACTACTTTTCACCAGAGCGCTATGGGATTCCCTATGGTCAAAAGTAGTGCACTATATAGGGAATAGGGTGCCATCTGCTTTACCCACACTCAGTGTCTCAGATAGGGACCTTCATTCACCAAGACCCAGTTTCCACTCCACATCCCTCTCTCCCATCCCTCCCTCTCTCCCATCCCTCTCTCTCTCCCATCCCTATCTCTCTCCCATCCCTCCCTCTCTCCCATCCCTCTCTTTCTCCCATCCCTCTCTCTCCCATCCATCCCTTCCTCCCTCCCTCTCTCCCATCCCTCTCTCCCACCCCTCCCTCCCTCTCTCCCATGCCTCTCTCCCATCCCTCCCATCCCACCCTCTCTCCCATCCCTCCCTCCCTCCTATCCCATCCCTCCCATCCCTCCCTCTCCCCATCCTTCCCTCCCTCTCTCCCATCCCTCCCATCCAATCCCTCCCATCCCTCCCTCTCTCCCATCCAAATCAAATCAAATCAAATCAAATTTATTTATATAGCCCTTCGTACATCAGCTGATATCTCAAAGTGCTGTACAGAAACCCAGCCTAAAACCCCAAACAGCAAACAATGCAGGTGTAAAAGCACGGTGGCTAGGAAAAACTCCTAGAAAGGCCAAAACCTAGGAAGAAACCTAGAGAGGAACCGGGCTATGTGGGGTGGCCAGTCCTCTTCTGGCTGTGCCGGGTAGAGATTATAACAGAACATGACCAAGATGTTCAAATGTTCATAAATGACCAGCATGGTCGAATAATAATAAGGCAGAACAGTTGAAACTGGAGCAGCAGCACAGTCAGGTGGACTGGGGACAGCAAGGAGCCATCATGTCAGGTAGTCCTGGGGCACGGTCCTAGGGCTCAGGTCCTCCGAGAGAGAGAAAGAAAGAGAGAATTAGAGAGAGCATATGTGGGGTGGCCAGTCCTCTTCTGGCTGTGCCGGGTGGAGATTATAACAGAACGTGGCCAAGATGTTCATCCCTCCCATCCCATCCCTCCCATCCCATCCCATCCCTCCCATCCCATTCCATCCCATCCCATCCCATCCCTCCCATCCCATTCCATCCCATCCCCTCCCTCCCTCCCTCCCTCCCTCCCTCCCTCCCTCCCTCCCTCCCATCCCTCCCATCCCATCCCTCCCATCCCTCCCTATCTCCCATCCCTCCCATCCCTCCCTCCCTCACATCCCTCCCATCCCTCCCACCCCTCCCTCCCATCCCTCCCCTCCCTCACATCCCTCCCATCCCTCCCCTCTTTCCCCTCCCTCCCATCCCTACCTCCCATCCCTCTCTCCCATCCCTCCCTCCCATCCCTCCCTCCCATCCCTCTCCTCCCTCCCATCCCTCCCTCCCATCCCTTCCTCCCATCCCTCTCTTTCTCCCATCCCTCTCTCTCCCATCCATCCCTTCCTCCCTCCCTCTCTCCCATCCCTCTCTCCCACACCTCCCTCCCTCTCTCCCATGCCTCTCTCCCATCCCTCCCTCCCTCTCTCCCATCCCTCCCATCCATCCCTCCCATCCCACCCTCTCTCCCATCCCTCCCTCCTATCCCATCCATCCCTCCGATCCCTCCCTCTCTCCCATCCCTCTCTCCCATCCTTCCCTCCCTCTCTCCCATCCCTCCCATCCAATCCCTCCCTCTCTCCCATCCCTCCCATCCAATCCCTCCCATCCTCCCTCTCTCCCATCCCTCCCATCCATCCCTCCCTCTCTCCCATCCCTCCCTCTCTCCCGTCCCTCCCATACCTCCCATCCCTCCCATCCCATTCCATTCCATTCCATTCCATCCCATCCCATCCCATCCCATCCCATCCCATCCCTCCCATCCCCTCCCTCCCTCCCTCCCTCCCTCCCTCCCTCCCTCCCTCCCTCCCTCCCTCCCTCCCTCCTCCCTCCCTCCCTCCCTCACATCCCTCCCATCCCTCCCTCCCTCCCATCCCTACCTCTCTCCCATCCCTCCCTCCCTCCCATCCCTCCCTCCCATCCCTCCCCTCCCTCCCATCCCTCCCATCCATCCCTCCCTCCCAACCCTCCCTTCCTCCCATCCCTCTCTTTCTCCCATCCCTCTCTCTCCCATCCATCCCTTCCTCCCTCCCTCTCTCCCATCCCTCTCTTCCACACCTCCCTCCCTCTCTCCCATGCCTCTCTCTCCCATCCCTCCCTCCCTCTCTCCCATCCCTCCCATCCCACCCTCTCTCCCATCCCTCCCTCCTATCCCATCCATCCCATCCTTCCTCCCTCTCTCCCATCCCTCCCATACAATCCCTCCCATCCCTCCCTCTCTCCCATCCCTCCCATCCAATCCCTCCCATCCCTCCCTCTCTCCCATCCCTCCCTCTCTCCCATCCCTCCCTCTCTCCCATCCCTCCCATCCCTCCCTCTCTCCCATCCCTCCCATCCCTCCCATCCCATCCCTCCCATCCCTCCCATCCCATTCCATTCCATTCCATTCCATCCCTCCCATCCCATCCCATCCCTCCCATCCCTCCCATCCCATTCCATTCCATTCCATTCCATTCCATCCCATCCCATCCCATCCCATCCCATCCCATCCCATCCCTCCCTCCCTCCCTCCCTCCCTCCCTCCCTCCCTCCCTCCCTCCCTCCCTCCCTCCCTCCCTCCCTCCCTCCATCCCTCCCTCCCTCTCTCCTATCCCTCCCATCCCTCCCCTCCCCTCCCCTCCCCTCCCCTCCCCTCCCCTCCCTCCCATCCCATCCCATCCCATCCCATCCCTCCCCTCCCTCACATCCCTCCCTCACATCCCTCCCACCCCTCCCTCCCCTCCCTCACATCCCTCCCACCCCTCCCTCCCATCCCTCCCCTCTTTCCCCTCCCTCCCATCCCTCCCATCCCTCCCTCCCAACCCTCCCAACCATCCCTCCCAACCAACATAGAATGCTTTTAGAACTTCATCAGGAAGTAGGAAAGGACAACGTAACCACAACTATATTTGTTAAACCCATCATGAGAGAAATTAAATGGACCCCAGTCTGGATTCACTATTCTCTGGACCATACAGGGAGAGTCTGGGGTTATATGACTGGTGGGCTGGGGTTATATGACTGGTGGGCTGGGGTTATATGACTGGT
The DNA here is from genome assembly GCF_023373465.1 of Oncorhynchus keta. Taxonomy (NCBI): domain Eukaryota; kingdom Metazoa; phylum Chordata; class Actinopteri; order Salmoniformes; family Salmonidae; genus Oncorhynchus; species Oncorhynchus keta. The sequence goes on from NC_068432.1 coordinate 46,962,228, forward strand.
GGGCTGGGAGTATAGAGAGGGCTGGGGTTATATGACTGGTGGGCTGGGGTATAGAGAGGAGCTGGGGTTATATGACTGGTGGGCTGGGGTTATATGACTGGTGGGTTGGGGTTATATGACTGGTGGGTTGGGGTTATATGACTGGTGGGCTGGGGTTATATGACTGGTGGGTTGGGGTTATATGACTGGTGGGTTGGGGTTATATGACTGGTGGGTTGGGGTTATATGACTGGTGGGTTGGGGTTATATGACTGGTGGGTTGGGGTTATATGACTGGTGGGTTGGGGTTATATGACTGGTGGGCTGGGGTTATATGACTGGTGGGTTGGGGTTATATGACTGGTGGGTTGGGGTTATATGACTGGTGGGTTGGGGTTATATGACTGGTGGGTTGGGGTTATATGACTGGTGGGCTGGGAGTATATGACTGGTGGGTTGGGGTTATATGACTGGTGGGTTGGGGTTATATGACTGGTGGGCTGGGGTTATATGACTGGTGGGTTGGGGGGCTTATATGACTGGTGGGCTGGGAGTATATGACTGGTGGGCTGGGGTTATATGACTGGTGGGTTGGGGTTATATGACTGGTGGGCTGGGGTTATATGACTGGTGGGCTTATAGAGGGTTATATGACTGGTGGGCTGGGAGTATATGACTAATAATAATAATAATATAATAATAATAATGGTGGGTTGGGGTTATATGTGTGCATACATTCTACGTGGGTTGGGGTTATATGACTGGTGGGCTGGAGGGGCTATATGACTGGTGGGCTGGGAGTATATGAGGGGCCGGGAGTGGGCTGGGGTTATATGACTGGTGGGTTGGGGTTATATGACTGGTGGGCTGGAGGTATATGACTGGTGGGCTGGGGTTATATGACTGGTGGGCTGGGAGTATAGAGAGGGGCTGGGGTTATATGACTGGTGGGCTGGGAGTATAATAATAATAATAATAATAATATAATATAATAATAATAATGCCATTTAGCAGACGCTTTTATCCAAAGCTGGTGGGTTGGGGTTATTTGACTGGTTTGGGAGTAGTCATGTGGGCATACATTCTACTGGTATGGGTGGTCCTGGGAATCGAACCCACTACCCTGGCGTTACAAGCGCCATGCTCTACCAACTGAGCTACAGAAGGACCAATATAGAGAGGGGCTGGGGTTATATGACTGGTGGGCTGGGAGTATAGACTGAGGGGCTGGGAGTATGGACTGGTGGGCTGGGAGTATATGACTGGTGGGTTGGGAGTATATGACTGGTTTGGGGACTTATATGACTGGGTGGGTTGGGGTATAGAGAGGGGGGCTGGGAGTATATGACTGGTGGGTTGACTGGTGGGGGCTTATTTGACTGGTGGGCTGGGAGTATATGACTGGTGGGCTGGGGTTATATGACTGGTGGGTTATGACTGGGGTTATATATGACTGGTGGGCTGGGAGTATATGACTGGTGGGCTGGGAGTATATGACTGGTGGGCTGGGAGTATATGACTGGTGGGCTGGAGGTATATGACTGGTGGGCTGGGAGTATATGACTGGTGGGCTGGGAGTATATGACTGGTGGGCTGGAGGTATATGACTGGTGGGCTGGGGGGCTGGGAGTATATGACTGGTGGGTTGGGGTTATATGACTGGGAGTATATGACTGGTGGGTTGGGGTTATAGGGGGGCTGGGAGTATATGACTGGTGGGTGGGCTTATAGAGAGGGGCTATAGTATATGACTGGTGGGCTGGGAGTATATGACTGGTGGGTTGGGGTTATAGAGAGGGGCTGGGAGTATATGACTGGTGGGTTGGGGTTATATGACTGGTGGGCTGGGAGTATATGACTGGTGGGCTGGGAGTATATGACTGGTGGGTTGGGGTTAGAGAGGGGCTATATGACTGGTGGGTTGGGGTTATAGAGAGGGGCTGGGAGTATATGACTGGTGGGTTGGGGTTATAGAGAGGGGCTGGGAGTATATGACTGGTGGGTTGGGGTTATAGAGAGGGGCTGGGAGTATATGACTGGTGGGTTGGGGTTATAGAGAGGGGCTGGGAGTATATGACTGGTGGGTTGGGGTTATAGAGAGGGGCTGAGAGTATATGACTGGTGGGTTGGGGTTATAGAGAGGGGCTGGGAGTATATGACTGGTGGGTTGGGGTTATAGAGAGGGGCTGGGAGTATATGACTGGTGGGTTGGGGTTATATGAGTGTTGGGCTGGGAGTATATGACTGGTGGGTTGGGGTTATAGAGAGGGGGCTGGGAGTATATGACTGGTGGGTTGGGGTTATATGACTGGGGGCTGGGAGTATATGGTGGTGGGGTTATATGACTGGTGGGCTGGGAGTATATGACTGGTGGGTTGGGGTTATATGACTGGTGGGCTGGGAGTATATGACTGGTGGGTGGGGTTATATGGCTGGGCTGAGTATATGACTGGTGGGTTGGGGTTATATGACTGGTGGGTTGGGGTTATACTGGTGGTGGGTTGGGGTTATATATGACTGGTGGGTTGGGGTTATATGACTGGTGGGCTGGGAGTATATGACTGGTGGGTTGGGGTTATATGACTGGTGGGCTGGGAGTATATGACTGGTGGGCTGGGAGTATATGACTGGTGGGTTGGGGTTATATGACTGGTGGGGGCTGGGAGTATATGACTGGTGGGCTGGGGTTATATGACTGGTGGGCTGGGAGTATATGACTGGTGGGCTGGGAGTATATGACTGGTGGGCTGGGAGTATATGACTGGTGGGCTGGGAGGACTATATGACTGGTGGGCTGGGAGTATATGACTGGTGGGCTGGGAGTATATGACTGGGGGCTGGGGTATATGACTGGTGGGCTGGGAGTATATGACTGGTGGGCTGGGGTTATATGACTGGGTGGGCTGGGAGTATATGACTGGGAGTATATGACTGGTGGGTTGGGGGGTTATAGAGAGGGGCTGGGAGTATATGACTGGTGGGTTGGGGTTATAGAGAGGGGCTGGGAGTATATGACTGGTGGGTTGGGGTTATAGAGAGGGGCTGGGAGTATATGACTGGTGGGTTGGGGTTATAGAGAGGGCTGGGAGTATATGACTGGTGGGTTGGGGTTATAGAGAGGGGCTGAGAGTATATGACTGGTGGGTTGGGGTTATAGAGAGGGGCTGGGAGTATATGACTGGTGGGTGGGGGTTATATGACTGGTGGGCTGGGGTTATAGGAGGGGCTGGGAGTATATGACTGGTGGGTTGGGGTTATAGACTGGTGGGCTGGGAGTATATGACTGGTGGGTTGGGGTTATAGATATGACTGGTGGGCTGGGAGTATATGACTGGTGGGTTGGGGTTATATGACTGTTGGGCTGGGAGTATATGACTGGTGGGTTGGGGTTGGGATATATGACTGGTGGGTTGGGGTTATAGGGGGGCTGGGAGTATATGACTGGTGGGCTGGGGTTATATGACTGTTGGGCTATGACTGGTGGGTTGGGGTTATATGACTGGTGGGTGGGGTTGGGGTGGGCTATATGACTGGTGGGTTGGGGTTATATGACTGGTGGGCTGGGGTTATATATATGACTGGTGGGTTGGGGGGTTATATGACTGGTGGGTTGGGGTTATATGACTGGTGGGTTGGGCTGGTGGGTTGGGGTTATATGACTGGTGGGCTGGGAGTATATGACTGGTGGGCTGGGAGAGAGTCTGGGGTAGAGAGAGTCTGGGGTAGAGAGAGTCTGGGGTTACAGAGAGAGTCTGGGGTATAGAGAGTCTGGGTTAGAGAGAGTCTGGGGTGAGAGAGTCTGGGGTAGAGAGATTCTGGGGTTACAGAGAGAGTCTGGGGTTACAGAGAGAGTCTGGGGTAGAGAGAGAGTCTGGGGTATAGAGAGTCTGGGGTATAGAGAAAGTCTGGGGTAGAAAGAAAGTCTGGGGTACAGAGAAAGTCTGGGGTATAGAGAAAGTCTGGGGTACAGAGAAAGTCTGGGGTACAGAGAGAGTCTGGGGTACAGAGAGGGACTGGGGTACAGAGAGGGACTGGGGTTGCGGTATAGCATTGGACTGCAGCTGGGGTCAGAGCAGGAGCTAGAATAGGGCAAGAACCAAGGCTAGTGCTGGGGGTGGGGGATAGGTATGAGGCTGGGGCTGCATGGAGCTGTGGGGCTAGAACTGGGGCTGCATGTGGGGCTAGAACTGGGGCTGGGTGTGCAGCGTGCAGGGTGGGGGGCTGGGTGAGTGGGGCAGGGCTTGCAGGGTGGGCAGGGTGGGACTGAGCGGGTAGGGTGGGACTGAGCGGGTAGGGTGGGAGGGAGGGGGGAGTCATGCCTTGACAAGGCAGGCTATTTGTATTAGCTACCATTAATTCCAGCTGTAGTAGCAGCAGTTGTAGTAGCAGTAGTACTAGTAGTAGTAGTAGTCGCAGTAGTAGTAGTAGCAGCAGTAGAAGTAGCAGTATTAGTAGCAGTAGTAGTAGTAGTAGTAGTAGCAGTAGTAATAGCCTGTGCGTTCTCTAATTCTCTCCTTCTCTCTTTCTTTCTTTCTCTCTCTTGGAGGACCTGCGCCCTAGGACCATGCCCCAGGACTACCTGACATGATGACTCCTTGCTGTCTCCAGTCCACCTGACTGTGCTGCTGCTCCAGTTTCAACTGTTCTGCCTTATTATTATTCAACCATGCTGGTCATTTATGAACATTTGAACATCTTGGCCATGTTCTGTTATAATCTCCACCCGGCACAGCCAGAAGAGGACGGGCCACCCCACATATGCTCTCTCTAATTCTCTCTTTCTTTCTTTCTCTCTCTCGGAGGACCTGAGCCCTAGGACCGTGCCCCAGGACTACCTGACATGATGACTCCTTGCTGTCCCCGGTCCACTTGACTGTGCTGCTGCTCCAGTTTCAACTGTTCTGCCTTGTTATTATTCGACCATGCTGGTCATTTATGAACTTTTGAACATCTTGGCCATGTTCTGTTATAATCTCCATCCGGCACAGCCAGAAGAGGACTGGCCACCCTACATAGCCTGGTTCCTCTCTAGGTTTCTTCCTAGGTTTTGGCCTTTCTAGGGAGTTTTTCCTAGCCACCGTGCTTCTACACCTGCATTGCTTGCTGTTTGGGGTATTAGGCTGGGTTTCTGTACAGCACTTTGAGATATCAGCTGATGTACGAAGGGCTATATAAATAAATTTGATTTGAATGTGGAGGCTATATACAGGGTGTTACGGTACAGAGTCAATGTGGAGGCTATATACAGGGTGTTACGGTACAGAGTCGATGTGGAGGCTATATACAGGGTGTTACGGTACAGAGTCAATGTGGAGGCTATATACAGGGTGTTACGGTACAGAGTCAATGTGGAGGCTATATACAGGGTGTTACGGTACAGAGTCAATGTGGAGGCTATATACAGGGTGTTACGGTACAGAGTCAATGTGGAGGCTATATACAGGGTGTTACGGTACAGAGTCAATGTGGAGGCTATATACAGGGTGTTACGGTACAGAGTCAATGTGGAGGCTATATACAGGGTGTTACGGTACAGAGTCAATGTGGAGGCTATATACAGGGTGTTACGGTACAGAGTCAATGTGGAGGCTATATACAGGGTGTTATGGTACAGAGTCAATGTGGAGGCTATATACAGGTGTTACTGGTACAGAGGCAATGTGGAGGCTATATACAGGGTGTTACGGTACAGAGTCAATGTGGAGGCTATATACAGGGTGTTACGGTACAGAGTCAATGTGGAGGCTATACACAGGTGTTACTGGTACAGAGTCAATGTGGAGGCTATATACAGGGTGTTACTGGTACAGAGTCAATGTGGAGGCTATATACAGGGTGTTACTGGTACAGAGTCAATGTGGAGGCTATATACAGGGTGTTACTGGTACAGAGTCAATGTGGAGGCTATATACAGGTGTTACTGGTACAGAGTCAATGTGGAGGCTATACACAGGTGTTACTGGTACAGAGTCAATATGTGGGTGCACCGGTTAGTCGGGCTATTTGAGGTAATATGTACATGTAGGATTAGTTAAAGTGACAATGCATAGATGATAAACAGAGAGTAGCAGCAGCGTAAAAGAGGGGTTGGAGGGGGATTGGGGGGAGGGGGTGTGGAGGGACACAATGCATCGTCCGGGTGGCCATTTGATTAGCTGTTCAGGAATCTTATGGCTTGGGGGTAAAAGCTATTGAGAAGCCTTTTGGTCCTAGACTTGGTGCACCGCTTGCCAAACGGTAGCAGAAAGAACAGTCTATGACTGGGGTGGCTGGAGTCTTTGACAATTTTTTGACACCGCCTGGTATAGAGGTCCAGCTGGACCAGTCCACTGGACCGTACCCACTACCCTATTAGTGCCTTGTGGCTGAGCAGTTGCCGTACCAGGCAGTGGAGGCGTGCTCTGTCCTCCTTTTCCTGTCGTCCACAATCATCTCCTCTGTCTTGATTGCGATGAGTGATAGGTTTTTATTTTGGCACCACCCGGCCAGGTCACAGACCTCCTCCCTATAGGATGTCTCATCGTTGTCAGTGATCAGGCCTGCCACTGTTGTGTCGTCTGCAAACTTAATGATGGTGAGTGAACAGGGAGTACAGGAGGGGACTAAGCATGCACCCCTGTGTTGAGGATCAGCGTGGCAGATGTGGTTTTACCTACCCTTACCACCTGGGGGCGGCCCGTTAGGAAGTCCAGGATCCAGTTGCAGAGGGAGGTGTTTAGTCCCAGGATCCTTAGCTTAGTGATGAGCTTGGAGGGCACTATGGTGTTGAACGCTGAGCTGTAGTCAATGAACAGCATTCTCACGTAGCTGTTCCTTTTGTCCAGGTGAGAAAGGGCCGTGTGGAGTGCAATAGAGATTGCATCATCTGTGGATCTGTTGGGGTGGTATGCAAATTGGAGTGGGTCTAGGGTTTCTGGGATAATGGTGTTGATGTGAGCCATGACCAGCCTTTCAAAGCACTTCATGGCTACAGACGTGAGTGCTACGGGTCTGTAGTCATTTACGCAGGTTGCGTTCTTGGACACAGGGACTATGGTGGTCTGCTAGAAACATGTTGGTATTACAGACTCAATCAGGGACATGTTGAAAATGTCAGTGAAGACACCTGTCAGTTGGTCAGCACATGCCCGGAGCAACCGTCCTAGTAATCCATCTGGCCCAGCGGCCTTGTGAATGTTGACCTGTTTAACCTGTTAAGTCGACCCTCTACATTTTACGAACATTCTGTTAAAAATCACGCAACATTTCAGCGCCCTGCTACTCAGGCCAGGAATATAGTATATGCATATGATTAGTATGTGTGGATAGAAAACACTCAGACGTTTATAAAACTGGTTAAATCACGGCTGTGACTATAACAGAACGTGCGTTTCATCGAAAAGTGCAGGAAAATCTGATCACTGAAAATGGAAATAAATATCCTTGCGCTACTTCCAGGAATTGTTCAAAGTGAACCGAATTAAATGAGGCCGAGGTTGCAGTGCCTACAGCTTCCACACGTTGTCTAGAGTCTTGTCATTTGATTCAGCTTTGATTCTTGGTCAAACCGAATCAAGGGAACCGATTCCCTCCGGTCTCCGACCGGATGTTTTGGTCGAGCTCTCTCCAGACTTTTTTCGAGACGGACACCTATAGAATTGACATCGCCTCCTGATGAATTTTATCGCTTATTAACGTGTACTAATACCTAAAGTTGCATTACAAAAGTATTTCGAAGTGTTTTGTGAAAGTTTATCGTCGACTTTTTGAATTTTAAAAATGACGTTACGTTATGAAACGCTATTTTTTTCCGTTTATCACACAGTCTTCATAGATCGATATCTAGGCTATATATGGACCGATTTAATCGAAAAAAGACCCAATAGTGATTATGGAACATCTAGGAGTGCCAACAAAGAAGATGGTCAAAGGTAATGAATGTTTTATATTTTATTTGTGCGGTTTGTGTAGCGACGACTATGCTAATTATTTTGTTTACGTCCCCTGCGGGTCTTTTGGGGTGTTACATGCTATCAGATAATAGCTTCTCATGCTTTCGCCGAAAAGCATTTTAAAAATCTGACTTGTTGCCTGGATTCACAACGAGTGTAGCTTTAATTCAATACCCTGCATGTGTATTTTAATGAACGTTAGAGTTTTAACTAATACTATTAGCATTTAGCGTAGCTTCCTTTGTACCTTTGTAGTCTGTAATAGTTTGCAGGCCCTGCCACATAAGACGAGTGTCGGAGCCGGTGTAGTACGATTCAATCTTAGTCCTGTATTGACACTTTGCCTTTTTGATGGTTCGTCGCAGGGCATAGCGGGATTTCTTATAAGCGTCCGGGTTAGAGTCCCGCTCCTTGAAGGCGGCAGCTCTACCCTTTAGCTCAGTGCGGATGTTGCCTGTAATCTATGGTTTCTTGTTATGGTATGTAAGTAGAGTAACTGTGGGGATGACGTCATTGATGCACTTATTGATGAAGCCAATGACTGATGTGGTGTACTCCTCAATGCCATCGGAGGAATCCAGTCTGTGCTAGAAAAAACAGTCATGTAGCTTAGCATCTGAGTCATCTGACCACTTTGCTATTGACCAAGTCACTAGTGCTTCCTGCTTTAGTTTTTGCTTGTAAGCAGGAATCAGGAGGATGGAATTATGGTCAGATTTGTCAAATGGGTGTCGAGGAGAGCTTTGTATATGTGTAGTACGATTCAATCTTAGTCCTGTATTGACACTTTGCCTGTTTGATGGTTCGTCGCAGGGCATAGCGGGATTTCTTATAAGCGTCTAGGCTATATATGGACCGATTTAATCGAAAAAAGACCCAATAGTGATTATGGAACATCTAGGAGTGCCAACAAAGAAGATGGTCAAAGGTAATGAATGTTTTATATTTTATTTGTGCGGTTTGTGTAGCGACGACTATGCTAATTATTTTGTTTACGTCCCCTGCAGGTCTTTTGGGGTGTTACATGCTATCAGATAATAGCTTCTCATGCTTTCGCCGAAAAGCATTTTAAAAATCTGACTTGTTGCCTGGATTCACAACGAGTGTAGCTTTAATTCAATACCCTGCATGTGTATTTTAATGAACGTTAGAGTTTTAACTAATACTATTAGCATTTAGCGTAGCTTCCCTTTGTACCTTTGTAGTCTGTAATAGTTTGCAGGCCCTGCCACATAAGACGAGTGTCGGAGCCGGTGTAGTACGATTCAATCTTAGTCCTGTATTGACACTTTGCCTGTTTGATGGTTCGTCGCAGGGCATAGCGGGATTTCTTATAAGCGTCCGGGTTAGAGTCCCGCTCCTTGAAGGCGGCAGCTCTACCCTTTAGCTCAGTGCGGATGTTGCCTGTAATCTATGGTTTCTTGTTATGGTATGTAAGTAGAGTAACTGTGGGGATGACGTCATTGATGCACTTATTGATGAAGCCAATGACTGATGTGGTGTACTCCTCAATGCCATCGGAGGAATCCAGTCTGTGCTAGAAAAAACAGTCATGTAGCTTAGCATCTGAGTCATCTGACCACTTTGCTATTGACCAAGTCACTAGTGCTTCCTGCTTTAGTTTTTGCTTGTAAGCAGGAATCAGGAGGATGGAATTATGGTCAGATTTGTCAAATGGGTGTCGAGGGAGAGCTTTGTATATGTCTCTGTATGTGGTGTAAAGGTGGTCTGGAGTTGTTTTCCTCTGTTTGCACATTTAACATGCTGATAGAAATGAGTTAAGACTGATTTCAGTTTTCCTGCATTAAAGTCACCCCACTAGGCGTGCCGCATATGGGTGGGCGTTTCCCTGTTTGTTTAATCCTTATACAGCTGACTGAGTGCGGTCTAAGAGAAGGCACTCAGTCTGTGGTAGTAGATAAACAGCCATGAAAAATATACATGAAAACTCTCTTGGCAAATAGTGTGGTCTACAGCTTATCATGAGACACTCTACTTCAGGCGAGCAAAATCTAGAGATTTATTTAGATTTCGCGCACCAGCTGTTGTTTACAAATATACACAGACCGCACCCCCCTCATCTCAAATCAAATCAAATCAAAGTGTATTTGTCACATACACATGGTTAGCAGATGTTAATGCGAGTGTAGCGAAATGCTTGTGCTTCTAGTTCCGACAATGCAGTAATAACCAACAAGTAATCTAACTAACAATTCCAAAACTACTGTCTTATACACAGTGTAAGTGGATAAAGAATATGTACATAAAGATATATGAATGAGTGATGGTACAGAGCAGCATAGGCAAGATACAGTAGATGTTATCGAGTACAGTATATACATATGAGATGAGTATGTAAACAAAGTGGCATAGTTAAAGTGGCTAGTGATACATGTATTACATAAGGATGCAGTCGATGATATAGAGTACAGTATATACGTATGCATATGAGATGAATAATGTAGGGTATGTAACATTATATTAGGTAGCATTGTTTAAAGTGGCTAGTGATATATTTGACATCATTTCCCATGAAGTCCCATTATTAAAGTGGCTGGAGTTGTGTCAGTGTGTTGGCAGCAGCCACTCAATGTTAGGGATGGCTGTTTAACAGTCTGATGGCCTTGAGATAGAAGCTGTTTTTCAGTCTCTCGGTCCCAGCTTTGATGCACCTGTACTGACCTCGCCTTCTGGATGATAGCGGGGTGAACAGGCAGGGGCTTGGGTGGTTGTTGTCCTTGATGATCTTTATGGCCTTCCTGTAACATCGGGTGGTTTAGGTGTCCTGGAGGGCAGGTAGTTTGCCCCCGGTGATGCGTTGTGCAGACCTCACTACCCTCTGGAGAGCCTTACGGTTGTGGGCGGAGCAGTTGCCGTACCAGGCGGTGATACAGCCCGCCAGGATGCTCTCGATTGTGCATCTGTAGAATTTTGTGAGTGCTTTTGGTGACAAGCCGAATTTCTTCAGCCTCCTGAGGTTGAAGAGGCGCTGCTGCGCCTTCTTCACGACGCTGTCAGTGTGAGTGGACCAATTCAGTTTGTCTGTGATGTGTATGCCGAGGAACTTAAAACTTACTACCCTCTCCACTACTGTTCCATCGATGTGGATGGGGGTGTTCCCTCTGCTGTTCCCTCTAGAGCTTAGAGACAGGATTGTGTCGGGAAACAGATCTGGGGAAGGGTACCAAAACGTCTCTGCAGCATTGAAGTTCCCCAAGAACACATTGGCCTCCATCATTCTTAAATGGAAGACGTTTGGAACCACCAAGACTCTTCCTAGAGCCGGCATCCCAGCCAAACTGAGCAATCGGGGGAGAAGGGCCTTGGTCAGGGAGGTGACCAAGAACCCAATGGTCACTCTGACAGAGCTCTAGAGTTCCTCTGTGGAGATGGGAGAACCTTCCAGCAGGACAACCATCTCTGCAGCATTCCACCATTCAGACCTTTATGGTAGAGCGGCCAGACGGAAGCCCCTCCTCAGTAAATGGCCTCGCTTGGAGTTTGCCAAAAGACTTTAAGACAATGAGAAACAAGATTCTCTGGTCTAATGAAACCCAAATTGAACTCTTTCGCCTGAATGCCAAGTGTCACGTCTGAAGGAAACCTGGCACTATCCCATGAAGCATGGTGGTGGCAGCATCATGCGTTGGGGATGTTTTTCAGCGGCAGGGACTGGGAGACTAGTCAGGATTGAGAGTGGTTTGAACTTCTAGAGCGGTAGGAATGGGAGTGGTTTGAACTTCTAACGCGGTAAGGAATGGGAGTGGTTTGAACTTCTAGAGCGGCAGGAATGGGAGTGGGTTGAACTTCTAACGCTGTAGGGAAGGGAGTGGTTTGAACTTCTAACGCTGTAGGGAAGGGAGTGGTTTGAACTTCTAACACTGTAGGGAAGGGAGTGGTTTGAACTTCTAACGCTGTAGGGAAGGGAGTGGTTTGAACTTCTAGTGCGGTAGGGAAGGGAGTGGTTTGAACTTCTAGTGCGGTAGGGAAGGGAGTGGTTTGAACTTCTAACACTGTAGGGAAGGGAGTGGTTTGAACTTCTAACGCTGTAGGGAAGGGAGTGGTTTGAACTTCTAACGCTGTAGGGAAGGGAGTGGTTTGAACTTCTAACGCTGTAGGGAAGGGAGTGGTTTGAACTTCTAGAGCGTTAGGGAAGGGAGTGGTTTGAACTTCTAACGCTGTAGGGAAGGGAGTGGTTTGAACTTCTAACGCTGTAGGAATGGGAGTGGTTTGAACTTCTAACGCTGTAGGGAAGGGAGTGGTTTGAACTTCTAACGCTGTAGGGAAGGGAGTGGTTTGAACTTCTAACGCGGTAAGAATGGGAGTGGTTTGAACTTCTAGAGCGTTAGGGAAGGGAGTGGTTTGAACTTCTAAAGCTGTAGGGAAGGGAGTGGTTTGAACTTCTAATGCTGTAGGGAAGGGAGTGGTTTGAACTTCTAACGCTGTAGGGAAGGGAGTGGTTTGAACTTCTAGTGCGGTAGGGAAGGGAGTGGTTTGAACTTCTAACACTGTAGGGAAGGGAGTGGTTTGAACTTCTAACGCTGTAGGGAAGGGAGTGGTTTGAACTTCTAGTGCGGTAGGGAAGGGAGTGGTTTGAACTTCTAGTGCGGTAGGGAAGGGAGTGGTTTGAACTTCTAACACTGTAGGGAAGGGAGTGGTTTGAACTTCTAACGCTGTAGGGAAGGGAGTGGTTTGAACTTCTAACGCTGTAGGGAAGGGAGTGGTTTGAACTTCTAACGCTGTAGGGAAGGGAGTGGTTTGAACTTCTAACGCTGTAGGAATGGGAGTGGTTTGAACTTCTAACGCTGTAGGGAAGGGAGTGGTTTGAACTTCTAACGCTGTAGGGAAGGGAGTGGTTTGAACTTCTAACGCGGTAAGGAATGGGAGTGGTTTGAACTTCTAGAGCGGTAGGAATGGGAGTGGTTTGAACTTCTAACGCGGTAGGGAATGGGAGTGGTTTGAACTTCTAACGCGGTAGGGAATGGGAGTGGTTTGTGACCTGTCATCTCATACCGTAGTAACACATCCGCTCAGCAGATGTCTAACAACAAGGATTGATAATCGATCTGATTGAATCGACAGTAGTTTGACCTCTCTCTGACCTCTACCTGACCTCTCGCTGACGACTGTAGACTCCTTTCTCTACTGGAATTCACTATGGTGTTAGTCTGCTGGGTGGGCCGGCCCTCAGCCTCCACAGACAGGCCCCTCCAATCAGCTCCATACAGGTCAGCCTTTGGGAGGGGCCAGTCTGTGGTGGGGTGAACAGGGATTAGAGGGGTTGGAGGGGGGTTTAGTGAGTGAGACTAGGGGAAGCTGTCACTGTGTGTGTGTGTGTGTGTGTGTGTGTGTGTGTGTGTGTGTGTGTGTGTGTGTGTGTGTGTGTGTGTGTGTGTGTGTGTGTGTGTGTGTGTGTGCGTGCGTGTGTGTGTGTAGCCTACCTCACCGTGTACAAGCCGGCCCCATCCCTCTCTTCCACTGGGGAGAGATAAGGCACTTTACTATCTGTCTGCTCAGTCTCAGTGGGGGAGCTGGGGGAGTGGGGTGAGGCGTCGGAGACAGCCTGGTTTACAGGGTGGGCGTGTGCAAGTCACGCAGAGGGGGAGAGGGAGAGAGGGAGAGAGAGAGAGGCAGAAGAGAGAGAGAGGGAGAGAGAGAGAGAGAGAGAGAGAGAGAGAGAGAGAGAGAGAGAGAGAGAGAGAGAGAGAGAGAGAGAGAGGCAGAAGAGAGAGAGAAAGGCAGAAGAGAGAGAGAGAGAGAGAGAGAGAGAGAGAGAGAGAGAGAGAGAGAGAGAGAGAGAGAGAGAAAGAGAGACAGAGACAGAGAGAGACAGAGAGAGAGAGAGAGAGAGAGAGAGAGAGAGAGGGGAGAGGGAGAGAGGGGGAGAGAGAGAGAGAGAGAGAGAGAGAGAGAGAGAGAGAGAGAGAGAGAGAGAGAGAGGAGAGAGGGGGAGAGAGAGAGAGAGAGGAGAGAGAGAGAGATGGGGAGAGAGGGAGGGAGAGAGAGAGAGAGAGAGAGAGAGAGAGAGAGAGAGAGAGAGAGAGAGAGAGAGAGAGAGAGAGAGAGAGAGAGAGAGAGAGGGGGAGAGAGAGAGAGAGAGAGAGAGAGAGAGAGAGAGAGAGAGAGGGGGAGAGGGAGAGGGAGAGAGGGGAGAGAGGGGAGAGAGGGGGAGAGAGAGAGAGAGAGAGAGAGAGAGAGAGAGAGAGAGAGAGGGGGAGAGGTAGCCACTCTATCATCCCTAGACTTCTTTAAGCTGCCTTGCAGTCGCTCCTATTATTCATTCTTTCTAAACCCAAAACACAGGGAGGGGTTCAGTTCAGTCATCAACTTCAAGAAGAAATAGTCCTCAGTTATACTCCTCTGAAAGTTTGGATTCTTTCCATGAAGACAAATTAAGTAGAATGTTTTGGTGGATTTTGGTGGATTTTACTTTTTTTCTTCAGGCATATATATACATTTAGAACGACACGCAGGCGAGTGGCCTGGGTTCTCTCCCTGGTACGTCATACCAGGACCAGGCCGTGCTACAGCAGCAGTAGTAGGTAGTTGCAGAACTGGGTTCAAATAGTATTTGAAATCTTTAAAATACTTTGAGTGTTTTGCTTGACCCGACCCAGATGTGCGGGGTTTGCACTTTTGAGGCTTTTTCACTTTTGTCCCGTTGATCCAGGCGAGCTCAATCTAGGACAGAGAAAGTGTTTTGAAAGGTGTCAAATACTATTTGAACCCAGGTCGGTTTGGCTGTAGGTTCCAGTGTGGTCAGGAGAGAGAGGGTGGGGTGGTCAATAACTCCGCTCAGGCCAAACATCTAGCCTAGCTTCCTATCCCCAGTGAGTGTGACTCCGTGTGTGTGTGTGTGTGTGTGTGTGTGTGTGTGTGTGTGTGTGTGTGTGTGTGTGTGTGTGTGTGTGTGTGTGTGTGTGTGTGTGTGTGTGTGTGTTCGTGCGTGCGTGCGTGCGTGTGTGTGTTTGCGTGCGTGCGTGTATGTGTGCTTGTTTGTGCGCGTGCGTATGTGTGAGTGTGTGTATGCTTGTTTGTGTGTGTGCGTGTCTGTAAGTGTGTGTGCTTGTTTCTGCGTGTTGTGTGAGTGTGTGTGTATGCTCGTTTGTACGTGTGTGTGTGTGACAGACACAGAGACAGACAGCGACTGAATGGAACAACCAGAACTCATATTGGAAGGCAGTGCTCCACTGATAATGAATGGGCTCATGGAATCTGTTTGCATTGGTCTGCTGGTAGAAACAAATGGTGTGTGCTGTCTGTGTGTGTGTACTGAGTGTGTGCTGTGTGTGTGTGTACTGTGTGTGTGCTGTGTGTGTGTGTACTGAGTGTGTGCTGTCTGTGTGTGTGTACTGAGTGTGTGCTGTGTGTGTGTGTACTGAGTGTGTGCTGTGTGTGTGTACTGAGTGTGTGCTGTGTGTGTGTACTGAGTGTGTGCTGTCTGTGTGTGTACTGAGTGTGTGCTGTGTGTGTGTGTACTGAGTGTGTGCTGTGTGTGTGTACTGAGTGTGTGCTGTGTGTGTACTGAGTGTGTGTGTGTGTGTGTACTGAGTGTGTGCTGTGTGTGTACTGAGTGTGTGCTGTGTGTGTGTACTGAGTGTGTGCTGTGTGTGTGTGTACTGAGTGTGTGCTGTGTGTGTGTACTGAGTGTGTGCTGTGTGTGTGTGTACTGAGTGTGTGCTGTCTGTGTGTGTACTGAGTGTGTGCTGTGTGTGTGTACTGAGTGTGTGCTGTGTGTGTGTACTGAGTGTGTGCTGTGTGTGTGTACTGAGTGTGTGCTGTGTGTGTGTGTACTGTGTGTGTGTGTTTGTTTGTTTGTGTGTGTGTACTGTGTGTGTGCTGTGTGTGTGTGTACTGTGTGTGCGTGTGTGTGTGTGTGTACTGTGTATGTGTACTGTGTATGTGTGTACGGTGTGTGTGTACTGTGTGTGTGTACTGTGTATGTGTATACTGTGTGTGTAGTGTGTGTATGTGTGTACCGTGTGTGTGTAATGTGTGTGTGTGTACTGTGTATGTGTACTGTGTATGTGTGTACTGTGTGTGTGTGTGTGTGTGTGTGTGTACTGTGTGTGTACTGTGTATGTGTATACTGTGTGTGTAGTGTGTGTATGTGTGTACCGTGTGTGTGTACTGTGTGTATGTGTGTACTGTGTGTATGTGTGTACTGTGTGTACTGTGTGTATGTGTGTACTGTGTGTATGTGTGTACTGTGTGTATGTGTGTACTGTGTGTACTGTGTGTATGTGTGTACTGTGTGTACTGTGTGTATGTGTGTACTGTGTGTATGTGTGTACTGTGTGTATGTGTGTACTGTGTGTATGTGTGTACTGTGTGTATGTGTGTACACCACCACGACTGTCTACTGGTGCTCTCTATAGGGGTTCATGTTGATGTACAGAGTGAAGCTCCACTATCCACAGCAGCACCATCACAAACATCATTCATCATTATTTTAGTGGCATTTTTTAAAATTCATGCAACCTAATACCTATAATTAAATCTGATTCCCGGGACCACCCATACGTAGAATGTATGCACACATGACTGTAAGTCGCTTTGGATAAAAGCGTCTGCTAAATGGCATATATTTTATTTATTTATTTATAATAAAATGTTGTGGTTATGATCTATATAGTCACTAGTAAACATCTACATACCCCTTGCTCAATATTCTCATGTTGCTGCCTTAAAATTACATCTCAAAACGGAATATATACATTATTATTTGTTCTACTGATTTACACAACCTAATCAACGTTTTCAATGTGAAATAAAAAATTTGAGAACATTCTAGAACATAATACATATTAAAAAAAAATGTCTTGATTGCGTTACACTGTAGGAAATGCAGATGAGCTTTGTGCTTTACGTACATAAATTCACTGAAAACCCACACTAACAATACGGTTATTTTAAATGTGTTGCACTTTTCATGTACCCTACATTCTGACAGGTAATAAATAGCCTGACCACCGATCAAGCATCATTATAGATTAAACTTTCAGGATTATTTTGAGGTGACAATATACTGTAGGTCAAATGAGTCTTCACACCCCAGAGTTAAGCACCTTTGGCAGCCATTACAGCTTTGCACAACTCTCAGGGCAACATTTTATCCATTGTTTTCGTCAAAATTGCTCAGAAGATTCGGATGTCATTGATGGACAGCAATATTCAAACCTTATTAGATTTTCAAGCTCATTTAAGCCAGGACTGAGGCTGGACCACTCAGGAACACTCAACACTTATTGGAAAGGCCATTCTGTCTTTGGCATTGACCTTTTGTGTAATTGTCCCACTAAAAAATAAAAATAAATTGGTTTTGGTTTTAATTGGGTATTCAGAAGACTGAGGGTGGGTTTTCCTCTAATGTTGTACCTGGGCTTTGCTCCATTCATATTTATTTTGATCCTGACAAACTTCTCAGTCCCTGCTGGTGGCAAGCATACCCATAACATGATGCTGCCACCCAAATACTTGAAAAAAAAGAGGGTTTCATTGTGTTGTATTGCATTTGTCCCAAGCCTGTAGCTTGTAATTCAGGTCCAAATGTTAATGTCTCTGCCGCGTTGTCTTGTAGTACTAATTAACGATGTTGTTGCAAACAGCCTGGACGATTTGAAGTGGATTATTATTTAAAATTCTCCTCAATTGGTAGTTACAGTCTTGTTCCAGGCGCCCGGCTCGCCACAAGGAGTTGCTAGAGTGCAATGGGAAGGAAATCCCAGCCGGCCAAACCCTCCCTTAACCCGGACGGCGCTGGGCCAAACCTCCCTTAACTCAGACAATGCTGGGCTAATTGTGCACCGCCTCATGGGTCTCCTGGTCATAGCTGGCTGTGACACAGCCTGGGATCAAACCCGGGTCTGCAATTCAGTGCCTTAGATCGCTGAACCACTCGGGAGCCCAGAGTAGATTATTAATAACAAAGGCTTTATTCTTTTCACTTCGTCATACTACATTTACATTTACATTTAAGTCATTTAGCAGACGCTCTTATCCAGAGCGACTTACAAATAGGTGCATTCACCTTATGACATCCAGTGGAACAGCCACTTTACAATAGTGCATCTAAATCTTTTAGGGGGGTGAGAAGGATTACTTATCCTATCCTAGGTATTCCTTAAAGAGGTGGGGTTTCAGGTGTCTCCGGAAGGTGGTGATTGACTCCGCTGTCCTGGCGTCGTGAGGGAGTTTGTTCCACGATTGGGGGGCCAGAGCAGCGAACAGTTTTGACTGGGCTGAGCGGGAACTGTACTTCCTCAGTGGTAGGGAGGCGAGCAGGCTGGTGAGTAATATGGAGTGAACTCAATGTTGTTGATCCTCTGTATTTTCAAGTACTGTTGTGGCAGCATCATGTTATGGTTATACTTGTCACCGGCAGCGACTGGGGAGTTTGCCAGGATCAAAATAAATATGCCCAGATATAAAGTTAGAGGAAACCCTGCCTCAACCTTCTAAATACCAAACCCAATGATAGAGTTGTATTTTTCAGCGGTACAATTACACACATTTTAAAGGCCCAATGCAGCAGTTTTTATCTCAACATCAAATCATTTCTGGGTAACAATTAAGTACCTTACTGTGATTGTTTTAATTTAAAATGTTCAGAAATAAACAAAAAATAGCTCTTACCAAATAGCAATTTCTGAAGCAAGAATTCTGCTAGAATTCTGGTGATTTTTTATTTATTTCACCTTTATTTAACCAGGTAGGCCAGTTGAGAACAAGTTCTCATTTACAACTGCGACCTGGCCAAGATAAAGCAAAGCAGTGTGACAAAAACTACAACACAGTGTTACAAATAAACAAATGTACAGTCAATAATACAATAGACAAATCTATGTACAGTGTGTGTAAATGTAGAAGATTAGGGAGGTTAGGGAGGCCATACATAGGGAGGCCATAGAGGCGAAATAATTACAATTTAGCATTAACACTGGAGTGATAGATGTGCAGATGATGATGTGCAAGTAGATATACCGGGGTGCAAAAGAGCAAAAAGATAAATAACAATATGGGGATGAGGTAGTTGGGTGTGCTATTTACAGATTGGCTGTGTACAGGTACAGTGATCGGTAAGCTGCTCTGACAGCTGATGCTTAAAATTGGAGATGGAGATATAAGACTCCAGCTTCAGTGATTTTCTTACAGTCATTGGCAGCAGAGAACTGGAAGGAAAGGAGACCAAAGGAGGTGTTGAATTTGGGGATGACCAGTGAAATATACCTGCTGGAGCATGTGCTATGGGGTGGGTGTTGCTACGGGTGGTGTAATGTGATGGGTTTTGGTTTGCCTTTTGTGTGTTGGTATATGTTGTATGTGGTGTATTCTGATAAGAATGATGATGGCGTTGTGTCATCAGAGAATTGAAGCTGGTGGTGCCTACACCCTCTGATCTTCTGTAGGCAAGGCAACACAACCCCCAAAGACACAACTACGTCTCTGGATCCATCCACCCCCAACAGCACCTCTGTCTCCTGGATCCTACACCCCCAACAGCCCCTCTGTCTCCTGGATCCACCCCCAACAGCCCCTCTGTCTCCTGGATCCATACCCATAACCCCCCCTGTCTCCTGGATCCGTCCCCATCACCCCCTGCCTTCCTGCATTGACCCATCACCCAACCTCCCTGGATCTGTCCATTAACATGATAATAAATGTATCCCCCAAGATGTCTGTCTGAACCTACAGATGAAGGTGAAGAAATAACAAGGGGATTAATATCGGTCAAGACGAGTTGAATTTGAATATTCTTCACATGCTTTAAAAAAATAGATATTACATTTCTTTAGCAAAGGCATGACTTTCGCTCCCTCCCTCCTATAAATCAGACTCAGTTCTGGGGGAGATATCACGACATCTAGGCTGCATTCCAAATGACCTCATTCCCTATTTAGTTCACTATTTAGTTCACTATATTTAGGTCGCTACTATATAAAGAATAGGGTGCCATTTGTGACGCAGGCCATTAGAAGCCATGTCAGTTAGGCTGAATCCTGACTTTATTAATAAACAAAAGGCTCCGTTAATAATAATGATGGAGAGAATGAGGACGTTGTGAAAATCAATTAGCCACATAAGATGAATAATATGAAGAATATAAAACAGGGAAGCCATTCGACACGGAATAATCATTTGCTTTGATCTCATCTCACACACTGACTGACACACAGACAAAATAAGATCATTTTACGTCCAAAATGATTTGTTTTCAGTTTGTTGGATCGTGCAGTTAGTAATGGTTGTATGAAATCAAAACAAACTTAGCGGATTTCAATCCGATCGCAAGTTGTAGATAGCACACAGCTTTTATAGCCAATTTTCCCGCGTTCGCAGAGATTGCATTCACGGTAAATGCTCGATAAGAAATTACTTTTAAATGTCAAGCGTGCAATAATGACTGGATCGGAATTAGTCTCAGTCTAGATGTAAAATACATGTACTAATCAAACCTTACAGTAAAAACAATAGGATTATTTGCTTTGCAATAGAGCAAAATATAAGCATGAGGTGATGACTGTAAATGTCTGAATGTGTTGAAAGGTATTGTAGGTTGTCTTTCTCCAGCAGAATGAATTCCTACCCAGGTCAAAGGGCAAACCACTATTTTCACAGCTTGGTGTAAAGACACAAACAGCTACATGCCAGTTACAACATTTCTGACATTTCACAACCCTGCTACTGCTACAACAGTAAAACAAAAGACAACAACAAGAGCTTTAAATATATCAATAGAGACAAGTTTTCTTTCAGAAATTAAACAAGCAAACATTTATCATTCTGTATGAAGAATATGAAAACTAGACGAAGTAACGTTTTGCATGGGGGGTATCTTGGGGTTAACCTCCGTTCCGCTGTTAGTTAGGGCCTGGGAGGAGGAAGTGCTGACATGAATGAATTCCTGTGTTGATTGCAGTAAAGTAAATGACCGGTTGGAATGTAGAGCTGCGATAATCATTCCCTGGGTAACCAGAGAACCTCAGACTTCACAGCCATACGGGATAATCCACCAACCCACCAACCCTCGACTGGAGACAGACTGCCTTAACTACTGGAGACACTGATGGTGGGTTGTCTGGGCTGGAGCCACAACCCCCAGCCCCAGAACCTTTAAAACAATCTGGCCCTAACAGGAAGTGATGTATGTAAATCCGTCAACGAGGCTAATTCACTGGCTACTCCAAATATTTACCCAAAGCTTTACTCTGGAAGGACCCGGGAATCTTTACGCTAAAAAAAAGCAGTCTCATTCTTTACATTTAAACAGCACTCTAATTTCATCTCACAGTACAACATCTCTTCACTCTAAAGTGGTTCGGTATCACTGGTTGTCATGGTGATGTTGAGAAATAAACCCATCATCCACTGTGAAGGGACATCCTCTAAAAATAATCCAATGCCACATTTTTTTAAGGCATATGCCCAACGACGACTTATACTTTATTATTGTTTATTTTGTCCAGACCTCGGTGTCCTCATAAGTAGCTACGGCCTTGTATAGCAAAGGTTAAATCCGTGGATAGTTGTGCTGTGTGGTAGGTTGCCTCCCCCCAATCACTTCAGATCCAGTCATCCTCTGTGGGTTGGGGCTGAGGGACTGGCCACCCAGTCGTCTCACCTCCCCCAGTCCCCCCAGCCTGGGTGACAGCCGGGTCCTGTCCAGTTCTGCTCTGGGGGGGCTCAGCTTGTAGCTTCAGGAAGGGGGAACAGCAGGGGGGGGGGGGTTCCAGGAGGGGGCGTGTATGTGTGTGTGTGTGTGTGTGTGTGTGTGTGTGTGTGTGTGTGTGTGTGTGTGTGTGTGTGTGTGTGTGTGTGTGTGTGTGTGTGTGTGTGTGTGTGTGTGTGTGCTCCAGGGAAACGCCTCCTGTCTGACCTGCATTAAACGCTCCTCTCACTAATACACCATAAATCAATTCTCCATGGAGGGAGGGAGAGGGGGAGGGAGAGGGGGAGGGAGAGGGGAGGGAGAGGGGGAGGGAGAGGGGGAGGGATAGAGGGAGGGATAGAGGGAGGGAGAGGGGAGGGAGAGGGGGAGGGAGAGGGGGAGGGAGAGGGGGAGGGATAGAGGGAGGGATAGAGGGAGGGAGAGGGGGAGGGAGAGGGGGAGGGAGAGGGGGAGGGAGAGGGGAGGGAGAGGGGGAGGGAGAGGGGGAGGGATAGAGGGAGGGATAGAGGGAGGGAGAGGGGGGGAGAGGGGAGAGGGGGGGGAGGGAGAGGGGAGGGATAGAGGGAGGGAGAGGGGAGGGAGAGGGGAGGGAGAGGGGAGGGAGAGGGGGAGGGATAGAGGGAGGGATAGGGAGGGAGAGGGGAGGGAGAGGGGGAGGGATAGAGGGAGGGATAGAGGGAGGGAGAGGGGAGGGATAGAGGGAGGGATAGAGGGAGGGAGAGAGGGAGGGAGAGGGAGAGGGGGAGGGAGAGGGGAGGGAGAGGGGGAGGGAGAGGGGGAGGGATAGAGGGAGGGAGAGGGGGAGGGATAGAGGGAGGGAGAGGGGGAGGGAGAGGGGGAGGGAGAGAGGGAGGGAGACGGGGAGGGAGAGGGGGAGGGATAGAGGGAGGGAGAGGGGGAGGGAGAGGGGGAGGGAGAGGGGGAGGGAGAGGGGGAGGGAGAGGGAGAGGGGAGGGAGAGGGGGAGGGAGAGGGGAGGGATAGAGGGAGGGAGAGGGGGAGGGAGGAGGGGGAGGGATAGAGGGAGGGAGAGGGGGAGGGAGAGAGGGAGGAAGAGGGGGAGGGAGAGGGGGAGGGAGAGGGGGAGGGATAGAGGGAGGGAGAGGGGGAGGGAGAGGGGGAGGGATAGAGGGAGGGAGAGGGGGATGAGGATTGAGGTTTTCTTTAGGGGACATCATTTAATCCTTGTCTTTTATCTAATTAAAATGTCAGAACAGGAGAATAGTGGGGATTCCACAAAACACTTTGACTATAAATACCACATGTACACAGATAAAAGCAAGGAAATGGTAGGAGGCCATCTGCACTCTTAAAAGGTCCTTAAACAAAATATTGTCGGTTCCTAGTGCGTAGGTATCAAAATGAGAACACTAGAAGAAGAGATGGAGACCTGGACACTGTCGAAAAAGAGCACTAAAATCCAAAATGGAGGCTTAAATGCAAAAAATATAGATATTTTATTTGGACATCAAAAATATGATGCAGTGCAGAAAAGTGCATAAATAAAGGGTGAAAACAAATACATGCATGAAAGAAAGAGCGAGAGAGACTCGTCCTACACTATACTACTGTCTGGCTCTGAAAGTATGTAGGCATCGATCCACTGTTTCCATGAGTGGATGGATTTCAGGGTCGTGACATCATACGTTTTCCATTGTGTTGCACTTTATCCTTATCAATAATATCAAACAGAAATGTTTGAGTACGTCTGCTTGTGTGCACACATCTGCCACTCAGCCATCAATGTGATACCTTAGTGCACACATCCTGAGAACCAGGCCTTCACAATAACTGTAAATCATGACTGTGAGTTTGGAGGTAAGCATTAGATGATGTTATATACGAATACATCTTATTTCCAGAACCAGATTATCAGAGAGTAAGAAGAGAAGAAGATATGATTACATATTCCTGGAAAACATAACTGTCCTCCGTTTTGTTTCTCTGGCCAATGTGAAGCTCAGATACATTTTCCAACAGGCTGTGATGACACCCTGGTGAAGGCTCGAGCCGATACACGTTGGTGTATTTTAATGACTTAGCCCACACGGTTAAAGGCTTTTTAACTTTCAAACCTACACGAGTGCCTGAACTTGGATTTTTTTTCTGCCATTTAGTACCTAGTTTCCCTTTTGCTTTGCTGGTACTTTTCCCCTGCGAGAGCACCTGCGGTTGTTTTGGAGTACCTGAAGTGCTCCTGATATTTCTTTTACAATACGTCATCCTGCATACATCACAGCTGCAGTCTGCAGTCCATTTTATGGATTTTTTAAGAGGTGTTTATTTACTTGGTGTTCTAGCTTTCAGATACTGCGCATAAATACAGTATACTACAATACTTTGTTATGTAATTACTTATACGTCTCTTGAAAAGTACTTTGTTTTAGCATTTCAATGTGAGATAGAAAACCACTGAATAGCAGAGTTTTGTTACCGAAGATACATTATTAAACATACAAGATAGCGTACAGTAAAACACTGCTCACCAAGAAATAATGTCAACAAGTTGAAGATTAATATTGTTACTGTACTTCTACAGATCTATAGAACCAACTGTGTTTCTGCAGCAGGTAGCCTAGTGGTTAGAGTGTAGAGGCGGCAGGAAGCCTAGTGGTTAGAGTGTAGAGGCGGCAGGAAGCCTAGTGGTTAGAGTGTAGAGGCGGCAGGGTAGCCTAGTGGTTAGAGTGTAGAGGTGGCAGGAAGCCTAGTGGTTAGAGTGTAGAGGAGGCAGGAAGCCTAGTGGTTAGAGTGTAGGGGCGGCAGGTAGCCTAGTGGTTAGAGTGTAGAGGAGGCAGGAAGCCTAGTGGTTAGAGTGTAGAGGCGGCAGGAAGCCTAGTGGTTAGAGTGGAGAGGCGGCAGGAAGCCTAGTGGTTAGAGTGTAGAGGCGGCAGGAAGCCTAGTGGTTAGAGTGTAGAGGAGGCAGGTAGCCTAGTGGTTAGAGTGTAGAGGCGGCAGGAAGCCTAGTGGTTAGAGTGTAGAGGCGGCAGGAAGCCTAGTGGTTAGAGTGTAGAGGCGGCAGGGTAGCCTAGTGGTTAGAGTGTAGAGGTGGCAGGAAGCCTAGTGGTTAGAGTGTAGAGGAGGCAGGAAGCCTAGTGGTTAGAGTGTAGGGGCGGCAGGTAGCCTAGTGGTTAGAGTGTAGAGGAGGCAGGAAGCCTAGTGGTTAGAGTGTAGAGGCGGCAGGAAGCCTAGTGGTTAGAGTGGAGAGGCGGCAGGAAGCCTAGTGGTTAGAGTGTAGAGGCGGCAGGTAGCCTAGTGGTTAGAGTGTAGAGGCGGCAGGTAGCCTAGTGGTTAGAGTGTAGAGGAGGCAGGAAGCCTAGTGGTTAGAGTGTAGAGGCGGCAGGAAGCCTAGTGGTTAGAGTGTAGAGGAGGCAGGAAGCCTAGTGGTTAGAGTGTAGAGGCGGCAGGTAGCCTAGTGGTTAGAGTGTAGAGGCGGCAGGAAGCCTAGTGGTTAGAGCCTTGGGTCAGTAACCGAAAGGTTGCTGGATCAAATCCCTGAGCTGACAAGGTATAAATCTGTCGTTCTGCCCCTGAACAAGGCAGTTAACCCACTGCTACTGGCCCACTGGTCCTCATTGTATATAAGTTCTTCTGACTTGCCTAGTTAAATGAAGGTTAAAAAAAATACTTGTAAAAATAAAAAAATGAGTGAAGAACAAACACCATTGTAAATACAACCTGTATTTATTTTCCCTTTGGTACTTTAACTATTTGCACATCATTACAACATTGTATAGAGCCACACTATAACATTGTAACTGTCTCTACAGATGTAATTCAGTCAGTCTTCTCCTCAGCTCGTCTACAGAACACCCATATCTCAGTCAGAGGAGAGGCGCACCGGTCAGGACTCAGGAGAAACAGACGAGGGTGTGTCTGTCTCTGTGTGTGCCTCTGTGTGTGTCTCTGTGTGTGTGTATGTGTGGCATGTGCATGTGCCATACCGTACGTCTCCATCTCCGAGAGAGAGAGAAAAAGACTGATTTATAATGGCAGGATTCTTCTGTGTCGCACTAATTAAACCATCAGTGTCTGTCAGCTGATTTAAAAAGTCTCCCAGAGAAGAAGAGGGAAAAGTTCTCTCTCAGATCACAGTCTTGAGCGACAGACTCTTCCTGTTGCACAGGACTGTCGCTTAGCGTGTGGGCGGCTCTATCTGCTTTGAGTATGTTATGTAATGTTGTGTTATGAGGGCTTTCAGAAAGGAGTGAGTTGGATGAAATCTATTTCAATCTACGATAGCATTGCCTTAAAAATTCTGCTCTGAAATCCAACCAATGTCACGCTCGCTATCCTCAAACTCCCTGTCATAAATCGACCAAGGCGCAACGTGCATGTAGTTCCACATCTTATAATGAAAGTGAAACCGAAACAACAAACATGGTTCTCAATCAGAGACAACGATAGACAGCTGCCTCTGATTGAGAACGAACACCCGGCCAAACACATAGAAATAGAAAATCATAGAACATAGACTGCCCACCCAAATCACACCCTGACCAAACCAAAATAGAGACATAAAACGCTCTCTACGGTCAGGGCGTGACAACCAAAACATTGCTTTGTGTTGTAAGTGAGACCTTAGACCTTATTGTTCTCAGCCAATAAGAATTGGGTATTTTTGTTCCATTAACAACACTGGATCCAGGCTGTTTATGAGGACTGGATTCTCATCAATGGCAGAACAATGTGTCTGAGGCAGTCAAATTACCCAGTGGCCTCATGGGTGGAATGTTATTCATATTTTTCATAATTAATCAAAATTCTCTCTCTCTCTCTCTCTCTCTCTCTCTCTCTCTCTCTCTCTCTCTCTCTCTCTCTCTCTCTCTCTCTCTCTCTCTCTCTCTCTCTCTGTCTCTGTCTCTGTCTCTGTCTCTGTCTCTGTCTCTGTCTCTGTCTCTGTCTCTGTCTCTGTCTCTGTCTCTGTCTCTCTCTCTCTCTCTCTCTCTCTCTCTCTCTCTCTCTCTCTCTCTCTCTCTCTCTCTCTCTCTCTCTCTCTCTCTCTCTCTCTCTCTCTCTCTCTCTCTCTCTCTCTCTCTCTCTCTCTACAGAGAGTCAAATAAACAATAAACAGTCAAATAAGCAGGTCAAATAAACAATAAAAAAGTGAGAAGAGCTAAAACGAAATAAACAAAAAACTGTTCGAAATGAACAGTAAACATTGCACTCTAAAAGGTTTTAAAAATATGAAGACGTTTCAAGTGTTATATTATCGGCTCGGAGTGTTTTGGCAATGTGCAAATAGTTGTAATATTGTACTACTGCAATTTGCCGTAACTTATCCTGCAACTAATTCAGCCCGCCTGGTGTTCAACAGTCCCAAGTTCTCCCAGGTCACTCCGCTCCTCCACACACTCCACTGGAATCCAGTCAAATATTGCATCCACTACAAGACCATGGTACTTGCCTACAGAGCAGCAAGAGGAACTGCCCCTCCCTACCTTCAGGCTATATTCAAACCCTACAACCAATCCCGAGCACTCCGTTCTGCCACCTCTGGTCTCTTGGCCCTCCCACCCCTACGGGAAGGCAGCTTCCACTCAGCCCAGTCCAAGCTCTTCTCTGTCCTGGCACCCCAATTGTGGGACCAACTTCCCCCTGAAGGACAGAGGAGTCCCTGCCCATCTTCTGAAAACATCTGAAACACTACCTCTTCAAAGAGTGTCTTAAATAATCCCACCTCGCAACACCAAAAAAAATTGAACTAACACACGCACTTGATTATTTACCCACTGCTGATAACTACTTAATTGAGGAAAAATTGGCTTACTATGACTGTAATATGTGGTTGTCCCACCAAGCTACAGTTGAAGTCGAAAGTTTACATACACCTTAGCCAAATACATTTAAACTCAGTTATTCACAATTCCTGACATTTAATCCTAGTAAAAATTCCCTGTCTTAGGTCAGTTAGGATCATCACATTATTTTAAGAATGTGAAATGTCAGAATAATAGTAGAGAGAAGTATTTATTTCAGCTTTTATTTCTTTCATCACATTCTCAGTGGGTCAGAAGTTTACATACACTCAATTAGTATTTGGTAGCGTTTTAAATTGTTTAACTTGGGTCAAGCGTTTCGGGTAGCCTTCCACAAGCTTCCCACAATAGGTTGGGTGAATTTTGGCCCATTCTTCCTGACAGAGCTGGTGTAACTGAGTCAGGTTTGTAGGCCTCCTTGCTGGCACACGCTTTTTCAGTTCTGCCCACACATTTTCTATAGGATTGAAGTCAGGGCTTTATGATGGCCACTCCAATACCTTGACTTTTTGCCACAACTTTGGAAGTATGCTTGGGGTCATTGTCCATTTGGAAGACCCATTTACGACCAAGCTTTAACTTCCTGACTAATGTCTTGAGGTGTTGCTTCAATATATCCACATAATTTTCCTTCCTCATGATGACATCTATTTTTTGAAGTGCACCAGTCCCTTCTGCAGAAAAGCACCCCCACAACATGATGCTGCCACCCCCGTGCTTCACGGTTGGGATGGTGTTCTTCGGCTTGCAAGCATCCCCCTTTTTCCTCCAAACATAATGATGGTCATTATGGCCAAACAGTTCTATTTTTGTTTCATCAGACCAGAGGACATTTCTCCAAAAAGTACAATCTTTGTCCTCATGTGCAGTTGCAAACCGTAGTCTGACTATTTTATGGTGGTTTTGGAGCAGTGGCTTCTTCCTTGCTGAGTGGCCTTTCAGGTTATGTTGATATCGGACTCGTTTGACTGTGGATGTAGATACTTTTGTACCTGTTTCCTCCAGCATCTTCACAAGGTCCTTTGCTGTTGTTCTGGGATTGATTTGTACTTTTTGCACCAAAGTTCATCTCTAGGAGACAGAATGTGTCTCCTTCCTGAGCGGTATGACGGCTGCGTGGTCCCATGGTGTTTATACTTGAGTACTAGTGTTTGTACAGATGAACGTGGTACCTTCAGGTGTTTGGAAATTGCTCCCAAGGATGAACCAAACTTGTGGAGGTCTACAATTCTGAGGTGAGGTCTTGTCTGATGTCTTTTGATTTTCCCATGATGTCAAGCAAAGAGGCACTGAGTTTGAAGGTAGGCCTTGAAACACATCCACAGGTATAACTCCAATTGACTCAAATTATGTCAATTAGCCTATCAGAAGCTTCTAAAGCCATGACATCATTTTCTGGAATTTTCCAAGCTGTTTAAAGGCACAGTCGACTTAGTGTATGTAAACTTCTGACCCACTGGAATTGTGATACAGTGAATTATAAGTGAAATAATCTGTCTGTCAACAATTGTTGGAAAAATGAGTTGTGTCATGCACAAAGTAGATGTCCTAACCGACTTGCAAAACTATAGTTTGTTAACTATAGTTTGTCTCTCTTGATAAGAGTCTACTAAATGACTAACTGTAAGTCTCTCTGGATAAGAGTCTGCTGAATAACTAACTGTAAGTCTCTCTGGATAAGAGTCTGCTAAATGACTAACTGTAAGTCTCTCTGGATAAGAGTCTGCTAAATGACTAACTGTAAGTCTCTCTGGATAAGAGTGTCTGCTAAATGACTAACTGTAAGTCTCTCTGGATAAGAGTGTCTGCTAAATGACTAACTGTAAGTCTCTGGATAAGAGTGTCTGCTAAATCACTAACTGTAAGTCTCTCTGGATAAGAGTGTCTGCTAAATGACTAACTGTAAGTCTCTCTGGATAAGAGTGTCTGCTAAATGACTAACTGTAAGTCTCTCTGGATAAGAGTCTGCTGAATAACTAACTGTAAGTCTCTCTGGATAAGAGTCTGCTAAATGACTAACTGTAAGTCTCTCTGGATAAGAGTGTCTGCTAAATGACTAACATGTAAGTCTCTCTGGATAAGAGTCTGCTAAATGACTAACATGTAAGTCTCTCTGGATAAGAGTCTGCTAAATGACTAACATGTAAGTCTCTCTGGATAAGAGTCTGCTAAATGACTAACATGTACATGTAAAAATGGATATTGGGGGAAGATAAATAAACAGATAAATATTGGTGGTTTTTCCAATGTTGTTTGGTGTCCCTTTTCAATGGCCCACACATCTTGCTGCTGTGATGGCACACTGGTGTTTAGCCTAACAGATAGGAGAGTTGATCAATGTTTGGTTTGTTTTCAAACTCTTTGTGGGTCTGTGGGAATGTGTGTTTCTAATATGGTCATACATTTGTCAGGCGGTTAGGAAGTGCAGCTCAGTTTCCACCTCATTTTGTGGGCAGTGAGCACATAGCCTGTCTTCTCTCCAGGTCTGCCTATGATGACCTCTCTCAATAGAAAGGCTATGCTCACTTCATTTTGGGTCAGTCACAGTGGTCTGATATTTTGCCACTGTGTACTCTCTGTTTAGGGCCAGACAGCATTCCAATTTGCTCAGATTTTGGTTTATCCTTTCCAGTGTGTCAAATGGTTATCTTTTTGCATTCCTCATGATTTGGTTGGGTCTAATTGTGTTGCTGTCCTGAGGCTCGGTGGGGTCTGTTTGTGTTTGTGAACAGAGCCCCAGAACCAGTTTGCTGAGGGGAATCTTCTCGAGGTTCATCTCTCTGTAGGTGGGGACTTTGTGGTGGAATATGTGGGCATTGCTTCCTTTTAGGTGGTTGTAGAATTTAACAGATCTTTTCTGTATGTTGACAACTAGTGGGTATAGTCCTTATTCTGCTCTGCATACATTGTTAGGGGTTTAATTTAGTATAATTGAGGAGAATTCTGCATGCAGAATTTCAATTAGGTGTTTGTCCCATTTTGTGAATTCTTGGTTGGTGAGCAGACCCCAGACCTCACAACCATAAAGGGCAATGGGTTCTACAGTATAACTGAAGTATTTTTAACCAGATCCTCATTGGGATGTCGAGTTTTATGTTCCTTTTGATGCCGTAGAAGGCCCTTCTTGCTTTAGCTCTTAGATCGTTCACTCTGCTGAATCGCATGGCAAGAGGTACCAGTTCCCCAAGTCTGGAACCAGGAGCCTGAACAGCTTCTACCCCCAAGCCATAAGACTGCTAAACAAGACTGCTAAACAACACTGCTAAACAAGACTGCCAAACAAGTCTGCTAAACAAGACTGCTAGACAAGACTGCTAAACAAGACTGCTAAACAAGACTGCTAAACAAGACTGCTAAACAAGACTGCTAAACAAGACTGCTAAACAAGACTGCTAAACAAGACTGCTAGACAAGACTGCTAAACAAGACTGCTAAACAAGACTGCTAGACAAGACTGCTAAACAAGACTGCTAAACAAGACTGCTAAACAAGACTGCTAAACAAGACTGCTAAACAAGACTGCTAAACAAGACTGCTAAACAAGACTGCCAAACAAGACTGCTAAACAAGACTGCTAAACAAGACTGCTAAACAAGACTGCTAAACAAGACTGCTAAACAAGACTGCTAAACAAGACAGCTAAACAAGACTGTCAAACAAGACCTCCTAAACAAGACAGCAAAACAAGACAGCTAAACAAGACCTCCTAAACAAGACTTCTAGACAAGACTGATAAACAAGACTGCTAGACAAGACTGCTAAACAAGACTGCTAGACAAGACTGCTAAACAAGACTGCTAAACAAGACTGCTAAACAAGACTGCTAAACAAGACTGCTAAACAAGACTGTTAAACAAGACCGCTAAACAAGACCTCTAAACAAGACAGCTAAACAAGACTGCTAAACAAGACTGCTAAACAAGACTGCTAAACAAGACTGCTAAACAAGACTACTAGACAAGACTGCTAAACAAGACTGCTAAACAAGACTGCTAAACAAGACTGCTAAACAAGACTACTAGACAAGACTGCTGAACAAGACTGCTAAACAAGACCCGGACCACCTGCACTGACCCTTTTTTCCTGACTCTTGGACTGACTCTATGCACACACACAGGACTCTACCACATACTCTATCACATACTCTAACACATACTCTACACATACTCTACCACATACTCTACCACATACTCTACCACATACTCTGCCACATACTCTACCACATACTCTGCCACATACTCTACCACATACTCTACACATACTCTACCACATACTCTACCACATACTCTACCACATACTCTGCCACATACTCTACCACATACTCTACCACATACTCTACCACATACTCTACCACATACTCTACCACATACTCTACCACATACTCTACCACATACTCTACCACATACTCTACCACATACTCTACCACAAACTCTACCACATACTCTACCACATACTCTGCCACATACTCTACCACATACTCTACCACATACTCTACCACATACTCTACCACATACTCTACCACAAACTCTACCACATACTCTACCACATACTCTGCCACATACTCTACCACATACTCTACCACATACTCTACCACATACTCTACCACATACTCTACCAGATACTCTACCACATGACTCTACCACATACTCTACCACATACTCTAGCACTTACTCTACCACATACTCTACCAGATACTCTACCACAGGACTCTACCACATACTCTACCACATACTCTACCACATACTCTACCACATACTCTACCACATACTCTACCAGATACTCTACCACAGGACTCTACCAGATACTCTACCACATACTCTACCAGATACTCTACCACAGGACTCTACCACATACTCTTCCACATACTCTACCAGATACTCTACCACATACTCTACCACATACTCTACCACATACTCTACCACATACTCTACCACATACTCTACCACATACTCTACCACATACTCTACCACATACTCTACCACATACTCTACCACATACTCTACCACATACTCTACCACATACTCTACCACAAACTCTACCACATACTCTACCACATACTCTACCACATACTCTACCACAGGACTCTACCACATACTCTACCACATACTCTACCACATACTCTACCAGATACTCTACCACATGACTCTACCACATACTCTACCACATACTCTACCACATACTCTACCACTCTACCACATACTCTACCACAAACTCTACGACATACTCTACCACAAACTATACGACATACTCTACCACATACTCTACCACATACTCTACCACATACTCTACCACAAACTCTACGACATACTCTACCACATACTCTACCACATACTCTACCACATACTCTACCACATACTCTACCACATACTCTACCACATACTCTACCACATACTCTACCACATACTCTACCACATACTCTACCACATACTCTACCACATACTCTACCACATACTCTACCACATACTCTACCACATACTCTACCACATACTCTACCACAGACTCTACCACATACTCTACCACATACTCTACCACATACTCTACCACATACTGGTACACCCTGTATATAGCCATGTTATTACCTCGTACCCCCGCACATCAACTCTGTACTGGTACTCCCTGTATATAGCCATGTTAGTATCTCATACCCCTGCACATCGACTCAGTACTGGTACTCTCTGCTTATAATCATGTTATTACCTCGTACCCCTGCTCATCGACTCAGTACTGGTACTCTCTGCTTATAATCATGTTATTACCTCGTACCCCTGTACATCAACTCAGTACTGGTACTCTCTGCTTATAATCATGTTATTACCTCGTACCCCTGTACATCGACTCAGTACTGGTACTCTCTGCTTATAATCATGTTATTGCCTCGTACCCCTGTACATCGACTCAGTACTGGTACTCTCTGCTTATAATCATGTTATTACCTCGTACCCCTGCTCATCGACTCAGTACTGGTCGTCCCTGTATATAGCCATGTTATTACCTCGTACCTCTGTACATCAACTCAGTACTGGTACTCTCTGCTTATAATCATGTTATTACCTCGTACCCCTGCTCATCGACTCAGTACTGGTCGTCCCTGTATATAGCCATGTTATTACCTCGTACCCCTGTACATCGACTCAGTACTGGTACTCTCTGCTTATAATCATGTTATTACCTCGTACCCCTGTACATCGACTCAGTACTGGTACTCCCTGTATATAATCATGTTATTACCTCGTACCCCTGCTCATCGACTCAGTACTGGTACTCCCTGTATATAGCCATGTTATTACCTCGTACCCCTGTACATCGACTCAGTACTGGTACTCTCTGCTTATAATCATGTTATTTTTACTCGTTATTGTTATTCATTATTCACTGTACATTTGTTCCTTGCGTCATCAATTTTTTGGTTTATTTAAAAAATATATTTATTTATCTTTAATCTTGCATTGTTGGTAAAGGACCCATCAGTAAGCATTTCATTGTTAGCCTACTACACCTGTTGTTACGAAGCATGTGACAAATAAAATATATATATATATTTTTTGTTGAAGACAGACTTTATGTCTCAAAGTATTTTATTTGGTTCCCGCCCATATATTCACATATACACTTCATGACCAAAAGTATGTGGAGCCGTGTTTGACAAACATCTCATTCTAAAATCATGCTCATTAATATGGAGCTGTTCTCCCTCTTTTTGCTATTACAGCTTCCCCTCTTCTGGGACGGCGTTCCACTACAGTAGATGTTGGAACATTCCTGCATTCAGCCACAAGAGCATTAGTGAGGTCGGGCACCGATGTTAGGCGATTAGGCCTGGCTTGCAGTAGGCGTTCCAATTTATCCCAAAGGTGTTGGATGGGGTTGAGGTCAGGGCTATGTGCAGGCCAGTCATGTTCTTCCACACCGATCTCTGCACGGACCTCGTTTTGTGCATGGGGGCGTTGTCATGATGAAACAGGAAAGGCTCTTCCCCAAACTGTTGCCACAAAGTTCGAAGCACAGAATCGTCTAGAATGTCATTGTATGCTGTAGTGTTAAGATTTCACTTCAAGGGGCCTAGCGCGAACCATGAAAACAGCCCCAGACCATTATTCCTCCTTCACCAAAATCTACAGTTGGCATTATGAATTAGGGTAGATAGCATTCTCCTGGCATCTGCCAAACCCAGATTCGTCCAATGGTAAAGTGGGATCATCACTCCAGATACCAATGGCGGCAAGCTTTACACCACTGCAGCTGACACTTGGCATTGCGCATGGTGATCTTAGGCTTGTGTGCTGTTGCTCGGCCATGGAAACCCATTTCATGAAGCTCCCGACGAACAGTTATTGTGCTGACGTTGCTTCCAGAAGCAGTTTGGAAATTAGGACAGGCATTTTTTACACGCTACGCGATTCAGCACTCGGCGGTCCCATTCTGTGAGCTGAGCCGTTGTTGCTCCTAGACATTTCCACTTCACAATAACAGCACTTACAGTTGACCGGGGAAGCTCTAACAGGGCAGAAATTTTACAAACGTACTTGACGACGCCACGTTGAAAGTCACTGAGCTCTTCAGTAAGGTCATTCGACTGCTGATGTTTGTCTATGGAGATTGCATGGCGGTGTGCTCAATTTTATACACCTGTCAGCAACGGGTGTGGTTGAAATAGTCGAATCCACTAATTTGAAGGGGTGTCTGCATACTTTGTATATATATATATAGTGTATGTTAGATGCATTTACATCGGGAAATAGATTCCCATAGATTCCCAGTTATATTCCCCCCAGTTTTATAATTGGAATGTGATACAAAACAAGACAACGGTGTGCTTTAGGACCATGTGGACACCTCCGAGCGGTCGGATACGCTGTTTGGAGTGTTTATCCGATTGGATAAAAAATTAAGTAAATTACGTCCCCCCCAAGTTCTAAAAGCAAAGTTGCTCCCCTGCTCACGATGAACAGTTATTCAGTGTCCTGTCCTAATGACTGTGTTGTGTCGTGTTCTGATCTGACCCATGCTGTCGACCAATCACTGTCCAGTGCCAGCAGTCAAGCTGTAACCACGGCGAAGGACATACGACTATGGGATGTGGAGCGATCATAAAACACAATTGCATGCACGATATGGCTGTCATATCAGTCTGATTAGAGTCATTTACCTGATGACTCTCAGACAACGTCAACAACAGACAAATGGGCTCGCCAGACTTTAAAGATAACATCCTGTAACAGTTTGCAGCACAACACGCAGGGCTGCATCCCAATTGCACCGTATTCTCTATATAGTGCACAGTGGAGTAAAGTACATAAGTAAAAATACTTTAAATTACTTATTAAGTCGTTTAAAATACTTTAAAGTACTTATTTGGTGTATCTGTATGCACGTTTTTTACTCCATACAGTGTACATTTTCCCTGACACCCAAAAGTACTCGTTACATTTTTTATGCTTAGCAGGACAGGAACATTTTCCAATTTACGCACTTATCAGGAGAACATACCTGGGCATCCCTAATGCCTCTGATCTGGTGGACTCATGAAACACAAAAGCTTAATTTGTCAATTATGTCTGCGTGTTGTAGTGTGCTATGCATAGATAAATATGCATAGCACGGAGCAAGGAGCCATAGTAACAATAAAAGATTGGCAGGAAGTGTAACCCAGGTATGTGCAGATTGCAGAACCCATAGTAGAATCCTAGAAAACATGCATTCCCTCTGTTTTCACAGACGTGTTTTGTCTTCAATTAATGAACATCACAGCAACGTGGCAGAGTAGATGGGGGTTAAGTTGAGGGAGATAGGGGAGGATGGAGGGAGATGGAAAGAGAGAGACGGGAGTGTCTCGGGATGAGAGGAAAAGAGGAGGAATCTTTTGGAGGACGACAGATTTAAAAAGCCAATGAGAGAATCCCCCTCTCTCAGACCCCAGGATACACACACACACACACGCACACACACACACACACACACACACACACACACACACACACACACACACACACACACACACACACACACACACACACACACACACACACACACACACACACACACACACACACACACACACACACACACACAATCCCCTCTCTCAAAACCCAGGGAGTTAGCTCGGCAGGAGATCGCTTGGGGAACGTTATGACAATAAAGTGCTTAAAACCGAGAGGAACCAGGCTCTGAGGGCTTATAGAGGGTGCAACAGGTCAGCCACTCAGGAGTAAATGTCAGTTGGCTTTTCATTGCCAAGCATTCAGAGGTCGAGACAGCAGTTGCGTTAGAGAGAGAGAGAGAGAGAGAGAGAGAGAGAGAGAGAGAGAGAGAGAGAGAGAGAGAGAGAGAGAGAGAGAGAGAGAGAGAGAGGAGAGAGAGAGAGAGAGAGAGAGAAAGAGAGAGAGAGAGAGAGAGAGAGAGAGAGAGAGAGAGAGAGAGAGAGAGAAAGAGAAAGAGAAAGAGAGAGAGAGA
The DNA here is from genome assembly GCF_023373465.1 of Oncorhynchus keta. Classification (NCBI taxonomy): domain Eukaryota; kingdom Metazoa; phylum Chordata; class Actinopteri; order Salmoniformes; family Salmonidae; genus Oncorhynchus; species Oncorhynchus keta. The sequence continues at coordinate 46,999,012 of NC_068432.1, forward strand.
GAGAGAGAGAGATGCTCCAAACAGTAGGTCCTGGAAAAGGAAGCACGTCCGGTGAACAGGTTCGGGTTCAATAGCCGCAGACAGATCAGCAGAAACTGGATCAGCAGCACGGTCAGGTGGACTGGGGACGGGGATAGACAGAAATGACATCAGAAAAGATTTGTAATGTTGTTCTTCTTCTTCACGTAATTCATGCCAATGCTGTGTTTTTTTAAGCTAGAACCCAATTGACTCCCATTCAGTGCTTGATGGAGTGCTGTCCTTGTCCCAGAATGCACCGCATGGCCCATTGAGAGTGTACGGACAACGTACACAATGGGCGTTGATACAATTTGAATTGAGTTTCTCCTCGCCTCATTTCTTAAAGTGTCCCTGGTTTAGCTCAACCAGTTAGCTTAGTTAGCACTCAGCCAGTTAGCTTAGTTAGCACTCAGCCAGTTAGCTTAGTTAGCACTCAGCCAGTTATCTTAGTAATGTCTTAACCGTTAGCCTAGCCCAAGAGAAAATCCTTGTGGGCTACATTTGGGCTTACAAGTCTCAGGCAGGGCTACCTCATCACAAGAGCGTGATTCCAAATCAGCACCGTTAGCACCCAGCCAGTTAGCTTTGCTTCTATGGACAGGATTCATACATATGTAAGATGATCTAATTAAACAGAACAATCTAGTAGCTACAGCATGCATCTGCCATACAAGAGAAAGTATCCCCCTTCTCCTCCCCTCCTCCCCCTCTCCCCCTCCTCCTCCTCCTCCTCCTCCTCCTCCTCCTCCTCCTCCTCCTCCTCTCCCCCTCCTCCTCCCCCTCCTCCTTCTCCTCCCCCTCCTCCTTCCTCTCCTCCCCTTCTCCTCTCCCTCCCCCTCTCCTCCTCCTCCCCTCCTCCCCCCTCCCCCTCCTCCTTCTCCCCCCTCCCCCTTCTCCTCCCCCTCCTCCTTCTCCCCCCTCCTCCCCCCTTCTCCTCCTCCTCCCCCTCCTCCTCCTTCTCCCCCTCCCCCCCCTCCTCCTCCCCCCTCTCCTCCTCCCCTCCTCCTTCTCCTCCTCCTCCCCCTCCTCCTCCTCCTCCCTCCTCCTCCCCCTCCTCCTTCTCCTCCTCCCCCTCCTCCTCCCCCCTTCTCCTCCTCCCCCTCCTCCTTTTCCTCTCCTCCCCCTTCTCCTCCCTCCTCCTCCTCCTCCTCCTCCCCCTCCTCCTCCCCCTCCCCCCTCCTCCTCCTCCCCCTCCCCCTCTCCTCCCCCTTCTCCTCCTCCCCCTCCTCATTTTCCTCTCCTCCCCCTTCTCCTCCTCCTCCCCCTCCTCCTCCCCCTCCTCCTCCTCCTCCCCCTCCTCCTTTTCCTCTCCTCCCCCATTCTCCTCCTCCCCCCCCCTCTCCTCCCCCTTCTCCTCCTCCCCCTCCTCCTTTTCCTCTCCCCCCCTTCTCCTCCTCCTCCCCCTCCTCCTCCCCCTCCTCCCCCTCCTCCCCCTCCTCCTTTTCCTCTCCTCCCCACCTTCTCCTCCTCCTCCTCCTCCCTTTCCTCTCCTCCCCACCTTCTCCTCCTCCTCCTCCTCCCCCTCCTCCTCCTCCCTCCTCCCCCCTCCTCCTCCCTCCTCCTCCCCCCCCTCCTCCTCCTCATCCTCCCCCTCCTCCTTTTCCTCTCCTCCCCCTTCTCCTCCTCCCCCTCCTCCTTTTCCTCTCCTCCCCTTTCTCCTCCTCCTCCTCCCCCCTCCTCCTTCTCCTCCTCCTCCTCCTCCTCCTCCCTCCTTCTCCTCCTCCCCCTCCTCCTCCTCCCCCCCTCCTCCTCCTCCTCCTCCCCCTCCTCTTTTTCCTCTCCTCCCCCTTCTCCTCCTCCCCCTCCTCCTTTCCTCTCCTCCCCCTTCTCCTCCTCCTCCCCCTCCTCCTCCCCCTCCTCCCCCCCTCCTCCTCCTCCCCCTCCTCCTTCTCCTCTCCTCCCCCTTCTCCTCCCCCTTCTCCTCCTCCTCCTCCTCCCCCCTCCTCCTCCTTGAATGCTCCTTCAATAACAGGTTGGTTACATTCCAAATCCCGAACCCCTTGGTTTGATCAGTCTAAACCCATGCACAATAACCAAAGTGGTAAAAAAAAAACTGAAATGCAGTTATTTCGTTGCCAAGCAACTGCATGCCTCAAAGTAGCTGAAATTCAAACAGTGGAAGTTATCCAAGTTCCCTGGGGACCATTTTGACATGGAGTGGATTGGAGTCTGTGTGTGTGTGTGAAAATACTAAGAGCTGACCATGAATAATTGTCAATAGGTGCCAGTGGACATGGTTCAGCTGCCACAGGTCTATCAGCAAGAACAAGTCCAGATGTCTTTTGAAAAGGTTTATTCCAGATAATGGTTCCTGCATGGATAACTGTAGATAGTATGTGTGTGGTTATATAAAGAACAGCAGTGAGTACACAGAGAATTGGCAGTAATACAGTTCGATACTAAGCATACACAGATACAGTACCAAAGCAGGTTGGTGGCACCCTGGAATAGTTTCAAATACATTAACCACATGGTTTCCATGGTTTCCATGTGTTTGATGCCATTCCATTCGCTCCATTCCAGCCATCTTCCCCTGAGCAGCCTCCACTTTTGTACATAGGCCTACGTATGACTTCTAATAGCTAAACTAGCTTAGCACATTACTATGGTCTGTACTGGCTTAACATATTAATATGGACAGAAATACAACACATAGACTGACTTAACATATTAATATGGCCAGAAATACAACACATAGACTGACTTAACATAGTATGTACATCAATACACACATCTATGCTTGACAATGCTCAATGACGGATCACTAACCCAGAAATAATAATGGAATGCAGATACAAGATATACATAAGCCATAACCCCAATAGACTCAAAGCAGTACCGTAATAGCGGCTGAAATAGGCCGGTACATAAAGACTTGTAATTAAATAGGGTGAGAAATAATGATGCTAATTAATAATGACTCATAATTCTTAACCCGCGATCCGGTGTTTTATCCATGGCGCGGGTTGAATAAAGAGAAAACAAAAACCTTAAAAATCCATAAATGTATAATTATTGTGCAATTTAATATCTATGGGTTACATTGAGATTTTTATTTAATTATTTAAGGCTATCTGGCATTAGTGCATAAATCCACGAAGGAGAAAAGGACGATGTCGGGGGTTTACTTCAATAAGAGAAAAGCTGTGAAATGTAGAGTTGAAAATAAAGAGAAGGGAGGACCAGAAAGTAATGTTTGGGAAATATTTGGTGAAGTGGCACAAGAGGATGATAACAGTGTTGTGTGGTGATTGTGAGGCGCTGTACAAATTCAACAGTCACAAGATCGGACTTCAAATAGGCCAATGACAGGTCAAGGGAACTGTAGCCTGCTGTTCAGATGGGTAAAATGGAAACTGAAATCTGGACTCTGACTGTAGGTCTATAACCTCTCACATTGCCTTAATATTAACTCTCGTTGAATGAAGCTTTTCTTGCAGTAAACATTTTGACGAGGGAAATATGATTTCTTTCTTTCGGCATCTTGAGAGAATGTGAAGATAGCACCTCTATCGACGGTATCTATCTTTATCAGCATCATAAACACTGATAGTATTTCAACCAGATTAAATATGCATCCAAGCTGAACTGAAATCTAATCAGAAACATGTTGGCTCGTTTACACAGGTTTCCTCTATTACCTTACAACCGGTCAAACTGATGTCATTTGGATGTTTTGCACAGAAAATCATTGAGTTATTTTTGTAGAGTCATTACATTTTCTCTCCAGTTCCGAAACGCCTTTGCTCTGCGAAAGAAGCAGCGATGACTGAAAACGTTACCATTGTTAACTAGAATGAAGCATTCATTCTATTGATTTATGAGATTATTCTGGTGAGCGAAGGTTTATTTGGTGTTCCAGGGCAATGACAGAAGAGAAGCTGCATGTATCTAATTATATACAAGTGGACTAACAAATAGTCTACCAAAATGTTGAGCAGAAACACATCTAACACATCAGACAACCAAAACAATTTAGAAAATTCATTCTACCGTCTCTGACTGAAACCTACAGCACATGTTCTATATTAGCGGGTGTAGACCTCAGATTGTCACGTTATCACATATAGTCAGGCGGTTGCGAATGCGTTATTAGCAATTGCGTGCGAGTGAACAAACCACTGACCTCCCCACCACTAGTGGCCACAGGGCAAAGGCCCATAGCAGGCTAACGGCTAGGCTAGCAAGCTAACATACCTCAACATTTAAAGGGTGAAATAACAGTTTTACCATCAGACCTTGAATATAACGACAGCACAAACATGCTGGTATAACTTATAATTCAATGCAACAAGTCAAGCTGTAGGAACATGTAGGGAAATGGAGAGGGGCAGCGAGATGAGGGAATAGCTACAACGTGATTGGCTCACAAAGTGGGGTGGCTTGGAAGCACCAATAAGGTGAAAATAAGGGAATTTGGGCAAGTACAACCAAACACAAGAAAAGGGGTGCTGACACTGCTGAAGCAGAGCTGGCCTTTTTAACAGTGTGTGTATCTCTCTGGACGTGTTGAACTATTCTTGTCGTTGTAAATAAGAATTTGTTCTTAACTGACTCGCCTAGTTAAATGTAAAGGTTCAATAAATAAAAACATATTTTTTAAATATGAGATTGAAGACAGATTTTCTGAGAGAGAGAGGCACATTAGTGGAATTTCAACATGGTCCTCCTGCTTGCCACAAGACTGTGTTTAGCCTGCTGAGCTAAAGCCAAGGCATTAGCTCTGGGAGTTAACACCATTCCTCAGGTCTGAGGCAAGGTTACTCATCACGTGGGCGTGGTTTACTGATTCACCGGCTTGCATATGGTTGTTTAAACCATTGAGAGACATCATAGGGGACTGTTGGTGGTAGGTTCACCCCATTCAGCTGCCCTGTGTGACGGATAAGCCAAGTGTTCCCATTTTTAACCATTTCATGTGTCTGAAGGTACAAAGTCTGCCTTCCCGGTGAGCCCATAGAGCAAATCAAGTGCACTACTGGCCAACCGCTAGCCAATCTGATGGCTCAGATTACCGTGTCTGAAGGTACAAAGTCTGCCTTCCCGGTGAGCCCATAGAGCAAATCAAGTGCACTACTGGCCAACCGCTAGCCAATCTGATGGCTCAGATTACCGTGTCTGAAGGTACAAAGTCTGCCTTCCCGGTGAGCCCATAGAGCAAATCAAGTGCACTACTGGCCAACCGCTAGCCAATCTGATGGCTCAGATTACCGTGTCTGAAGGTACAAAGTCTGCCTTCCCGGTGAGCCCATAGAGCAAATCAAGTGCACTACTGGCCAACCCCTAGCCAATCTGATGGCTCAGATTACTGTGTCTGCAGTAACATAGCAGGCGTAAAAAAAGTTACAGCAAAGTTGATACAGTGAGATTTCAAAACGTTTAAGTCCATATAAATAGAGAGAGACTGTTAACGAATACAGCAAAGAGCTGCTGTTTGTATGAGTGAGTTCATGTTTAAGTTCTTACTCAGCACTGTCAACACTTTGTATTCAACACTTTTATAGGCCATAAAATGCGCATTCTCCCTACTTCCACTCAGCGCTACAACCAGCACTGCAGCTGTAATGAATGAGTAGGAAAGTGTATCTATAGGCTTGTGTTGTTGTTATTAGTGGCTTGGGTCTTTTTTAGTATCGAGGAAGATTTAACTTTTTTCTGTTCAGGGTGCCAACAGGGTGCCAACAGGGTGCCAACAGGGTGCCATTTGAGACACAGATCATTTTTTGTTTTGTCCATTTGAAGGCTTGTGTGTAACAACAGAGTTATTGAAGCTGGTTGCCCCATGAATGACTTGCCTGTATTTAGGGCTAGGCCCCTTTTTTCCCACTTCCTGCCTGAATGACATGCCCAAAATAAACTGCCTCTAGCTCAGGTCCTGAAGCCAGGATATAATTAGTACCATTGGAAACCAAACACTGTGAAGTGTGTATAAATGTTAAAATAATGTAGGAGAATATAACACAATATATATAGTAGGAGGAAATCCAAAGAAAAACCAACTGGAAATGTTTTTTTTTTTATTGAGAGACCATCGTCTTAGAAATGAACGAGAAAGGTCATATTGAAAATTAGCTCCCTGGGTGCAATTCCTATGGCTTCCACAGGGTGTCAGCAGTCTATGTTCAAGGTTTCAGGTTTGTAACTTCAAAAGCGAATAAAAAATAACAGTTTTAGTAGAAGGACACAGTCTTGGAAATGAAGACATTACACACCTGATAAAATCGGTTTCCTATTGAATATACTTCTTTCTTTCAGAAATAAATATTATAATTTGATTACATTTTAGCCTATCTGAGGATTAAATAGAAACATATTTTGAATTGTTAAAACAAAGTTTAGGGGTATATTTGTGGATTCCTTTCTCTGCAAGTTGAACCTGTGGATTACTCAAATTGATGGCGCCAACTAAACAGACTTTTTGGGATGTAAAGAAGGATTTTATCTAACAAAACAACACTACATGTTATAGCTGGGACCCTTTGGATGACAAATCAGAGGAAGATTTTCAAAAAGTAATTTAATATTTAATCGTTATATAGGAATGTATGCAACCTGTGCCAGTGAAAAAATATTTTGATGTGGGGCACCGTCCTCAAACAATCGCATGGCATGTTTTCGATGTAATAGCTACTGTTAATCAGACAGAGCAGTTAGATTAACAAGAAGTTAAGATTTCAAATGATATATGTACCTAAATGTTTAATATCCACAATTTGTATGAATATTTATTTCCCTCTTCCCTCTCTCATTAAGGGGTTTTATTGGCATGGAAAACATGTTTACATTGCTAAAGCAAGTGAAATTGTAAACATTACACTCACAAAAGTTCCAAATGAATAGAGACATTTCAAATGTCATATTATGTCTATATACAGTACAGTGTTGTAATGATGTGCAAATAGTTAAAAAGTACAAAAGGGAAAATAAATAAACATAAATATGGGTTGTATTTACAATGGTGTTTGTTCTTCACTGGTTGCCCTTTTCTTGTGGCAACAGGTCACAAATCTTGCTGCTGTGATGCACACTGTGGTTTTTCACCTGATACTGTAGATATGAGAGTTTATCAAAATTGTATTTGTTTTCAAATTCTTTGTGGGTCTGTGTAATCTGAGGGAAATATGCATCTCTAATATGGTCATACATTTGGCAGGAGGTTAGGAAGTGCAGCTCAGTTTCCACCTCATTTTGTGGGCAGTGTGTCTTCTCTTGAGAGCCATGTCTGCCTACGGTGGCCTTTCTCAATAGCAAGGCTATGCTCACTGAGTCTGTACATAGTCAAAGCCTTCCTTAAGTTTGGGTCAGTCACCGTGGTCAGGTATTCTACCACTGTGTACTCTCTGTTTAGGGCCAAATAGCATTCTAGTTTGTTCTGTGTTTTTGTTAATTGTTTCCAATGTGTCAAGTAATGACCTTTTTTGTGAACAGAGCCCCAGAACCAGTTTGCTGAGGGGAATCTTCTCTAAGTTCATCTCTCTGTAGGCGGGGACTTTGTGGTGGAATATGTGGGCATTGCTTCCTTTTAGGTGGTTGTAGAATTTAACAGATCTTTTCTGTATGTTGACAACTAGTGGGTATAGTCCTTATTCTGCTCTGCATACATTGTTAGGGGTTTTGCATTGAAGACAAAGTATAATTGAGCAGAATTCTGCATGCAGAGTCTGAATTGGGTGTTTGTCCCATTTTGTGACGTCAAACCTCACAACCGCAGAGGGAAATGCGTTCTATAACTGATCCTAATTGGGATGTCAAGATTTATGTTCCCTTTGATGGCATAGAAGACCCTTCTTGCCTTGTCTTTGATAGTTCACAACTTTGTGGAAGTTATCTGTGGTGCTGATGTTAAGGCTGAGGTGGGTATAACTCTTTGTGTGTTCTAGGGCAACAGTGTCTAGATACATCCCTCCCTTCCTGCCGGATTGGAAAGGTTAGCAGGGCTGGCCTTTTCCGTAAGAGCTCACTGCAGACACTGTATATCGGTTTCAAAATGTGGTCCTTCGAGCAGGAACTCTGTACACCAACATAAGGAATTAGCAATGTGCTCTGTAAAGCCTTTCACCTTTTAGACCGAAAGCATGAAAAGAGTAGGTGTGGTGTTACATTACACAGGTCAAAGTGTAAACTGAAAATGCAGATAATCTCATCCACAATCCTGGTACTAAATAAATACAAGGTAGAAGTGTAGCTAATGTTAGCTAGCTACTGTCCCAGTTCCAAACCATCAAAAAAAGACAACAAAAAAAGAACCTTGTTCTCAACTGTCCTACCTGGTTAATTAAAG
>NC_068432.1:47014813-47064640 GCF_023373465.1 Oncorhynchus keta
GGTTAGGGGGTTGGACAGAGAGCTAGGGGGTTGGACAGAGGGCTAGGGGGTTGGACAGAGGGCTAGGGGGTTGGACAAAGGGCTAGGGGTTGGACAGAGGGCTAGGGGGTTGGACAGAGGGCTAGGGGTTGGACAGAGAGCTAGGGGGTTGGACAGAGAGCTAGGGGTTGGACAGAGGGCTAGGGGGTTGGACAGAGAACTAGAGGGTTGGACAGAGGGATAGGGGGTTGGACAGAGGGCTAGGGGGGGCTTGGACAGAGGGCTAGGGGGTTGGACAGATAGTTAGGGGGTTGGACAGAGGGCTAGGGGGTTGGACAGAGGGCTAGGGGGGTTGGACAATGGGCTAGGGGGTTGGACAGAGGGCTAGGGGGTTGGACAGGGGGCTAGTGGGTTGGACAGAGGGCTAGGAGGTTGGACAGAGGGCTAGGTGGGTTAGACAGAGGTCTAGGAGGTAGAGGGAGACCTGGCTAGCTCTATATTCATGTAAGTACTGAAGGAGCAAAGCAAAGCTGTGTGTGTGTGTCTGCTCCGGCTGCATGGTAAGTAGACCTGTTGCATACTCATCTGCCCCTGACTCAAATCACACACAGCCACCGCTTTGGTTGAATACTCATCTGGGGCCTAAACTTGATTTGCCTGCTCACTCTTGGCAGCGAGGGGCACACGCCCATCTGCTGCATGGGGGAGAGAGTGTGTGTGTGGCTGCATGTGTGTCTGGGAGCACACGTGTGTACGTTGTGTGTGTCTGTGTGTGTTTATGAGGGGGAGGGCTAATTATTCAGATTGGGGACACACAGGAAATTGTCACCTCTGTCTGAGGAAGAGGTCTGACAATCTCTGGAGTGTCTGTCTCTGGTCTCCAGACAGTCCCCAGAGAGAGGGCAAACAGACAGATAAAAGAGATGGAGGGAGGGAGATAATTAATAGAGAGTGAAGGAGAGCGAGAGGGAGCTACCCTTGGTCTCTGGACGAGGAGGCAGAGATGGAGAGACTATCAGAGAGAGGAGACAGAGATGGAGAGACTATCAGAGAGAGGAGACAGCGATGGAGAGACGGCCAGAGAGAGGAGACAGAGATGGAGAGACTATCAGAGAGAGGAGACAGAGATGGAGAGACTATCAGAGAGAGGAGACAGAGAGATGGAGAGACGGTCAGAGAGAGGAGACAGAGATGGAGAGACGGTCAGAGAGAGGAGACAGAGAGATGGAGAGACGGTCAGAGAGAGGAGACAGAGATGGAGAGACGGTCAGAGAGAGGAGACAGAGATGGAGAGACTATCAGAGAGAGGAGACAGAGAGATGGAGAGACAGTCAGAGAGAGGAGACAGAGATGGAGAGACTATCAGAGAGAGGAGACAGAGATGGAGAGACTATCAGAGAAAGGAGACAGAGATGGAGAGACGGTCAGAGAGAGGAGACAGAGAGATGGAGAGACGGTCAGAGAGAGGAGACAGAGAGATGGAGAGACTATCAGAGAGAGGAGACAGAGATGGAGAGACTATCAGAGAGAGGAGACAGAGAGATGGAGAGTCTATCAGATTGAGGAGACAGAGAGATGGAGAGACTATCAGAGAGAGGAGACAGAGAGATGGAGAGACGGTCAGAGAGAGGAGACAGAGATGGAGAGACTATCAGAGAGAGGAGACAGAGAGATGGAGAGACGGTCAGAGAGAGGAGACAGAGAGATGGAGAGACTATCAGAGAGAGGAGACAGAGAGATGGAGAGACGGTCAGAGAGAGGAGACAGAGAGATGGAGAGACTATCAGAGAGAGGAGACAGAGATGGAGAGACAGTCAGAGAGAGGAGACACAGAGATGGAGAGACTATCAGAGAGAGGAGACAGAGAGATGGAGAGACGGTCAGAGAGAGGAGACAGAGATGGAGAGACTATCAGATTGAGGAGACAGAGAGATGGAGAGACGGTCAGAGAGAGGAGACAGAGATGGAGAGACTATCAGAGAGAGGAGACAGAGAGATGGAGAGACTATCAGAGAGAGGAGACAGAGATGGAGAGACGGTCAGAGAGAGGAGACAGAGAGATGGAGAGACAGTCAGAGAGAGGAGACAGAGATGGAGAGACTATCAGAGAGAGGAGACAGAGAGATGGAGAGACGGTCAGAGAGAGGAGACAGAGAGATGGAGAGACTATCAGAGAAAGGAGACAGAGATGGAGAGACGGTCAGAGAGAGGAGACAGAGAGATGGAGAGACAGTCAGAGAGAGGAGACAGAGATGGAGAGACTATCAGAGAGAGGAGACAGAGAGATGGAGAGACGGTCAGAGAGAGGAGACAGAGATGGAGAGACGGTCAGAGAGAGGAGACAGAGATGGAGAGACTATCAGAGAGAGGAGACAGAGAGATGGAGAGACTATCAGAGAGAGGAGACAGAGAGATGGAGAGACAGTCAGAGAGAGGAGACAGAGAGATGGAGAGACAGTCAGAGAGAGGAGACAGAGATGGAGAGACTATCAGAGAGGGAGACAGAGAGATGGAGAGACTATCAGAGAGAGGAGACAGAGAGATGGAGAGACTATCAGAGAGAGGAGACAGAGAGATGGAGAGACTATCAGAGAGAGGAGACAGAGAGATGGAGAGACAGTCAGAGAGAGGAGACAGAGATGGAGAGACTATCAGAGAGAGGAGACAGAGATGGAGAGACTATCAGAGAGAGGAGACAGAGATGGAGAGACTATCAGAGAGAGGAGACAGAGATGGAGAGACAGTCAGAGAGAGGAGACAGAGATGGAGAGACTATCAGAGAGAGGAGACAGAGATGGAGAGACGGTCAGAGAGAGGAGACAGAGATGGAGAGACGGTCAGAGAGAGGAGACAGAGAGATGGAGAGACGGTCAGAGAGAGGAGACAGAGATGGAGAGACGGTCAGAGAGAGGAGACAGAGATGGAGAGACTATCAGAGAGAGGAGACAGAGAGATGGAGAGACGGTCAGAGAGAGGAGACAGAGATGGAGAGACTATCAGAGAGAGGAGACAGAGAGATGGAGAGACTATTAGAGAAAGGAGACAGAGATGGAGAGACGGTCAGAGAGAGGAGACAGAGAGATGGAGAGACAGTCAGAGAGAGGAGACAGAGAGATGGAGAGACTATCAGAGAGAGGAGACAGAGAGATGGAGAGACTATCAGAGAGAGGAGACAGAGATGGAGAGACTATCAGATTGAGGAGACAGAGAGATGGAGAGACGGTCAGAGAGAGGAGACAGAGAGATGGAGAGACGGTCAGAGAGAGGAGACAGAGATGGAGAGACTATCAGAGAGAGGAGACAGAGAGATGGAGAGACTATCAGAGAGAGGAGACAGAGATGGAGAGACGGTCAGAGAGAGGAGACAGAGAGATGGAGAGACGGTCAGAGAGAGGAGACAGAGAGATGGAGAGACTATCAGAGAGAGGAGACAGAGATGGAGAGACTATCAGAGAGAGGAGACAGAGAGATGGAGAGACTATCAGATTGAGGAGACAGAGAGATGGAGAGACTATCAGAGAGAGGAGACAGAGAGATGGAGAGACTATCAGAGAGAGGAGACAGAGAGATGGAGAGACAGTCAGAGAGAGGAGACAGAGATGGAGAGACTATCAGAGAGAGGAGACAGAGATGGAGAGACTATCAGAGAGAGGAGACAGAGAGATGGAGAGACTATCAGAGAGAGGAGACAGAGAGATGGAGAGACGATCAGAGAGAGGAGACAGAGAGATGGAGAGACTATCAGAGAGAGGAGACAGAGAGATGGAGAGACAGTCAGAGAGAGGAGACAGAGATGGAGAGACTATCAGAGAGAGGAGACAGAGATGGAGAGACTATCAGAGAGAGGAGACAGAGATGGAGAGACTATCAGAGAGAGGAGACAGAGATGGAGAGACAGTCAGAGAGAGGAGACAGAGATGGAGAGACTATCAGAGAGAGGAGACAGAGATGGAGAGACGGTCAGAGAGAGGAGACAGAGATGGAGAGACTATCAGAGAGAGGAGACAGAGATGGAGAGACGGTCAGAGAGAGGAGACAGAGATGGAGAGACGGTCAGAGAGAGGAGACAGAGATGGAGAGACTATCAGAGAGAGGAGACAGAGATGGAGAGACGGTCAGAGAGAGGAGACAGAGATGGAGAGACTATCAGAGAGAGGAGACAGAGATGGAGAGACGGTCAGAGAGAGGAGACAGAGATGGAGAGACGGTCAGAGAGAGGAGACAGAGATGGAGAGACGGTCAGAGAGAGGAGACAGAGATGGAGAGACGGTCAGAGAGAGGAGACAGAGATGGAGAGACGGTCAGAGAGAGGAGACAGAGAGATGGAGAGACTGTCAGAGAGAGGAGACAGAGATGGAGAGACTATCAGAGAGAGGAGACAGAGATGGAGAGACGGTCAGAGAGAGGAGACAGAGAGATGGAGAGACGGTCAGAGAGAGGAGACAGAGAGATGGAGAGACTATCAGAGAGAGGAGACAGAGATGGAGAGACCGTCAGAGAGAGGAGACAGAGAGATGGAGAGACGGTCAGAGAGAGGAGACAGAGATGGAGAGACTATCAGAGAGAGGAGACAGAGATGGAGAGACGGTCAGAGAGAGGAGACAGAGAGATGGAGAGACGGTCAGAGAGAGGAGATAGAGAGATGGAGAGACTGTCAGAGAGAGGAGACAGAGAGATAGAGAGAGGAGTCAGAGATGGAGAGACTATCAGAGAGAGGAGACAGAGAGATGGAGAGACTATCAGAGAAAGGAGACAGAGATGAAGAGACGGTCAGAGAGAGGAGACAGAGATGGAGAGACAGTCAGAGAGAGGAGACAGAGATGGAGAGACTATCAGAGAGAGGAGACAGAGATGGAGAGACTATCAGAGAGAGGAGACAGAGATGGAGAGACAGTCAGAGAGAGGAGAGACAGAGATGGAGAGACTATCAGAGAGAGGAGACAGATATGGAGAGACGGTCAGAGAGAGGAGACAGAGATGGAGAGACGGTCAGAGAGAGGAGACAGAGAGATGGAGAGACGGTCAGAGAGAGGAGACAGAGATGGAGAGACGGTCAGAGAGAGGAGACAGAGATGGAGAGACGGTCAGAGAGAGGAGACAGAGATGGAGAGACGGTCAGAGAGAGGAGACAGAGATGGAGAGACTATCAGAGAGAGGAGACAGAGATGGAGAGACGGTCAGAGAGAGGAGACAGAGATGGAGAGACGGTCAGAGTGAGGAGACAGAGAGATGGAGAGACGGTCAGAGAGAGGAGACAGAGATGGAGAGACGGTCAGAGAGAGGAGACAGAGAGATGGAGAGACTATCAGAGAGAGGAGACAGAGAGATGGAGAGACAGTCAGAGAGAGGAGACAGAGATGGAGAGACTATCAGAGAGAGGAGACAGAGAGATGGAGAGACGGTCAGAGAGAGGAGACAGAGAGATGGAGAGACGGTCAGAGAGAGGAGACAGAGAGATGGAGAGACTATCAGAGAGAGGAGACAGAGATGGAGAGACTATCAGAGAGAGGAGACAGAGAGATGGAGAGACGGTCAGAGAGAGGAGACAGAGATGGAGAGACGGTCAGAGAGAGGAGACAGAGATGGAGAGACGGTCAGAGAGAGGAGACAGAGAGATGGAGAGACAGTCAGAGAGAGGAGACAGAGATGGAGAGACTATCAGAGAGAGGAGACAGAGATGGAGAGACTATCAGAGAGAGGAGACAGAGAGATGGAGAGACTATCAGAGAAAGGAGACAGAGATGGAGAGACGGTCAGAGAGAGGAGACAGAGAGATGGAGAGACAGTCAGAGAGAGGAGACAGAGATGGAGAGACTATCAGAGAGAGGAGACAGAGAGATGGAGAGACAGTCAGAGAGAGGAGACAGAGATGGAGAGACTATCAGAGAGAGGAGACAGAGAGATGGAGAGACAGTCAGAGAGAGGAGACAGAGAGATGGAGAGACTATCAGAGAAAGGAGACAGAGATGGAGAGACAGTCAGAGAGAGGAGACAGAGAGATGGAGAGACGGTCAGAGAGAGGAGACAGAGATAGAGAGACTATCAGAGAAAGGAGGCAGAGATGGAGAGACGGTCAGAGAGAGGAGACAGAGATGGAGAGACGGTCAGAGAGAGGAGACAGAGATGGAGAGAGATGTTCAGAAAGAGAAATAACAATAAGAGAGAATGTGAAAGGAAGAGAGCTAGGGATAGAGCCGGTGATAAAGCTGGTGATAGAGCTGGGAGTAGAGCTGGTGGTAGAGCTGGGAGTAGAGCTGGTGGTAGAGCTGGGAGTAGAGCTGGTGGTAGAGCTGGGAGTAGAGCTGGTGATAGAGCTGGTGATAGAGCTAGGAGTAGAGCTGGGAGTAGAACTGGGGATAGAGACGGTGATAGAGTAGAGAGTAGAGCTGGGAATAGAGCTGGGAGTAGAGCTGGGAGTAGAGCTGGTGATAGAGCTGGGAATAGAACTGGTGATAGAGCTGGGAGTAAAGCTGGGAGTAGAGCTGGTGATAGATCTAGGAGTAGAGCTGATGATAGAGCTGGTGTTACAGCTTGTGATAGAGCTAGGAGTTGAGCTGATGATGATAGAGTTGGGAGTAGAGCTGGTGATAGAGCTGGAAGTAGAGCTGGGTATAGAGCTGGAAGTAGAGCTGGGGATAGAGTTGAGGATAGAGCTGAGGATAGAGCTGGAAGTAGAGCTGGGGATAGAGTTGAGGATAGAGCTGAGTATAGAGCTGGAAGTAGAGCTGGGGATAGAGCTGGAAGTAGAGCTGGGGATAGAGCTGAGGATAGAGCTGAGGATAGAGCTGGAAGTAGAGCTGGTGATAGAGCTGGAAGTAGAGCTGGGGATAGAGCTGAGGATAGAGCTGGAAGTAGAGCTGGGGATAGAGCTGGAAGTAGAGCTGGGGATAGAGCTGAGGATAGAGCTGAGGATAGAGCTGGAAGTAGAGCTGGGGATAGTGCTGGAAGTAGAGCTGGAAGTAGAGCAGGGGATAGAGCTGAGGATAGAGCTGGGGATAGAGCTGGAAGTAGAGCTTGGGATAGAGCTGGTTAGACTATATATATAATCTTTCCTCACAGAGAACCAGACAATTGTAGAATTCATAGAATGATGTCTGTTCTGTGGAACTAGATTGATTATATTTGATTTCTACAGGCTGCAAATCTCTGATTAATCCCTGAGGAGGAGGAGCTAAGTAGGAGCAGCATGGGTGGCAGGTGTCATAGCTCTCTAGCATATTACCCAGGAGAGCGAGAACAAATGCTAATGAAGCCTCTTCAATTTAATTGAATTTAAGTGAGAGAAAGAAAGAGGCCAGAGAGCCAGAGTGAGAGAGAGGGACAGAGAGAAAGAGGCCTTGCTCCAGGGCCCTGACTTGGCCTCTGTGTGACCTCTCTCAAAGAGCATGTTTGCCTTTTTTCTGCTCTGAAAGGTAAAGTGAGAGTGGGAGATTTGTAACCTGTTGCCACAAGAAAAGGGCAACCAGTGAAGAATCCATATTTATGTTTATTTATTTTCCCTTTTGTACTTTAACTATTTGCACATCATTATAGCACTGTATATAGACATAATATGACATTTTAAATTACATTTACATTTACATTTAAGTCATTTAGCAGACGCTCTTATCCAGAGCGACTTACAAATTGGTGCATTCACCTTATGACATCCAGTGGAACAGCCACTTTACAATAGTGCATCTAAATCTTTTAAGGGGGGTGAGAAGGATTACTTTATCCTATCCTAGGTATTCCTTAAAGAGGTGGGGTTTCAGGTGTCTCCGGAAGGTGGTGATTGACTCCGCTGTCCTGGCGTCGTGAGGGAGTTTGTTCCACCATTGGGGGCCAGAGCAGCGAACAGTTTTGACTGGGCTGAGCGGGAACTGTACTTCCTCAGTGGTAGGGAGGCGAGCAGGCCAGAGGTGGATGAACGCAGTGCCCTTGTTTGGGTGTAGGGCCTGATCAGAGCCTGGAGGTACTGAGGTGCCGTTCCCCTCACAGCTCCGTAGGCAAGCACCATGGTCTTGTAGCGGATGCGAGCTTCAACTGGAAGCCAGTGGAGAGAGCGGAGGAGCGGGGTGACGTGAGAGAACTTGGGAAGGTTGAACACCAGACGGGCTGCGGCGTTCTGGATGAGTTGTAGGGGTTTAATGGCACAGGCAGGAGCCCAGCCAACAGCGAGTTGCAGTAATCCAGACGGGAGATGACAAGTGCCTGGATTAGGACCTGCGCCGCTTCCTGTGTGAGGCAGGGTCGTACTCTGCGGATGTTGTAGAGCATGAACCTACAGGAACGGGCCACCGCCTTGATGTTAGTTGAGAACGACAGGGTGTTGTCCAGGATCACGCCAAGGTTCTTAGCACTCTGGGAGGAGGACACAATGGAGTTGTCAACCGTGATGGCGAGATCATGGAACGGGCAGTCCTTCCCGGGAGGAAGAGCAGCTCCGTCTTGCCGAGGTTCAGCTTGAGGTGGTGATAAATGTCTTTATTCATTTGGAACTTCTGTGCGTGTAATGTTTAAACTGTTCATTTTCTATTGTTTATTTCACTTTTGGTTATTATTATTATTTTCACTTTTGGTTATTATCTTTATCACTTGCTTTGGCAACGAAAACATATATTTCCCATGCCAATAAGGCCTTAAATTGAAATTCTATTGAATTGAGAGATGAGGGAGCCTGAGAGGAGAGAGATGGAGATTGAGAGTGGTAGAACAAGAAATAAAGAGCTTAGAGAGAGGGAGGGAGAGGTGGAGAGAGGGAGATGGTGAGATGGAGAAGGAGTGGGAGAGGGAGAGGGAGAGGGAGAGGGAGAGGGAGAGGGAGAGGGAGAGGGAGAGGGAGAGAGGGAAAGGTGAGATGGAGAGATGGAGAGAGGGAGAGGTGGAGAGAGGGAGAGGGAGATGGAGAGGGAGAGGTGGAGAGGGAAAGGTGAGATGGAGAGATGGAGAGATGGAGAGATGGAGAGAGGGAGAGGTGGAGAGAGGGAGAGGGAGATGGAGAGGGAGAGGTGGAGAGAGGGAGATGGAGAGGTGGAGAGAGGGAGATGGTGAGATGGAGAGGGAGAGGTGGAGAGAGGGACATGGTGAGATGGAGAGGGAGAGAGGGAGAGGGAAAGGTGAGATGGAGAGAAGGAGATAGAGGGAGAGGGATAGATGGAGATAGAGGGAGAGGGAGGGGGAGAGGGAGAGGGAGAGGGAGAGGGAGAGATAGAGGGAGAGGGAGAGGGAGAGGGAGAGGGAGAGGGAGAGGGAGAGGGAGAGGGAGAGGGAGAGAAGGAGATAGAGGGAGAGGGAGAGGGAGAGGGAGATGGAGAGGGAGAGGGAAAGGTGAGATGGAGAGAAGGAGATAGAGGGAGAGGGAGAGGGAGAGGGAGAGGGAGAGGGAGAGGGAGAGGGAGAGGGAAAGGTGAGATGGAGAGAAGGAGATAGAGGGAGAGGGAGAGGGAGAGGGAAAGGTGAGATGGAGAGAAGGAGATAGAGGGAGAGGGAGAGGGAGAGGGAGAGGGAAAGGGGAGATGGAGAGAAGGAGATAGAGGGAGAGGGAGAGGGAGAGGGAGAGATGGAGAGAGGGAGAGGGAGAGGGAGAGGGTGAGATGGCGAGGGGAGAGGGAGAGGGAGAGGGAAAGGTGAGATGGAGAGAAGGAGATAGAGGAGAGGGAGAGGGAGAGGGAGAGGGGGAGATCGTTGGAGAGGGAGAGGGAGAGGGAGAGGGAGAGGGAAAGGTGAGATGGAGAGAAGGAGATAGAGGGAGAGGGAGAGGGAGAGGGAAAGGTGAGATGGAGAGAAGGAGATAGAGGGAGAGGGAGAGGGAGAGGAAGAGGGAAAGGTGAGATGGAGAGAAGGAGATAGAGGGAGAGGGAGAGGGAGAGATGGAGAGAGGGAGAGGGAGAGGGAGAGGGTGAGATGGCGAGGGGGAGAGGGAGATGGAGAGGGAGAGGGAAAGGTGAGATGGAGAGAAGGAGATAGAGGGAGAGGGAGAGGGAGAGGGAGAGGGAGTGGGAAAGGTGAGATGGAGAGAAGGGGATAGAGGGAGAGAATGAGATGGAGAGAGGGAGAGGGAGAGGGTGAGATGGAGAGGGGGAGAGGGAGATGGAGAAATGGAGAGGGAGATGGAGAGGGACAGGTGAGATGGAGAGAAGGAGAGGGAGAGGGAGAGGGAGAGGGAGAGGGAGAGAGGGAGCGGGAGATGGAGATGGAGAGGGAGAGGGAAAGGTGAGATGGAGAGGGAGAGGGTTGAGAAGGAGAGAGGGAGAAATGTAGAGATGGAGAGTGAGTGGAGAGAGGGAGAGGGGTGAGAAGGAGAGAGGGAGAAGTGGAGAGATGGAGAGTGAGTGGAGAGAAGGAGAGAGAGGGTAGCAGAGAAGAAGAGAGAGGTAGGAGAGAAGAAGAGAGGAGAGCGAGGTAGCAGAGAAGGAGAGAGAGCGGTCGGAGAGAGGGGTAGCAGAGAAGGAGAGAGAGGGGTAGGAGAGAGGTAGCAGAGAAGGAGAGAGGGTAGGAGAGATGGAGAGAGAGGGGTAGGAGAGAAGGAGAGAGAGAGGTAGGAGAGAAGGAGAAAGAGGTAGGAGGAGAGGATAGCGAGGTCGGGGGAGAGAAGAAGAGAGAGGTAGGAGGAGAGGAGAGCGAGGTAGGAGAAAGAGGGTAGGAGAGATGGAGAGGTGTAGCAGAGAAGGAGAGAGATGTGTATATATACAGTTACGACAGTATATAGACATAATATGACATTTGTAATGTCTTTATTCTTTTGTAACTTCTGTGAGTGTAATGTTTACTGTTTAACCATGTTTACTGGTTCCTGACTTCCCTGAACAGTTGCATATTGCGGGGACTATTCGATGCTATTGCAGTCCGCCACAGGATGTTTTTGTGCTGGTCGAGGGCAGTCAGGTCTGGAGTGAACCAAGGGCTGTATCTGTTCTTAGTTCTGCATTTTTTGAACGGAGCATGCTTATCTAAAATGGTGAGGAAGTTACTTTTAAAGAATGACCAGGCATCCTCAACTGACGGGATGAGGTCAATGTCCTTCCAGGATACCCGGGCCAGGTCGATTAGAAAGGCCTGCTCACAGAAGTGTTTTAGGGAGCGTTTGACAGTGATGAGGGGTGGTCGTTTGACTGCGGCTCCGTAGCGGATACAGGCAATGAGGCAGTGATCGCTGAGATCCTGGTTGAAGACAGCGGAGGTGTATTTGGAGGGCCAGTTGGTCAGGATGACGTCTATGAGGGTGCCCTTGCTTACAGAGTTAGGGTTGTACCTGGTGGGTTCCTTGATGATTTGTGCTCTCTCCACTGGCTTCCAGTTGAAGCTCGCATCCGCTACAAGACCATGGTGCTTGCCTACGGAGCTGTGAGGGGAACGGCACCTCAGTACCTCCAGGCTCTGATCAGGCCCTACACCCAAACAAGGGCACTGCGTTCATCCACCTCTGGCCTGCTCGCCTCCCTACCACTGAGGAAGTACAGTTCCCGCTCAGCCCAGTCAAAACTGTTCGCTGCTCTGGCCCCCCCAATGGTGGAACAAACTCCCTCACGACGCCAGGACAGCGGAGTCAATTACCACCTTTCGGAGACACCTGAAACCCCACCTCTTCAAGGAATACCTAGGATAGGGTAAGTAATCCTTCTCACCCCCCCCCCCCTAAAAAGATTTAGATGCACTATTGTAAAGTGGCTGTTCCACTGGATGTCATAAGGTGCATGCACCAATTTGTAAGTCGCTCTGGATAAGAGCGTCTGCTAAATGACTTAAATGTAAATGTAAATGTAATGTGTGAGATTGAGGGCATCTAGCTTAGATTGTAGGACTGCCGGGGTGTTAAGCATATCCCAGTTTAGGTCACCTAACAGAACAAACTCTGAAGCTAGATGGGGGGCAATCAATTCACAAATGGTGTCCAGGGCACAACTGGGAGATGAGGGGGGTCGGTAGTAGGCGGCAACAGTGAGAGACTTATTTCTGGAGAGAGTAATTTTCAAAAAACACCAGGGGACCAAGCAGCCGTCATATCTCTCAGGAAGGAGACGCGTTCTGTCTCCTAGAGATGAACGTACTTTGGTGCAAAAAGGGCAAATCAATCCCAGAACAACAGCAAAGGACCTTGTGAAGATGCTGGAGGAAACAGGTACAAAATTATCTATATCCATAGTAAAATGAGTCCTATATCGACATAACCTGAAAGGCCGCTCAGCAAGGAAGAAGCCGCTGCTCCAAAACTGCCATAAAAAAGCCAGACTACGGTTTGCAACTGCACATGGGGACAAAGATTGTACATTTTGGAGAAATGTCCTCTTGTCTGATGAAACAAAAATAGAACTGTTTGGCCATAATGACCATCGTTATGTTTGGAGGAAAAATGGGGAGGCTTGCAAGCCAAGGAACACCATCTCAACCGTGACGCACAGGGGTGGCAGCATCATGTTGTGGGGGTGCTTTGATGCAGGAGGGACTGGTGCACTTCACAAAATAGATGGCATCCTGTGAGGAAGGAAAATGATGTGGATATATTG
This sequence comes from Oncorhynchus keta, assembly GCF_023373465.1. Classification (NCBI taxonomy): domain Eukaryota; kingdom Metazoa; phylum Chordata; class Actinopteri; order Salmoniformes; family Salmonidae; genus Oncorhynchus; species Oncorhynchus keta. The sequence goes on from NC_068432.1 coordinate 47,027,278, forward strand.
AAGCCACATCTCAAGACATCAGTCAGGAAGTTAAAGCTTGGTCGCAAATGGGTCTTCCAAATGGGTCTTCCAAATGGACAATGACCCACGCATACTTCCAAAGTTGTGGCAAAATGGTTTAAGGACAACAAAGTCAAGGTATTGGGGTAGCTATAACAAAGCCCTGAACACAATCCTCCTTTTTGGGCAGAACTGAAAAAGCGTGTGCGAGCAAGGAGGCCTACAAACCTGACTCAGTTACACCAGCTCTGTCAGGAGGAATGGGCCAAAATTCACCCAACTTATTTTGGGAAGCTTGTGGAAGGCTACCCAAAATGTTTGACCCAAGTTAAATGTAAAGGCAATGCTACCAAATACTAATTGAGTGTATGTAAACTTCTGACACACTGGGAATGTGATGAAACATTTACATTTACATTTACATTTAAGTCATTTAGCAGACGCTCTTATCCAGAGCGACTTACAAATTGGTGCATTCACCTTATGACATCCAGTGGAACAGCCACTTTACAATAGTGCATCTAAATCTTTTAAGGGGGGGGGGGTGAGAAGGATTACTTTATCCTATCCTAGGTATTCCTTAAAGAGGTGGGGTTTCAGGTGTCTCCGGAAGGTGGTGATTGACTCCGCTGTCCTGGCGTCGTGAGGGAGTTTGTTCCACCATTGGGGGCCAGAGCAGCGAACAGTTTTGACTGGGCTGAGCGGGAACTGTACTTCCTCAGTGGTAGGGAGGCGAGCAGGCCAGAGGTGGATGAACGCAGTGCCCTTGTTTGGGTGTAGGGCCTGATCAGAGCCTGGAGGTACTGAGGTGCCGTTCCCCTCACAGCTCCGTAGGCAAGCACCATGGTCTTGTAGCGGATGCGAGCTTCAACTGGAAGCCAGTGGAGAGAGCGGAGGAGCGGGGTGACGTGAGAGAACTTGGGAAGGTTGAACACCAGACGGGCTGCGGCGTTCTGGATGAGTTGTAGGGGTTTAATGGCACAGGCAGGGAGCCCAGCCAACAGCGAGTTGCAGTAATCCATGAAACAAATAAAAGCTAAAATAAATCATTCTCTCTACTATTATTCTGACATTTCACATTCTTAAAATAAATTGGTGATCCTAACTGACCTAAGACAGGGATTTTTTTACTAGAATTAAATGTCAGGAATTGTGAAAAACTGAGTTTAAATGATTTTGACTAAGGTGTATGTTAACTTCTGACTTCAACTGCATATTTTGTCGCAACTTTGGTCTAATTCCCTGAGTTATGGATATTCTCTGGAAAATCATTATTTTTGTATTTTGGGGGCCCAGGTCTGGCAGTACTTCTCTACCAGGTCCAGGTTCTGCTGTAGGCGATGTGCTGGGGGTGACAGCAGGTCATTTGCCAAGAGCAAGCATTTAACCTCTGAATTGTGTAGACCAACACCAGGGGCTGAGGATTTCTCTAGAATAGTGGCCAACCATTGATGTACAGTAAATATTGAAGAATGCAGGGCTCATATTGCAACCCTGGCGAAGGCCCCACCCCTTGTTAAATAATTTTGTTATTTTCTTGCCAATCTTGATGCTGCACGTATTGCCATATGTTTTACCCCCTACACCGCTTTCAGTAACTTTGTAGAACAGTCCTATAGGCCAAACAGAATCAAATGCTTTTTGGAAGTTGATAAAGCAAGCGTACATTTTGGTACATCTCTCTCGATTTCAAATTCAATTGAAAGGGATTTATTGGCATGGGAAACATATGTTTACATTATCAAAGCACATGAAATAGATAATAAACAAAAGTGAAATACACAAAAAATATATATATTCTTTACAGTAAACATCACACTCACAGATGATGTAAATGTCATATTATGTCTATATACAGTACAGTGTTGCAACGATGTGCAATATATGTTTTCGTTGCCAAAGCAAGTGATAAAGATAATAACCAAAAAGGGAAAATAATAATAATAACCAAAAGTGAAATAAACAATAGAAAATGAACAGTTTAAACATTACACGCACAGAAGTTCCAAATGAATAAAGACATTTAAAATGTCATATACAGTGTTATAATGATGTGCAAATAGTTAAAGTACAAAAGGGAAAATAAATAAACATAAATATGGGTTGTATTTACAATGATGTTTGTTCTTCACTGGTTGCCCTTTTCTTGTGGCAACAGGTCACAAATCTTGCTGCTGTGATGTCACACTGTGGTATTTCACCCTGTAGATATGGGAGTTTATCAAAATTGGGTTTGCTTTCGAATTCTTTTTGGATCTGTGTAATCTGGGGGAAATATGTGTCTCTAATATGGTCATACATTTAGGAAGTTAGGAAGTGCAGATCAGTTTCCACCTCATTTTGTGGTCAGTGTGCACATAGCCTGTCTTCTCTTGAGAGTCAGTTCTGCTTACGACGGCCTTTCTCAATAGCAAGGCTATGCTCACTGAGTCTGTACATAATCGGTCACAGTGGTCAGGTATTCTACCACTGTGTACTCTTTGTTTAGGGCCAAATAGCGTTCTAGTTTGCTGTTTTTTTGTTAATTCTTTACAATGTAATTACCTTTTTGTTTTCTCATGACTTGGTTGGGTCTAATTGTTTTGCTGTCCTGGGACTTTGTCTGGACTCTCTCTCTCTCTGACCTACACAGCACAGCTGTACAGGCGAACTGCATTCATATGTTAATGCTTTCCCTTATGGTCTTCACTAGTGGAGGCAGTGATAATATAATAATAATATATGCCATTTAGCGGACGCTTTTATCCAAAGCGACTTACAGTCATGTGTGCATACATTCTACGAATGGGTGGTCCCGGGAATCGAACCCACTACCCTGCAGGCCATGCTCTACTGAGCTCTGTGTGATTCTGCACAACAGACTTTGTTTTTTTTGTTCAGCTTGACGTTAACGGAATAACGGATTCAGGCGATTAGTAATTGGTTTTCAATACAACATGGTGGTTGACTGTATGGGTGAGTTGACGTTCACATGTTCTGCTTTGGTGGAAGGGAAGCATCGTGTGTGTGTGTGTGTGTGTGCGTGCGTGTGTGTGTGTGTGTGTGTGTGTGTGTGTGTGTGTGTGCGTGTGTGTGTGTGTGTGTGTGTGTGTGTGTGTGTGTGTGTGTGTGTGTGTGTGTGTGTGTGTGTGTGTGTGTGTGTGTGTGTGTGTGTGTGTGTGTGTGTGTGTGTGTGTGTGCGAGTGTGTGTGTGTGTGTGTGTGTGTACCGGTACTCTACACGATCCAGATGAAATCCTAATGGGAGTCAGCACAATTAGATCCCTGTCTGAACCACTGAAAGTCACTCACCTCCCTCCGTCGGGGGCCTTTGTTTCTCAACTATATGGTGGGGGGAGTGTGTATGTCAGGGGGGTCATTTCAACTGGGAGTATTTGGTTATGAAGCTGTGGCTGAAGCTCGGGAATGTGTGTGTGTGGCTGAGCACATGCGTGTATGCATGTGTGTGTGTGTCTACGCTCGCGTGTATGTGTGTGTGTGTGACCCAGGGTTGAACCTGAGCCTATTTGAAGGGTAATGATAACACAATCAAAGGCCTTCTCTCTCTGAGCCGGGACACAGAGGAAGCTACATGTAATTTCACTAATTGACTCTTGAACGGTTTGCTTTATTTTGGGGGCTGATTTTCCCAGGGAGGCTTGTCTACCCCCCAAACCCTCCGTAAGATCCATCACAAGACTCTCTCTCTCTCTCTCTCTCTCTCTCTCTCTCTCTCTCTCTCTCTCTCTCTCTCTCTCTCTCTCTCTCTCTCTCTCTCTCTCTCTCTCTCTCTCTCTCACTCTCTCTCTCTCTCTCTCTCTCTCTCTCTCTCTCTCTCTCTCTCTCTCTCTCTCTCTCTCTCTCTCTCTCAACTGCTTGAAACTCAACATTTTTAGGACACAGTGGTCCTGAACTCATCAACTACTGTACAGTAATCAATCACAGCATTACCATTTAACCTAGCCTCACCGTTTACCATCGGTCAGGTGCACGCTGCAGTCTGGTGTGTGTTGGCCTGGGCATACAAGCCAAGCCAATAGCTCTGCAACAGAAAGCTGTGTATGTTTGCATGGCTGTACGGCATGTTTGTCTTAACATCTTTCTATTTACCTTGGCTTTGAGGTGGTGTTAAAGTAAACTATAATTGAATTAGTACTTACTGGTATACACTACAGAAACTCTACATCGTGTACCTACAGTAGGCACACACCCTGTATTTATAAACATCTAATGCACACACAAGAACTTGTTCTCAACTGGCCTACCTGGTGAAAAATAAAACACATTACAGTCTGGTGTGTATTACAGTATTACAGTACAGGAGTCTGGTGTGTATTACAGTACAGGAGTCTGGTGTGTATTACAGTACAGGAGTCTGGTGTGTATTACAGTACAGGAGTCTGGTGTGTATTACAGTACAGGAGTCTGGTGTGTATTACAGTATTACAGTACAGGAGTCTGGTGTGTATTACAGTATTACAGTACAGGAGTCTGGTGTGTATTACAGTACAGGAGTCTGGTGTGTATTACAGTACAGGAGTCTGGTGTGTATTACAGTACAGGAGTCTGGTGTGTATTACAGTACAGGGGTCTGGTGTGTATTACAGTACAGGAGTCTGGTGTGTATTACAGTACAGGAGTCTGGTGTGTATTACAGTATTGCAGTACAGGAGTCTGGTGTGTATTACAGTACAGGAGTCTGGTGTGTATTACAGTACAGGAGTCTACTGGCCCAGTATGCAGTAGTCTGGTGTGTATTACTGCCGCCATACATACACTCTAACCACTAGGCTACCTGCCGCCTCTACACTCTAACCACTAGGCTACCTGCCGCCTCTACACTCTAACCACTAGGCTACCTGCCGCCTCTTCACTCTAACCACTAGGCTACCTGCCGCCTCTACACTCTAACCACTAGGCTACCTGCCGCCTCTACACTCTAACCACTAGGCTACCTGCCGCCTCTACACTCTAACCACTAGGCTACCTGCCGCCTCTACACTCTAACCACTAGGCTACCTGCCGCCTCTACACTCTAACCACTAGGCTACCTGCCGCCTGTGGGGTGGTTTGATTGTGTGTGTGTGTATTGTGTCATTTGTGTGTGGTGTGATTGTGTGTATGTGTGTGATTGTGTATGTGTGTGTGTGGTTTGATTGTGTGTGTGTGATTGTGTGTGATTGTGTGTGGGGTGTGTGTGTGTATGGTGTCATTTGTTTGTAGTGTGATTGTGTGTGTGTGTGTGTGGTGTGTGTGGGGGTGGTGTGATTGTGTGTGTGATTGTGTGTGTGTGGTGTGTGGGGTTGGGGGTGGTTTGATTGTGTGTGGTGTGATTGTGTGTGTGTGTATTGTGTCATTTATGTGTGGTGTGATTGTGTGTATGTGTGTGATTGTGTATGTGTGTGTGTGGTTTGATTGTGTGTATGATTGTGTGTGATTGTGTGTGGGGTGTGATTGTGTGTGTGGGGTGTTTGTGGTGTGTGTGGTGTGTGTGTGTGTTTGTGGGCATGTGTGTGTGGTGTGATTGTGTTTGTGGTGTGATTGCGTGAGTGTTTGGGATTGTGTTTGTGTGTGTGTGTCCTCTGAAGGACATTGATCTAGTATGTGGAACTGTTCTCTTCCTTGTACCTAGAACGTCTCCAGGGTCCTCTGGAATCGTTCTCCACTCTAGAATACGTTAGCTTACATTTTCTAGATGACTGATTTCAGTGCAGCCATTGTCAGCTTGAGGGGGGTCACAGCAAGATGCTGACATCACCCTAATGATTTCTCCCTGCCTTCAGAGAGAGATAGAGTCAGAGAGAGACACACACACAGAGAGACAGAGAGACAGAGAGACAGAGAGACAGACAGACAGACAGACAGACAGACAGACAGACAGACAGACAGACAGACAGACAGACAGACAGACAGACAGACAGAGAGACAGACAGACAGACAGACAGACAGACAGACAGACAGACAGACAGACAGACAGAATACACAAAAGACTTGAACCATTGTTATCGTGTACTGATCTAAACCAACCATGTGAACCACCACGTTCCTGACACCATGAAGAACGCAAGCTAGACAAAGCACCACAGTGTGAAGAGAGGCCCAGAGGGGCACTCAAGCTGACCACAGGTCCAGATAGCCATCTCTGGGGAAGCCTGGTCCCACGAAAGGGGAGCGCCCTATGGCCCCGGTCAAATGTAGTGCACTATATAGGGAATAGGGTGCCATCTGGGATGCATGCACAGCGAGAGGCACCCCACTAGGGTGGCTGGAGAAATGCAACTGACTAAGCCATCTCACCACCGACTACACCTCGGCTCCAGCTGCAACATGGAGCCCCTTTCCCCAGCCTCCAATCTCCATCCCCCAGCCTCCCTTCCCATTCTCCAGACCCCAAAGCCTCCATCCCCCAGCCTCCCTCCCCCAGCCTCCCTCCCCATTCTCCAGACCCCAAAGCCTCCATCCCCCAGCCTCCATCCCCCATTCTCCATCTCCCAGCCTCCATCCCCAAGCCTCCATCTCCCAGCCTCCATCCCCCATTCTCCATCCCCCAGCCTCCATCCCCAAGCCTCCATCCCCCAGCCTCCATCCCCAAGCCTCCATCCCCCAGCCTCCATCCCCCAAGCCTCCATCCCCCAGCCTCCATCCCCCAGCCTCTATCCCCCAGCCCCTAGCCCCCCAGACTCTATCAGCCTTTATGAGCCCCCAGACTTTATGAATACAGGCCCAGGTCTCCCTTGTCCATGTAATCTTATTTGTTGTGTTTTTAAAGGCAAAAATGATCTTGTATTACCACTCCTCCTCTAAGGTGCCTGAAACATACGACCCCTGAACTCACCCCAGACTTCAGCCCCCCACTACTCCAAGGGGGTTGAGACAAACTGAGACAAAGACGATCCCGGCCCGCGACCCCCCGGTCACCAACACAAAAGGTTACGCGACAGTCCTTAGCAGGCAGTGAAAATGATATACGGACGCAAGGGACACAGAACTGAAGACAATGAATCACTTGATGGAGACAGGTGCTGTACGAGGCTAGTTCCACTACATTATCATATGTACCATATTGGCATTCCACATCATGCCTCAATGTCAATCAAGGATGTATATATAATCAGAGTTATTAACATATTAACATTAACATTTGGGAGCGGCAGGTTGCCTAGTAACCGAAAGGATGTCATGAAAATTATGTCATGGCTTTAGATGCTTCTGATAGGCTAATTGACATCATTTGAGTCAATTGGAGGTGTACCTGTAGATGTATTTCAAGGCCTACCTTCAAACTCAGTGACTCTTTGCTTGACATTATGGGAAAAGAAGAAAAGAAGTCAACCAAGACCTCAGAAAAAATATTGTAGACCTCCACAAGTCTGGTTTATCCTTGGGAGCATTTTCCAAATGCCTGAAGGTACCACGTCATACCGCTCAGGAAGGAGACGCGTTCTGTCTCCTAGAGATTAAAATACTTTGGTGCGAAAAGTGCAAATCAATCCCAGAACAACAGCAAATAACATTGTGAAGATGCTGGAGGAAACAGGTACAAAAGTATCTATATCCACAGTAAAACGAGTCCTATATCGACATAACCTGAAAGGCTGCTCAGCAAGGAAGAAGCCACTGCTTATATGTGGACAATATATGTGGATATACTGAAGCAACATCTCAAGACATCAGTCAGGGAGTTAAAGCTTGGTCGCAAATGGGTCTTCCAAATGGACAATGACCCCAAGCATACTTCCAAAGTTGTGACAAATGGCTTAAGGCCATAAAGTCAAGATATTGGAGTGGCCATCACAAAGCCCTGACCTCAATCCTATAGACAATTTGTGGGCAGAACTGAAAAAGCGTGTGCGAGCAAGCAGGCCTACAAACATGACTCAGTTACACCAGCTCTGTCAGGAGGAATGGGCCAAAATTCATCCAACTTATTGTGGGAAGCTTGTGGAAGGCTACCCGAAACATTTGACCCAAGTTAATCAATTTAAAAGCAATGCTACCTAATACTAATTGAGTTTATGTAAACTTCTGACCCACTGGGAATGTGATGAAAGAAATAAAAGCTGAAATAAATCATTCTCTCTACTATTATTCTGACATTTCACATTCTTAAAATAAAGTGGTGATCCTAACTGACCTAAAACAGGGAATTATTACTAGGATTAAATGTCAGGAGTTGTGATAAACTGAGTTTAAATGTATTTGGCCAAGGTGTATGTAAACTTCTGACTTCAACTGTATATTCCTCCAATAGAGGCCCCATACCTTAGTGATGACAGCTTCTCCAACCTGGAGGGGGAGATCAACAATTTTCAGGCCCAGGAACATGTACTAATCTGTGGTGACCTAAATGCCAGAACTGGACAAGAACCTGACACTCTCAGCACACAGGGGGACAAACACCTACCTGGAGGTGACAGCATTCCCTCCCCCATTTGCCCCCCTAGACACAACTACGACAACACAACCAGCAAAAACAGGTCACAACTACTGCAGCTCTGTCGGATGTTGGGTATGTACATAGTCAACGGTAGGCTTCGAGGGGACTCCTATGGTAGGTACACCTATAGCTCATCTCTTGGCAGTAGTACTGTAGATTACTTTATCATTGACCTCAACCCAGAGTCTCTCAGAGTGTTCAGTCAGCCCACTGACACCCCTATCAGATCACAGCAAAATCACAGTCTACTTGAACAGAGCTGTGCTCAATCATGAGGCATTAAAGCCAAAGGAACTGAATAATATTAAGAAATGCTATAGATGGAAAGAAAGTAGTGTGGAAATCTAACAAAAAACTATTAGGCAACAACAAATACAATACCTTTTCGACACAACTTCCTGGACAAAACGTTACACTGCCTTCACTATAGTGAATCACTAAAACAACACAGAAATACACTACAGAAAAAGAAGGAACAGCACATCAGAAATCAGCTCAATGTAATTAAAGAATCCATAGAATCAAACCACTTCTGGGAAATTTTGAAACGTCTAAACAAACAACAAGATAAAGAGTTATCTATCCAAAATGGATAAAACACGCCTCCAGTCTTTCTATAAGAAAGAACAAACAGCAAAAACATATACATGATCAAATACAAATCGTAGAATCAACTGTTAAAGACTACCTGAACCCACTGGATTCTCCAATTACATTGAATAAACTACAGGACAAAATACAAACCCTCCAACACAAAAAGATCTGTGGGTTTGATGGTAACCTAATGAATGCAGAACTCTGAATGCAGATTTCTGCTAAAATATCCTCAGTGTACAACATTAAACCCCAAATAACACATGCAGAGCAGAGTTAGGATGATACTCAATAATGATCTACATCCTGAAAAGAGACATATTCTACAACCATCTAAAAGGAAGCGATTCACAAACCTTCTTTAACAAACACCTTAAGAAAAATGAACCTGGAGAAGAGCCCCCTTAGCAAGCAGACCCCACAGAGCCCCAGGACAGCAACACAATTAGACCCAACCAAATCAGGAGAAAACACAAAAGGAGAATTACATGACACAAAAAAAAACAGAGTAAACTAGAACGCTATTTGGCCCTAAACAGAGTACACAGTTGCAGAATACCTGACCACTGTGACTACCCAGAATTAAGCAAATATTTGACTATGTACAGACTCAGTGAGCATAGCCTTGCTATTGAGAAAGGCTGCCAAATGCAGACATGGCTCTCAAGAGAAGACAGGCTATGTGCTCACTGCCCACAAAATAAGGTGGACCCACAAAGAATTTGAAAAACAAATCCAATTTTGATAAACTCCCATAAGTGAAATACCACAGTGTGACATCACAGCATCAAGATTTGTGACCTGTTGACACAAGAAAAGGGCAACCAGTGAACAAACACCATTATTTATTTTCCCTTTTGTACTTTAACTATTTGCACATCATTACAACACTGTATATAGACATAATATAACATTTGAAATGTCTTGTGAGTGTAATGTTTACTGTTAATTTTTTATTGCTTATTTCACTTTTGTTTATTATCTTTTTCACTTGCTTTGGCAACGTAAACATATGTTTCCCATGCCAATAAAGCCCTTAAAGTGAATTGAAAATTGAGAGATAGAGAGTGTGAGAGAGCGTTTGAGAGATAGAGAGTGAGAGAGCATTTGAGAGATAGAGAGTGTGAGAGAGCATTTGAGAGATAGAGAGTGTGAGAGAGCATTTGAGAGATAGAGAGTGTGAGAGAGCATTTGAGAGATAGAGAGTGTGAGAGAGCATTTGAGAGATAGAGAGAGAGAGAGCGTTTGAGAGATAGAGAGTGAGAGAGGATTTGAGAGATAGAGAGTGTGAGAGAGCGTTTGAGAGATAGAGAGTGAGAGAGCATTTGAGAGATAGAGAGTGTGAGAGAGCATTTGAGAGATAGAGAGAGAGAGAGCGTTTGAGAGATAGAGAGTGTGAGAGAGCATTTGAGAGATAGAGAGTTTGAGAGAGAGAGAGAGAGAGAGAGAGAGAGAGAGAGAGAGAGAGAGAGCGTTTGAGAGATAGAGTGTGAGAGATAGAGAGAGAGAGAGCGTTTGAGAGATATAGAGTGTGAGAGAGCATTTGAGAGATAGAGGGTGTGAGAGAGCATTTGAGAGATAGAGAGTGTGAGAGAGCATTTGAGAGATAGAGAGTGTGAGAGAGCATTTGAGAGAGAGAGAGTGTGAGAGAGCGTTTGAGAGATAGAGAGAGTGTGAGAGATAGAGAGAGAGAGAGCGTTTGAGAGATAGAGATAGAGTGTGAGAGATAGAGAGAGAGAGCATTTGAGAGATAGAGAGTGTGAGAGAGCATTTGAGAGATAGAGAGTGTGAGAGAGCATTTGAGAGATAGAGAGTGTGAGAGAGCATTTGAGAGATAGAGAGTGTGAGAGAGCATTTGAGAGATAGAGAGTGTGAGAGAGCGTTTGAGAGATAGAGAGAGAGTGTGAGAGTGTGTGTGAGAGAGAGGGAGAGAGAGAGCAGGGTGAGCTTGCTGGCTGGGTCTATATATTGGCTTGGTATGCTGTAATTGTTGTGTTTTTTCATGCAGAGCTACAATGAATCATTGAACAGTGGAACAGTGCTCCAAACAGACAGAAGGGTTGATGCCACCGGTCAGTCACCACCCGGGCGGGTAGGAATGGCTGGCAGGCAGGGCAGGCACCAGGCTCTGTGGGAAAGGACCCCCATCCCCACCACACCATAAGCCCCACTAGGCGCTAGCCAGCGGGCCTGGCAGAGCAGGCATCATGGGCCGTGGGAGCGAGGGGAGACAGCAACAAGAGCCAGGCCTGAGTGCCCTTTTAATTAATAGGATTTAAATATAATACCAAACATCTGATTTCCAAGCCACAGCTCCATACTCCTTGTCAGACATAGAGAACTGATACTGGTTGTTGGGGTGGGGGGTGGGGGGGTTGGGGGGGTGGGGGGGTGAGGTGTCCGTTGGTGGCTATTGATCCTTTTATTGGATTCCTCATACTACTTACTCACTGTTAGGAAAAATGATGGTCCAAATCAGATATTAGTACTGTATTTGTTGAAGATTATATGAATCCTATAAATTAAAATGGCAAATTCTGGTGCAATCAATTAGCTTAGTTTCTCAGAGATCAAATTATATTTCAACGAAATAATGTTTCAAGAATGCTAATCTTGTACAGAAACGATTTCAGCACAGTCTGAGACGGTGGGTGTTGAAGTCCTCTTTCTAGTGCTTTTTTGGGGTGGAATGACCCCCCCAGGCAGCTCAGTTCAACCACAGCAGCCAGCTGTTTACTATACAGCAGCTATTGTGACCGCCTGTGTGCGTCCCAAATGACACCATATTCCCTTCGTAGTGCACTACTTTTAACAAGTGTCATTTTGGGATGGAAACTCTTGTCTTCACTATTGTGTCTCCATGGAAACATACTAGGAATTCTTCAGTCATAGAAATAGAAATCCTAGACCACCACACAACCACCACACAACCACAGGCAGGCAGCTCAGCTCAGCCACAGCAGCTAGCCCTGTTCAGTACATTCTAGTTCTGCAGCCATTGTGACTGTCCGTCGTCCACCATTGTGTCTCCATGAAAATATACTAGGAATGTTTCAGCCGTAGAAATGTAATTATTGGAATGGGTAATAGCCCCTCAGACAGACCACAGCAATTTGACTGCACTGTGATTCCATTTGCATATGATTTCAGCAGTTCTGTTCTTCTCACTTCAGCTTAGTGCTCCAGCGGAAAGCCTCTTCCACCCTCCATCTTCTATCCCAGCATCCCTTCTCCCTACGTCCTTTTCGTTTTGGGTTGTTGCTGTTCTGCTGTATTAGGGTCCAGTGAAGAGAAGCCCTCCATATACACGGAAGCAGCCACCTACATGTATCGTATGTGTGATGCCTGCAGGAATTTAACCCACTTCGTGGTCACACAGGACCAGACTCAGCCCTGCTAGTCCACCATGGGGAGTGTGGTGTATGTAGTAAACACAGGTCATTTCATTTTTATTTAATTTAATTTAACCTTTATTTAACTAGGAAAGTCAGTTAAGAGTCAAATTGTTATTTAAAATGACGGCCTAACCCGGCCAAACCCTAAAGACGCTGGGCCAATTGTGCACCACCCTGGGACTCCCGATCACGGCCGGTTGTGTGTTGGATAGACCATCTGGAAATATGTAATAGATCTAATAGACAGTAATTAAATGAGGTAATAAATAAACACAGAATATACTAATATATTCATTCTAAAGACAGATAATACGTGGAAAGTATCAGCGGTGTGGTCCTCAAACGTCACACCACAGCAGGAAGAGAGGGAGACACCATTGTAAATACAACCCATATATATGTTTATTTATTTTTTTCCTTGTGTACTATTTGCACATAATATGACATTTGAAATGTCTTTATTCTTTTGTAACTTTTGTGAGTGTAATGTTTACTGTTAATTTCACCTTTGTTTATTATCTAGTTCACTTTCTTTGTGAATGTTAACATGTGTTTCCCATGCTAATAAAGCCCCTTGAGAGCGAGAGAGAGAGAGAGAGAGAGAGAGAGAGCGAGAGAGAGCGAGAGAGAGAGAGAGAGAGAGAGAGAGAGAGTTGTTGAAATGAACTTTTCCCAACAGGAACAGGCAGAGAAGATTCAGCAAAGGTCAGATCCTTTCCAGAAAAGGGAAGTAATTGATGGAGTTTAAAAAATAATGTTGTTATTATACATATATATTTTTGGGCCATCCCAGGTAAGTACATGTTTTAAAAGCCATTCATGTTGTTAAAAGTTCATTACAAGTAAGTATACATTTAAAAGGCAAGCATGTCTTAAGGCCATTCTCAATCAATCAATTAATCAAATGTATTTATACATTTTTTCATCAGCAGATGTTACAAAGTGCTATACAGAAACTCAGCCTAAAACTAGTAAGCAATGCAGATGTAGAAGCACGGTGGCTAGGAAAAACTCCTCTTCTGACTGTGCCGGGTGAAGATTATAAGAGTACATAGCCATTAAGGCCAGATTGAGGAACACCGAAATTTACAGTTGATTTGTCAGAGGACAAACCATTCACAGAGACAAACTGATATCTTTCCGACAGATAAGATCTAAACCAGGCCAGAACTTGTCCGTGTAAACCAATTTGGGTTTCCAATCTCTCCAAAAGAATGTGGTGATCGATGATATCAAAAGCAGCACTAAGGTCTAGTAGCACGAGGACAGATGCAGAGCCTCGGTCTGACGCCATTAAAAGGTCATTTACCACCTTCACAAGTGCAGTCTCAGTGCTATGATGAGGTCTAAAACCAGACTGAAGCATTTCGTATTCATTGTTTGTCTCCAGGAAGGCAGTGTTTTGCTGTGCAACAGCTTTTTCTATCATTATTCGATATAGGCCAATAATTTTTTACATTTTCCGGGTCAAGGTTTGGGTTTTTCAAGAGAGTTTTTATTACTGCCACTTTTAGTAAGTTTGGTACACTTCCGGAGGACAGGGAGCCATTTATTATGTTCAACAAAGGAGGGACAAGCACAGGAAGTAGCTCTTTCAGTAGTTTAGTTGGAATAGGGTCCAGTACGCAGCTTGAAGGTTTAGAGGCCATGACTATTTTCATAAATGTGTCATAAATGTGTTGATCCCAGGCCCTGGCAGTTCTGTGCAGACTCAGGAGCTTTGGAGAAATACGCAGATTCAAAGAAAAGTCCGTAATTTGCTTTCTCATGATCATGATCTTTTTGTCGAATTAGTTCATGAATTCAAGTGAAAGCCATCCTCTCCTGGTGAATGCTGCTTTTTAGTTAGCTTTGCAACCATATCTAAATTGTTTGTTGTTCTTATTCTCCTCAATTAGGTTGGAAAAATAGGATGATTGAGCAGCAGAGAGGGCTCTTCGATATTGCATGGTACTCTTTCCAAGCTTGTCGGAAGACTTCGGAGCGCCATCCGAGCGCCATCCGAGCGCCATTTCGGTTCCAATTTTCTGGAAGCTTGCTTCAGGGCTCGAGTATGCTCTGTATAGCAGGGAGCTAATTTGATGTGACAAATGTTTTTTGTTTTTAGAGGTGCGACTGTATCTAGGGTATTACGGAAGGTTACGTTTAGATCATCAGTTAGGTGGTTAATAACAGATTTTTGTACTCCGATGTCCTTGGTTAGGTGAAGGGAGTCTGGAAGGGCATCAAGAAATATATGAGTTGTCAACGAATTTATAGCATGGCTTTGGATGATCCTTGTTTGGGGTGTAAGCAGATTATTTGTTGCTAATGTAATAAAATGGTGGTCTGATAGTCTGATATGAGGAAAAACATTTAGATACACAATATTTATTCCACGGGACAAAACTAGATTGCAATTATTTTTGTATTTGTATTTATTACAGATCCCCATTAGCTGCTGCCAAAACAGTAGCTACTCTTCCTGGGGTCCAGCAAAGTTAAGGCAGTTTATACCATTTAAAACATTACAATACATTCCCAGATATCAACACACTGTGTGTCCTCAGACCCCTACTCCACCACTACCACATATCTACAACACACTGTGTGTCCTCAGATCCCTACTCCACCACTACCACATATCTACAACACACTGTGTGCCCTCAGGCCCCTACTCCACCACTACCACATATCTACAACACACTGTGTGACCTCAGACCCCTACTCCACCACTACCACATATCTACAACACACTGTGTGTCCTCAGACCCCTAAAACTCCACCACTACCACATATCTACAAACTCCTCTTCTGACACTGTGTGTTATCAGATCCCTACTCCACCACTACCACATATTTGTCAGAACACACAAACTGTGTGTCCTCAGATCCTACTCCACCACTACCACATATCTACAACACACTGTGTGCCCTCAGACCCCTACTCCACCACTACCACATATCTACAACACACTGTGTGTCCTCAGATCCCTACTCCACCACTACCACATATCTACAACACACTGTGTGTCCTCAGATCCCTACTCCACCACTACCACATATCTACAACACACTGTGTGCCCTCAGATCCCTACTAGTACCACTACCACATATCTACAACACACTGTGTGTCCTCAGATCCCTACTCCACCACTACCACACTATTTTCATAAATGTGTCACAAATGTGTGTCCTCAGATCCCTACTCCACCACTACCACATATCTAAGAACACACTGTGTGTCCTCAGATCCCTACTCCACCACTACCACATATCTACAACACACTGTGTGCCCTCAGATCCCTAAAAATCCACCACTACCACATATCTACAACACTTTCCAAGCTGTGTGACCTCAGATCCCTACTCCACCACTACCACATATCTTGCAACACACTGTGTGTATAGCAGATCCCTACTCCACCACTACCACAGATATCTTAAACACACTTTGTGTGCCCTCAGATCCCTACTCCACCACTACCACATATCTACAACACACTGTGTGTCCTCAGACCCCTACTCCACCACTACCACATATCTAAAATGGTGGTCTGTGTGTCCTCAGACCCCTACTCCACCACTACCACATATCTACAACACACTGTGTGTCCTCAGATCCCTACTCCCCACTACCACATATCTACAACACACTGTGTGTCCTCTGTGTGTCCTCAGATCCCTACTCCACCACTACCACATATCTACAACACACTGTGTGCCCTCAGACCCCTACTCCACCACTACCACATATCTACAACACACTGTGTGTCCTCAGATCCCTACTCCACCACTACCACATATCTACAACACACTGTGTGTCCTCAGATCCCTACTCCACCACTACCACATATCTACAACACACTGTGTGTCCTCAGATCCCTACTCCACCACTACCACATATCTACAACACACTGTGTGTCCTCAGATCCCTACTCCACCACTACCACATATCTACAACACACTGTGTGTCCTCAGATCCCTACTCCACCACTACCACATATCTACAACACACTGTGTGCCCTCAGATCCCTACTCCACCACTACCACATATCTACAACACACTGTGTGTCCTCAGACCCCTACTCCACCACTACCACATATCTACAACACACTGTGTGTCCTCAGACCCCTACTCCACCACTACCACATATCTACAACACACTGTGTGTCCTCAGATCCCTACTCCACCACTACCACATATCTACAACACACTGTGTGTCCTCAGACCCCTACTCCACCACTACCACATATCTACAACACACTGTGTGCCCTCAGACCCCTACTCCACCACTACCACATATCTACAACACACTGTGTGCCCTCAGATCCCTACTCCACCACTACCACATATCTACAACACACTGTGTGTCCTCAGATCCCTACTCCACCACTACCACATATCTACAACACACTGTGTGTCCTCAGACCCCTACTCCACCACTACCACATATCTACAACACACTGTGTGTCCTCAGATCCCTACTCCACCACTACCACATATCTACAACACACTGTGTGTCCTCAGATCCCTACTCCACCACTACCACATATCTACAACACACTGTGTGTCCTCAGATCCCTACTCCACCACTACCACATATCTACAACACACTGTGTGTCCTCAGATCCCTACTCCACCACTACCACATATCTACAACACACTGTGTGCCCTCAGATCCCTACTCCACCACTACCACATATCTACAACACACTGTGTGTCCTCAGATCCCTACTCCACCACTACCACATATCTACAACACACTGTGTGTCCTCAGATCCCTACTCCACCACTACCACATATCTACAACACACTGTGTGCCCTCAGATCCCTACTCCACCACTACCACATATCTACAACACACTGTGTGTCCTCAGATCCCTACTCCACCACTACCACATATCTACAACACACTGTGTGTCCTCAGACCCCTACTCCACCACTACCACATATCTACAACACACTGTGTGTCCTCAGATCCCTACTCCACCACTACCACATATCTACAACACACTGTGTGTCCTCAGATCCCTACTCCACCACTACCACATATCTACAACACACTGTGTGCCCTCAGATCCCTACTCCACCACTACCACATATCTACAACACACTGTGTGTCCTCAGATCCCTACTCCACCACTACCACATATCTACAACACACTGTGTGCCCTCAGATCCCTACTCCACCACTACCACATATCTACAACACACTGTGTGTCCTCAGACCCCTACTCCACCACTACCACATATCTACAACACACTGTGTGTCCTCAGACCCCTACTCCACCACTACCACATATCTACAACACACTGTGTGTCCTCAGATCCCTACTCCACCACTACCACATATCTACAACACACTGTGTGTCCTCAGATCCCTACTCCACCACTACCACATATCTACAACACACTGTGTGTCCTCAGACCCCTACTCCACCACTACCACATATCTACAACACACTGTGTGCCCTCAGATCCCTACTCCACCACTACCACATATCTACAACACACTGTGTGTCCTCAGATCCCTACTCCACCACTACCACATATCTACAGTACTAAATACATGTGTATGTTATCCTGTGTTTATGCATGTGTCTGTGCCAATCTACGTGATGCTTCACAGTCAATGCTGTTCCATACGGTGTATTTTTATCTGTTTTTAAATCAAATTTTACTGCTTGCGTCAGTTACTTGATGTGGAATAGAGTTCCATGTAGTTATGGAGGGACTGTGAAGAGACCTCTTGTAGCATGTCTTGTGCGGTATGCATGGGTGTCCGAGCTGCGTGCCAGTAGTTTAGACAGACAGCTCAGTGCATTCAACACGTCAATACCTCATAAATAAAAGTAGCGATTAAGTCAATCTCTCCTCCACTTTCAGCCAGCCTCTGTGTACATCCAAGGGCCAGCCGTGCTGCCCTGTTCTGAGCAAATTGCAATTTTCCTGAGTCCTTTTTTGTGCTACCTGACCACATGACTGAACAGTGGTCAAGGTGCGACAAAACTAGGGCCTGTAGGACCTGCGTTGTTGATAGTGCTGTTAAGAAGGCAAAGCATATTACTGACAGACTTCTCCCCATCTTAGCTACTACTGCATCAATATGTTTTGACCATGACAGTTTACACTCCAGGGTTACTCCAAGCAGTTTAGTCATCTCAAGTTGCTCAATTTCCACATTATTCATTACAAGATTTAGTTGAGGTTAAAGATTTTGTGAGTGTTTTGATCCAAATACAAGGCTTTTAGTTTTTGAAATATTTAGGGATAACTTATTCCTTGCCACCCACTCTGAAAGTAAATGCAGCTCTTTGTTGAGTGTTGCAGTCAATTCAGTCACTGTAGTAGCTGACATGTATAGTGTTGAGTCATCCGCATACATAGACACTCTGGCTTTACTCAAAGTCAGTGGCATGTCATTAGTAAAAACGTTTTTAAAAAAGGAAGGGGCCAAAACAGCTACCCTGGGGAATTCCCGATTCGAACTGGATTATATTTGAGAGGCTTCCATTAATGAACACCCTCTGTGTTCTGTTAGACAAGTAACTCTTTATCCACATTATAGCAGGGGGTGTAAAGCCATAACACATATGTTTTTCTAGCAGCAGATTTCAATCGATAATGTCAAAAACTGCACTGATGTCTAGTAAAACAGCCCCCACAATATTTGTATGATCAATTTATATGCTTGTTGAATGTCCAGTCCGGAGCCTCCAGCAAGGGTGCCCAGTCCGGGGGCCCGCAGGGAGGGTGACCAGACTGGGGCCCGCAGCTAGTGTGTCCAGTCTGGAGCCTCCAGCAAAGGTGCCCAGTCCGGGGGCCCGCAGCGAGGGTGCCCAGACTGGGGCCCGCAGCTAGTGTGCCCAGTCCAGGGCCCGCAGCGAGGGTGCCCAGTCCGGGGCCCGCAGCCAGGGTGCCCAGTCCGGGGCCCACAGCCAGAGTGCCCAGTCCGGGGCCCGCAGCCAGAGTGCCCAGTCCGGGGCCCGCAGCCAGAGTGCCCAGTCCGGGGCCCGCAGCCAGAGTGCCCAGTCCGGGGCCCGCAGCCAGGGTGCCCAGTCCAGGGCCCGCAACGAGGGTGCCCGGTCCGGGGTCGGCGACGAGGGTCCCCGCACCAGAGGTGCCACCAAAGTGGGGTGGTCCAGTGGTGGAGCGGGGTCTGTGTCCCGGACCTGAGCCGCCCCTGCGGATAGATGCCAGACCCTCCACTATAGGTTTAGGTTTTGCGGCCGGAGTCCGCACCTTTGGGGGGGGGGGTTACTGTCACGCCCTGACCTTAGAGATCCTGTTTATGTCTCTATTTTGGTTTGGTCAGGGTGTGAGTTGGGGTGGGTATTCTATATTCTATTATTTGTATTTCTATGTTTTGGCCGGGTAGGGTGCTCAATCAGGGACAGCTGTCTATCGTTGTCTCAGATTGAGAACCATACTTAGGTAGCCCTTTTTTCCACCTGTCTTTGTGGGAAGTTGCCTTTGTTTAGGACACATAGCCTTTAGCTTCACTGTTTGTTTTGTAGTGTTTATTGTTTTGTTACGCTGTCTTTTTTCTAATAAAGAGAACATGTACGCTCACCACGTTGCACCTTGGTCCACTTCTTTCAACGGCCGTGACACCATCCCTATAAGCGTGCTGAAATTCTGTTGTCAATTTGTTTACTGTGAAATAGCATTGTATCTGGTCAAACACCATTTTTTCCAGAAGTTTACTAAGGGTTGGTAAAAGGCTGATTGGTCGACTATTTAAGGCAGTAAAGGGGGCTTTACTGTTCATGATTAGCGTAATTACTTTAATTTCCCTCGAGGCCTGAAGGCACGGGCTCTCGTCGGCTTACATTGAATATGTGACAAATAGGAGTGGCAATGAGTAGGTCCGGAGACACGTTGGGACAAAACCCACTGAGATGATGATGGCTCAGAAAGACTTTTGGAGTGGCTCTTTGGATTTTTCCATGTGAATATTGAAGTTGCCAAAAATGTGAATATTATCTGCCATGACTACAAGGTCCGATAGGAATTCAGGGAACTCGGTGGCTTTAAAAAGTGATTGAGTAGGCTGCATAGATTTTATGACTAGAAGCTCAAAGGACGAAAACATTGTCATTTTATTTTTTGTAAATTGACATTTGCTGTGGTGAATGTTAGCAACACCTCCGCCTTTGCGGGATGCGCAGGGGATATGGTCACTGGTGTAACCAGAGGAGAGGCCTCATTTAACATAGTTAATTCATCAGGCCAATGTTTCAGTCAGGCCAATCACATCAAGATTATGATCAGTGATTAGTTCATTGGCTATAACTGCCTTGGAAGTGAGGGATCGAACATTGACTAGCCCTATTGTGAGATATCAATAATTTCAATAATGACAGGAATGAGGGAGGTCTTTATTCCAGTGAGGTTGCTAAGGCGAACACCGCCATGTTTAGTTTTGCCCAACCTAGATCGAGGCACAGACACGGTCTCAATGGGGATAGCTGAGCTGACTACCCTAACTGTGCTAGTGGCAGACTCCACTAAGCTGGCAGGCTGGCTAACAGCCTGCTGCCTGGCCTGCACCCTCTCTCATTGTGGAGCTAGAGGAGTTAGAGCCCTGTCTATGTTGGTAGATAAGATGAGTACACCCCTCCAGCTAGGATGGAGTCCGTCACGCCTCAGCAGGCCAAGCTTGGTCCTGTTTGTGGGTGAGTCCCAGAAAGAGGGCCAATTATCTACTAATTCTATCTTTTGGGAGTGGCAGACTATTTGCATTGTCCCCCAACCCCCTCATTTACGATGCCGCTATTCTCTGTTTATTATCTATGCACATCACTTTAACTCTACCTACATGTACATATTACCTCAATTACCTCGACTAACCTGTACCCCCGCACATTGTCTCTGTACCGTAACACCCTGTATATAGCCTCCACATTGACTCTGTACCGTAACACCCTGTATATAGCCTCCACATTGTCTCTGTACCAGTACCCCCTGTATATAGCCTCCACATTGTCTCTGTACCAGTACCCCCTGTATATAGCCTCCACATTGTCTCTGTACCAGTACCCCCTGTATATAGCCTCCACATTGTCTCTGTACCAGTACCCCCTGTATATAGCCTCCACATTGACTCTGTACCAGTACCCCCTGTATATAGCCTCCACATTGACTCTGTACCAGTACACCCTGTATATAGCCTCCACATTGTCTCTGTACCAGTACCCCCTGTATATAGCCTCCACATTGTCTCTGTACCAGTACCCCCTGTATATAGCCTCCACATTGACTCTGTACCGTAACACCCTGTATATAGCCTCCACATTGACTCTGTACCGTAACACCCTGTATATAGCCTCCACATTGACTCTGTACCGTAACACCCTGTATATAGCCTCCACATTGACTCTGTACCGTAACACCCTGTATATAGCCTCCACATTGACTCTGTACCGTAACACCCTGTATATAGCCTCCACATTGACTCTGTACCGTAACACCCTGTATATAGCCTCCACATTGACTCTGTACCGTAACACCCTGTATATAGCCTCCACATTGACTCTGTACCGTAACACCCTGTATATAGCCTCCACATTGACTCTTACCTGTACCCCTGTATATAGCCTCCACATTGTCTCTGTACCGTAATACCCTGTATATAGCCTCCACATTGTCTCTGTACCGTAACACCCTGTATATAGCCTCCACATTGTCTCTGTACCGTAACACCCTGTATATAGCCTCCACATTGTCTCTGTACCGTAACACCCTGTATATAGCCTCCACATTGTCTCTGTACCGTAACACCCTGTATATAGCCTCCACATTGTCTCTGTACCGTAACACCCTGTATATAGCCTCCACATTGTCTCTGTACCGTAACACCCTGTATATAGCCTCCACATTGTCTCTGTACCGTAACACCCTGTATATAGCCTCCACATTGTCTCTCTACCGTAACACCCTGTATATAGCATCCACATTGTCTCTGTACCGTAACACCCTGTATATAGCCTCACTACTGTTATTTTACTGCTGCTCTTTAACTATGTTGTTTTTATTTATCTATTTTTTACTTAACACTTATTTTTCTTAAAACTGCATTGTTGGTTAAGGGCTTGTAAGTAAGCATTTCACTGTCTACACCTGTTGTATTCGGCGCATGTGACAAATACAATTTGATTTGACTTGTACATAAGCCCGTTGAATGCCTTCTTGATGTTGAAGAACACTGCAACTGTCCCCTCTTTATTGTTGAATCCTCTTCAACCAGGCTCAGGACGTTGTCACTTGTTGATCTCTTCTTCCTGAAGCAGGCCTGGTATACTCTGAGGGCTCCTAAGTGGTTGAAGTGCCTCTGAAGCCGGTAGCTTCTGGTCCTTCTGTAGCTCAGTTGGTAGAGCATGGCGCTTGTAACGCCAGGGTAGTGGGTTCGATCCCTCTTTAACTATGTTGTTTTTATTTATCTACTTAACACCCATTAAGGGCTTGACGTAAAATGTATGCAAATACTGTTGTATGTGTCTTTGGCACTGCAACAAATCTATTTTTTACAATTTGATGACATAAGCCCGTTGAATGCCTTCTTGATGTTGAAGAACTGTAAGTCGCTTTAGATAAAAGCGTCTGCTAAATGGCATATATTATTATATTATATTATGGCCAGGATCCTCTCCAGCAGCTTCCCCAGGTTGTTCAGTACGCTGATGGACCTGTAGATGGCTGGCTGATGAGGATCCTTACTTGGCTTGGGGATCATTGTGATGACCGCCGACTTCCAGGGCTTGGGGATCATTGCGACGACAGCCGACATCCAGGGCTTGGGGATCATTGTGAAGGAAATGTTCGGTGTGCAGACAGAGGATACAGAGGTCACAGAGCTGCAAGTGGAACTTAGGGGAGGCCTCCTTGATAATTATGTTGTCAGTGGTCTGGAAGTGGAACTCAGGGGAGGCCTCCTTGATGAGTCTGTTGTCTACGGTGTCTTCCCCTGGTGCCTTGATCTTCAGTTTCTTAATGTGTTTCTGCAGCTCTTTGACGGTAGTGATGAGGGAGTGACTGATGGGTAGATGGGTGGGAGTAGCCTACAGATGAGTGATCTGTTTTGGTAGCCTACAGATGAGTGATCTGTTTTGGTAGCCTACAGATGAGTGATCTGTTTTGGTAGCCTACAGATGAGTGATCTGTTTTGGTAGCCTACAGATGAGTGATCTGTTTTTTTGGTAGCCTACAGATGAGTGATCTGTTTTTTTGGTAGCCTACAGATGAGTGATCTGTTTTGGTAGCCTACAGATGAGTGATCTGTTTTTTTGGTAGCCTACAGATGAGTGATCTGTTTTTTTGGTAGCCTACAGATGAGTGATCTGTTTTGTCACAAATCAAATTCTCTAGTGTCTTATTTCTCTTTTAAAAGTGGGATGATATTGTAATAATAAATTGATAAATTGTCAAATGTGTCAGTTAAATAAATGTCTGCATAGGTTACAGCTCATGGTCATTATTGATATGAATTATCATTTAGACTTTCTCAGAGCTGAAAGCCATAAGGACAATATTAGACTATATCCCTAGACAGGTGAAATGTCATCACACCTAGAAGAGAATTCCATCGTAACGGTCCATTCTGAATGAAGAAAAAATATATATTTACAGGGGCAGTTTGGTAAAACTGATCCCGTCTGAATCACCCACTGGAAAAATGGACACTCTGGGATAAAGATCACATAACCGACGTTCCATAGTAATACTAGTCCTGTGGGAATAGGGTGTTAAAATACTAAAGACAATTATACAGAAGGAGAGTGGGTAAAGGAGACAAACAGTCCAGAATTCTAGTTGATTCTCTATCTACTCAGTCACACTCATAAGACAGAGATAAAAGACTTCAGCAAAATTAACCTGAAATAGAACAAACACACAAACAAAGGAAAACTTTATTTGAATAATTTAAAAGTGAGGGAGTGTTAAAATGGGCTGTTTGGTTCAAATCGAAACGTGCAAGTACAGATTGACAAAACCATACATATTTCATTTCAAACCCTGCAAAATATCACTTCTTTGAATGGCACTGTAAGTCAATGTTTGTTTGGCCAGAGGCGTGAGTATATCAAGTAGCAGGGTATTTTATTCGCACACACAACATAATACACACAAAATAACATTCATTATTGCAATTGTCAAGCAGTATTAGTATTTACATTTTTTACCTGCAAAGTCTCACTTCTTCTTTAACTGGCACAGAGACCTGTACAGCAGTCCTCCTGGGGAGCTGCCAGCTGTCATGTAAACAAGCACAGCTAACTCTCACCATTCCACCCAGTTGCTAAGTTACCCGACAATAGCTAGCTAGCCTGCACCAACAAAAGCGCAAAACAATCGATAATATATTTCATTACATATTTATTCACCTTTACAGTGTCAATTTCAATCAGGCACTGACGTCATCAAGCCAAGAAACAATTGACACGTGATAATTTTCACACAATGAGGATATTTATGGCAAGTGTGTGTGTCTGTGCATCTGTGCATCTGTGTGTGTGTGTGTGTCTGTGTGTCTGTGTGTCTGTGCATCTGTGTGTGTGTGTGTCTGTGTGTCTGTGCATCTGTGTGTGTGTGTGTGTGTGTGTGCATGTGTGTGTGTGTGTGTGTGTGTGTGTGTGTGTGTGTGTGTGTGTGTGTGTGTGTGCATCTGTGTGTGTGTGTGCATCAGTGTGTGTGTGTGTGTGTGTGTGTGTGTGTGTGTGTGTGTGTGTGTGTGTGTGTGTGTGTGTGTGTGTGTGTGTGTGTGTGTGTGTGTGTGTGTGTGTGTGTGTGTGTGTGTGTGTGTGTCTGTGTCTGTGTGTCTGTGCATCTGTGTGTGTGTGTGTGCATCTGTGTGTATGTGTGTGTGTGCATCTGTGTGTGTGTGGGTGTGTGTGTGTGTGTGTGTGTCTGTGTGTCTGTGCATCTGTCTGTGTGTGTGTGTGTGTGTGTGTGTGTGTGTGTGTGTGTGTGTGTGTGTGTGTGTGTGTGTGTGTGTGTGTGTGTGTGTGTGTGTGTGTGTGTGTGTGTGTGTGTGTGTGTGTGTGTGTGTGTGTGTGTGTGTGTGTGTGTGTGTGTGTGTGCGTGCATGCGTGTGTGTGTGTGTGTGTGTCGTGTGTGTGTCTGTGTGTCTGTGCATCTGTCTGTGTGTGTGTGTGTGTGTGTGTGTGTGTGTGTGTGTGTGTGTGTGTGTGTGCGTGCGTGCGTGCGTGCGTGCATGCGTGCGTGCGTGCGTGCGTGTGTGTGTGTGTGTATGTGCGTGTGTCAGCTAGCAACACTTCACCACAGAAAGGATCATGATGAAGTCAAACTGGAACATGAATATTTTGGGGTAAATGTGGTGAATGTAGCTAACACCAGCTACAGTAAATTATTACCAAACCTTTTGTTGTCTGTAATGGTATGACTCTATACTGTATCAGGGGGAAACCTATCAACCAACACCAAGCGACAAAAAACATAAACAAAACAACAACCAATGAACCAGTCTCTCACTTCTGACGGACTTGACCACAGAGCTAGCTGCTAGCGGAACAAGCTTGGTGAGCGACAGACACAGGGTGACCACAAACACCGAGTTACCCATGACACAGCTGCAATGAGAAGTAATGCCATGGTAACAGGAAGAAAGTCCTGGAAGGAAGAAACACATCGTATTACTGCATTCTATTGTATTTAGGATCATGTGATGTGTAGTTGCTCACACGCTAACTTGGCTCACCATAAATGAGCACATATAAAATACTGCAAAACAACTGAGGTACTTCACATTTTATTAAACCTAATTTAACCTTTATTTAACCTTTATTTAACTAGGCAAGTCAGTTAAGGACAAGTTCTTATTTACTATGACGGCCTACTCCAACTACGCTGGGCCAATTGTGCGCCGCCTTATGGGACTCCCAATCACGGCCGGTTGTGATACAGCCTGGAATCGAATCAGGGTCTGTAGTGAAGCCTCTGGCACTGAGATGCAGTGCCTTAGACCGCTGTGCTATTCAGGAGCCCATCATTGTATTATCAGGTATTCATCAAGTGTTATCAAGTCTTAAGTGTTATTGCAGATAATACAATGTATTCTACAAGGAGTTGGACTTCATTAAAATCAAATCGAATTGGTTACATACACATATTTAGCAGATGTTATTGTGGGTGTAGTGAAATGCTTGTGTTCCTAGTTCCAACAGTGCAGTAATATCTAACAATTCACAATACACACAAATCTAAAAGTACAAACATGGAATTAAGAAATATCTACATTTTAGATAGAGCAATGTCAGGGTAGCGGTTTTCGTTGGTGATAGAAAGTGAGGACCAAGGCGCAGCGTGGTACGTGTTCATGATTATTCAATAGAACAGAACACTGAATGACAAAAACAACAAGAGACTGAAATGAAACCGAAACAGTTCTGTCTGGTGCAGACACAAAACAGAAAACAATCACCCACAACCAAAATGGGGAAAGCAGGCTACCTAAGTATGATTCTCAATCAGAGACAACCAGGCTACCTAAGTATGATTCTCAATCAGAGACAACAAGGCTACCTAAGTATGATTCTCAATCAGAGACAACCAGGCTACCTAAGTATGATTCTCAATCAGAGACAACCAGGCTACCTAAGTATGGTTCTCAATCAGAGACAACCAGGCTACCTAAGTATGATTCTCAATCAGAGACAACCAGGCTACCCAAGTATGATTCTCAATCAGAGACAACAAGGCTACCTAAGTATGATTCTCAATCAGAGACAACCAGGCTACCTAAGTATGATTCTCAATCAGAGACAACCAGGCTACCTAAGTATGATTCTCAATCAGAGACAACCAGGCTACCTAAGTATGATTCTCAATCAGAGACAACCAGGCTACCTAAGTATGATTCTCAATCAGAGACAACCAGGCTACCTAAGTATGGTTCTCAATCAGAGACAACCAGGCTACCTAAGTATGATTCTCAATCAGAGACAACCAGGCTACCCAAGTATGATTCTCAATCAGAGACAACAAGGCTACCTAAGTATGATTCTCAATCAGAGACAACCAGGCTACCTAAGTATGATTCTCAATCAGAGACAACCAGGCTACCTAAGTATGCTTCTCAATCAGAGACAACCAGGCTGCCTAAGTATGATTCTGAATCAGAGACAACAATCGACAGCTGCGTCTGATTGAGAACCATACCAGGCCAAACACAGAAATACAACATAGAAAAAGGAACATAGACTACCCACCGAAACTCACGCCCTGACCAAACTAACACAAAGACATAAAAAAGGAACTAAGGTCAGAATGTGACAGTCGGAGTGACATTGACTAAAATACAGTAGAATAGAATACAGTATATACATACGAGATGAGTAAAGCAGTATGTAAACATTATTAAAATGACTAGTGTTCCGTAATTAAAGTGGCCAGTGATTCCAAGTCTATGTACAGTACCAGTCAAAAGTTTGTACACACCTACTCATTCCAGGGTTTTTATTTATTCTTTACATTGTAGAATAATGGTGAAGACATCAAAACTATGAAATAACCAATATGGACTCATGAAGTAAGCTAAAAACTGTGATAATAGGAACCAGTGGGTGAGAACTAATCTTCTGGAGACCTTCAAATGTTCAGGAAATCATTTCCTAGACAGATTTTCCTGGTAGCTAGCAGATTTAGTCTTACGCAGCAGGGCATCAGGGTAGACTTCTCTGTGGCAAACAGTTCCTCTGGCAATCATTGAAACCTTGGTAATGAGAGTACTCAGCATGTCTGTACTGAAGGAGGCTCTGTACTGGGTTTTGTTCTTGGAAACGAGACTGAATATTCTCTCGCAGTCTGCATTGTTGTGGAATATGACCATGTCCCCAGCATCACAGCCGAAAGGTGGGAGTAGACCAGGCTGCTCCCCCCTTTTCATTGTGCCGATTTCTCTCCAGGCCTGATCCGTTCGCATGTTGACCAGACTCTGCTCAAAGTCTAAACTCATCTTCCACCAGATCAACAGAGGCTCCCTCTGGAAGAATGCAGGGAAAGCGTGCCATGAAAAAGTTAAGGGATGAAAACTTTGCAGTCTGCTTGTTGGCAATGTCAGCGACCACTGCATGTTTGGACCACTGCATGTCAGCGACCACTGCATGTCAGCAACCACTGCATGTTTGGACCACTGCATGTCAGCGACCACTGCATGTTTGGACCACTGCATGTCAGCGACCACTGCATGTTTGGACCACTGCATGTCAGCGACCACTGCATGTTTGGACCACTGCATGTCAGCGACCACTGCATGTTTGGACCACTGCATGTTTGGACCACTGCATGTCAGCGACCACTGCATGTTTGGACCACTGCATGTCAGGACCACTGCATGTCAGGACCACTGCATGTTTGGACCACTGCATGTCAGCGACCACTGCATGTTGCGACCACTGCATGCTGGAGGGACACATCTCCAAATGGAAATGTCTGCAACATGTGGAAGAACATACGTTCCTGACATCTGCATAGGTCTGCAGATCCAGCTTGCCTTGGCTTCCTATGTAGGTGCGTGCGGGTGTCCTGGCCAATGAACAGCTCCTCGTCAGGAAGCTGGTTTTGTCTCACCAGGTAGAGTGTTGGCTTCATGAGCACATGTGCTTAGACAAACAATATGGATCACACCTGGTTCAGTTCATTCCTCTGAAAAGGTATTTACAAAACACAGATTGTCTGTATGTTTATTCCCTTACATGTACTGTGTAGAATGGAGATAATTATCTATAATGTTTTTCTTAGCACATGTCCCCTAACTTTAGTCTCTATAGTAAAGGAAAGCTTGTCACCTCTCAAACAGGTCCAATCACTAGGGCCTGCTCACAAGTATTGGCTTTTTACACACGGTTCCTAATCAACATGGCTAGCTCACAAGTATTGGCTTTTTAGACACGGTTCCTAATCAACATGGCTAGCTCACAAGTATTGGCTTTTTAGACACGGTTCCTAATCAACACTAAAAGCAAAATAATTTTGAAAACATAACTAAAACAAATGATCGAGTCAACATAGACTGAAAACTGGCTAGACAAAGCTTAAGTAGGCTACCACAAAGGGAATCTGAACTCTGTTCAGTAGACTACCACAAAGGGAATCTGAACTCTGTTCAGTAGGCTACCACAAAGGGAATCTGAACTCTGTTCAGTAGACTACCACAAAGGGAATCTGAACTCTGTTCAGTAGACTACCACAAAGGGAATCTGAACTCTGTTCAGTAGGCTACCACAAAGGGAATCTGAACTCTGTTCAGTAGGCTACCACAAAGGGAATCTGACCTCTGTTCAGTAGACTACCACAAAGGGAATCTGAACTCTGTTCAGTAGGCTACCACAAAGGGAATCTGAACTCTGTTCAGTAGGCTACCACAAAGGGAATCTGAACTCTGTTCAGTAGGCTACCACAAAGGGAATCTGAACTCTGTTCAGTAGGCTACCACAAAGGGAATCTGAACTCTGTTCAGTAGGCTACCGCAAAGGGAATCTGAACTCTGTTCAGTAGGCTACCACAAAGGGAATCTGACCTCTGTTCAGTAGGCTACCACAAAGGGAATCTGAACTCTGTTCAGTAGACTACCACAAAGGGAATCTGACCTCTGTTCAGTAGACTACCACAAAGGGAATCTGAACTCTGTTCAGTAGGCTACCACAAAGGGAATCTGAACTCTGTTCAGTAGGCTACCACAAAGGGAATCTGAACTCTGTTCAGTAGGCTACCACAAAGGGAATCTGAACTCTGTTCAGTAGGCTACCACAAAGGGAATCTGAACTCTGTTCAGTAGGCTACCACAAAGGGAATCTGAACTCTGTTCAGTAGGCTACCACAAAGGGAATCTGACCTCTGTTCAGTAGACTACCACAAAGGGAATCTGAACTCTGTTCAGTAGACTACCACAAAGGGAATCTGAACTCTGTTCAGTAGGCTACCACAAAGGGAATCTGACCTCTGTTCAGTAGGCTACCACAAAGGGAATCTGACCTCTGTTCAGTAGGCTACCACAAAGGGAATCTGAACTCTGTTCAGTAGACTACCACAAAGGGAATCTGACCGCTGTTCAGTAGACTACCACAAAGGGAATCTGAACTCTGTTCAGTAGACTACAACAAAGGGAATCTGACTGCTGTTCAGTAGGCTACCACAAAGGGAATCTGAACTCTGTTCAGTAGACTACAACAAAGGGAATCTGACCGCTGTTCAGTAGACTACCACAAAGGGAATCTGACGTCTGTTCAGTAGACTACCACAAAGGGAATCTGAACTCTGTTCAGTAGACTACCACAAAGGGAATCTGACCTCTGTTCAGTAGACTACCACAAAGGGAATCTGAACTCTGTTCAGTAGACTACCACAAAGGGAATCTGAACTCTGTTCAGTAGACTACCACAAAGGGAATCTGACCTCTGTTCAGTAGGCTACCACAAAGGGAATCTGACCTCTGTTCAGTAGGCTACCACAAAGGGAATCTGAACTCTGTTCAGTAGGCTACCACAAAGGGAATCTGAACTCTGTTCAGTAGGCTACCACAAAGGGAATCTGAACTCTGTTCAGTAGACTACCACAAAGGGAATCTGAACTCTGTTCAGTAGACTACCACAAAGGGAATCTGAACTCTGTTCAGTAGGCTACCACAAAGGGAATCTGAACTCTGTTCAGTAGGCTACCACAAAGGGAATCTGACCTCTGTTCAGTAGACTACCACAAAGGGAATCTGAACTCTGTTCAGTAGGCTACCACAAAGGGAATCTGAACTCTGTTCAGTAGGCTACCACAAAGGGAATCTGAACTCTGTTCAGTAGGCTACCACAAAGGGAATCTGACCTCTGTTCAGTAGGCTACCACAAAGGGAATCTGAACTCTGTTCAGTAGACTACCACAAAGGGAATCTGAACTCTGTTCAGTAGGCTACCACAAAGGGAATCTGACCGCTGTTCAGTAGGCTACCACAAAGGGAATCTGAACTCTGTTCAGTAGACTACCACAAAGGGAATCTGAACTCTGTTCAGTAGACTACCACAAAGGGAATCTGACCTCTGTTCAGTAGGCTACCACAAAGGGAATCTGAACTCTGTTCAGTAGGCTACCACAAAGGGAATCTGAACTCTGTTCAGTAGGCTACCACAAAGGGAATCTGAACTCTGTTCAGTAGGCTACCACAAAGGGAATCTGAACTCTGTTCAGTAGGCTACCACAAAGGGAATCTGATGTCTGTTCAGTAGGCTACCACAAAGGGAATCTGACCTCTGTTCAGTAGACTACCACAAAGGGAATCTGAACTCTGTTCAGTAGACTACCACAAAGGAATCTGAACTCTGTTCAGTAGACTACCACAAAGGGAATCTGACGTCTGTTCAGTAGGCTACCACAAAGGGAATCTGACCTCTGTTCAGTAGGCTACCACAAAGGGAATCTGAACGTCTGTTCAGTAGGCTACCACAAAGGGAATCTGACGTCTGTTCAGTAGGCTACCACAAAGGGAATCTGACCTCTGTTCAGTAGGCTACCACAAAGGGAATCTGACGTCTGTTCAGTAGGCTACCACAAAGGGAATCTGACCTCTGTTCAGTAGACTACCACAAAGGGAATCTGACCTCTGTTCAGTAGACTACCACAAAGGGAATCTGAACTCTGTTCAGTAGGCTACCACAAAGGGAATCTGAACTCTGTTCAGTAGACTACCACAAAGGGAATCTGACCTCTGTTCAGTAGACTACCACAAAGGGAATCTGAACTCTGTTCAGTAGACTACCACAAAGGGAATCTGAACTCTGTTCAGTAGACTACCACAAAGGGAATCTGACCTCTGTTCAGTAGGCTACCACAAAGGGAATCTGACCTCTGTTCAGTAGGCTACCACAAAGGGAATCTGAACTCTGTTCAGTAGGCTACCACAAAGGGAATCTGAACTCTGTTCAGTAGACTACAACAAAGGGAATCTGACCGCTGTTCAGTAGACTACCACAAAGGGAATCTGACGTCTGTTCAGTAGGCTACCACAAAGGGAATCTGAACTCTGTTCAGTAGGCTACCACAAAGGGAATCTGAACTCTGTTCAGTAGGCTACCACAAAGGGAATCTGAACTCTGTTCAGTAGGCTACCACAAAGGGAATCTGAACTCTGTTCAGTAGACTACCACAAAGGGAATCTGAACTCTGTTCAGTAGGCTACCACAAAGGGAATCTGAACTTTGTTCAGTAGGCTACCACAAAGGGAATCTGACCGCTGTTCAGTAGGCTACCACAAAGGGTATCTGAACTCTGTTCAGTAGACTACCACAAAGGGAATCTGACCGCTGTTCAGTAGGCTACCACAAAGGGAATCTGACCGCTGTTCAGTAGGCTACCACAAAGGGAATCTGAACTCTGTTCAGTAGGCTACCACAAAGGGAATCTGAACTCTGTTCAGTAGACTACCACAAAGGGAATCTGACCGCTGTTCAGTAGACTACCACAAAGGGAATCTGACCTCTGTTCAGTAGACTACCACAAAGGGAATCTGACCGCTGTTCAGTAGGCTACCACAAAGGGAATCTGAACTCTGTTCAGTAGACTACAACAAAGGGAATCTGACCGCTGTTCAGTAGACTACCACAAAGGGAATCTGAACTCTGTTCAGTAGGCTACCACAAAGGGAATCTGAACTCTGTTCAGTAGGCTACCACAAAGGGAATCTGAACTCTGTTCAGTAGGCTACCACAAAGGGAATCTGAACTCTGTTCAGTAGGCTACCACAAAGGGAATCTGAACTCTGTTCAGTAGGCTACCACAAAGGGAATCTGAACTCTGTTCAGTAGACTACCACAAAGGGAATCTGAACTCTGTTCAGTAGACTACCACAAAGGGAATCTGAACTCTGTTCAGTAGACTACCACAAAGGGAATCTGAACTCTGTTCAGTAGGCTACCACAAAGGGAATCTGACCTCTGTTCAGTAGGCTACCACAAAGGGAATCTGACGTCTGTTCAGTAGGCTACCACAAAGGGAATCTGACGTCTGTTCAGTAGGCTACTGGGAATCTGACCTCTGTTCAGTAGGCTACCACAAAGGGAATCTGAACTCTGTTCAGTAGGCTACCACAAAGGGAATCTGAACTCTGTTCAGTAGACTACCACAAAGGGAATCTGAACTCTGTTCAGTAGACTACCACAAAGGGAATCTGAACTCTGTTCAGTAGGCTACCACAAAGGGAATCTGAACTCTGTTCAGTAGACTACCACAAAGGGAATCTGAACTCTGTTCAGTAGACTACCACAAAGGGAATCTGAACTCTGTTCAGTAGGCTACCACAAAGGGAATCTGACCTCTGTTCAGTAGACTACCACAAAGGGAATCTGAACTCTGTTCAGTAGACTACCACAAAGGGAATCTGAACTCTGTTCAGTAGGCTACCACAAAGGGAATCTGACCGCTGTTCAGTAGGCTACCACAAAGGGAATCTGACCTCTGTTCAGTAGGCTACCACAAAGGGAATCTGACCTCTGTTCAGTAGGCTACCACAAAGGGAATCTGACCTCTGTTCAGTAGGCTACCACAAAGGGAATCTGAACTCTGTTCAGTAGGCTACCACAAAGGGAATCTGAACTCTGTTCAGTAGACTACCACAAAGGGAATCTGACCGCTGTTCAGTAGACTACCACAAAGGGAATCTGACGTCTGTTCAGTAGGCTACCACAAAGGGAATCTGAACTCTGTTCAGTAGGCTACCACAAAGGGAATCTGAACTCTGTTCAGTAGGCTACCACAAAGGGAATCTGAACTCTGTTCAGTAGACTACCACAAAGGGAATCTGAACTCTGTTCAGTAGGCTACCACAAAGGGAATCTGAACTCTGTTCAGTAGGCTACCACAAAGGGAATCTGAACTCTGTTCAGTAGGCTACCACAAAGGGAATCTGAACTCTGTTCAGTAGGCTACCACAAAGGGAATCTGACCGCTGTTCAGTAGGCTACCACAAAGGGAATCTGAACTCTGTTCAGTAGGCTACCACAAAGGGAATCTGAACTCTGTTCAGTAGACTACCACAAAGGGAATCTGAACTCTGTTCAGTAGGCTACCACAAAGGGAATCTGAACTCTGTTCAGTAGACTACCACAAAGGGAATCTGAACTCTGTTCAGTAGGCTACCACAAAGGGAATCTGAACTCTGTTCAGTAGGCTACCACAAAGGGAATCTGAACTCTGTTCAGTAGACTACCACAAAGGGAATCTGAACTCTGTTCAGTAGGCTACCACAAAGGGAATCTGAACTCTGTTCAGTAGGCTACCACAAAGGGAATCTGAACTCTGTTCAGTAGGCTACCACAAAGGGAATCTGAACTCTGTTCAGTAGACTACCACAAAGGGAATCTGAACTCTGTTCAGTAGGCTACCACAAAGGGAATCTGAACTCTGTTCAGTAGACTACCACAAAGGGAATCTGAACTCTGTTCAGTAGGCTACCACAAAGGGAATCTGAACTCTGTTCAGTAGACTACAACAAAGGGAATCTGACCTCTGTTCAGTAGACTACCACAAAGGGAATCTGAAGTAGGCTACCACAAAGGGAATCTGACCGCTGTTCAGTAGGCTACCACAAAGGGAATCTGAACTCTGTTCAGTAGGCTACCACAAAGGGAATCTGAACTCTGTTCAGTAGGCTACCACAAAGGGAATCTGAACTCTGTTCAGTAGGCTACCACAAAGGGAATCTGAACTCTGTTCAGTAGACTACCACAAAGGGAATCTGAACTCTGTTCAGTAGGCTACCACAAAGGGAATCTGAACTCTGTTCAGTAGACTACCACAAAGGGAATCTGACCTCTGTTCAGTAGGCTACCACAAAGGGAATCTGAACTCTGTTCAGTAGACTACCACAAAGGGAATCTGAACTCTGTTCAGTAGGCTACCACAAAGGGAATCTGAACTCTGTTCAGTAGGCTACCACAAAGGGAATCTGAACTCTGTTCAGTAGACTACCACAAAGGGAATCTGAACTCTGTTCAGTAGGCTACCACAAAGGGAATCTGAACTCTGTTCAGTAGGCTACCACAAAGGGAATCTGAAGTAGGCTAATCTGAACTCTGTTCAGTAGGCTACCACAAAGGGAATCTGACCTCTGTTCAGTAGGCTACCACAAAGGGAATCTGAACTCTGTTCAGTAGACTACCACAAAGGGAATCTGAACTCTGTTCAGTAGGCTACCACAAAGGGAATCTGAACTCTGTTCAGTAGGCTACCACAAAGGGAATCTGAACTCTGTTCAGTAGACTACCACAAAGGGAATCTGAACTCTGTTCAGTAGACTACCACAAAGGGAATCTGACCTCTGTTCAGTAGGCTACCACAAAGGGAATCTGACCTCTGTTCAGTAGGCTACCACAAAGGGAATCTGAACTCTGTTCAGTAGGCTACCACAAAGGGAATCTGAACTCTGTTCAGTAGGCTACCACAAAGGGAATCTGAACTCTGTTCAGTAGGCTACCACAAAGGGAATCTGAACTCTGTTCAGTAGGCTACCACAAAGGGAATCTGAACTCTGTTCAGTAGGCTACCACAAAGGGAATCTGAACTCTGTTCAGTAGGCTACCACAAAGGGAATCTGAACTCTGTTCAGTAGGCTACCACAAAGGGAATCTGAACTCTGTTCAGTAGGCTACCACAAAGGGAATCTGAACTCTGTTCAGTAGGCTACCACAAAGGGAATCTGAACTCTGTTCAGTAGACTACCACAAAGGGAATCTGACCTCTGTTCAGTAGACTACCACAAAGGGAATCTGAACTCTGTTCAGTAGGCTACCACAAAGGGAATCTGAACTCTGTTCAGTAGGCTACCACAAAGGGAATCTGAACTCTGTTCAGTAGACTACCACAAAGGGAATCTGAACTCTGTTCAGTAGACTACCACAAAGGGAATCTGAACTCTGTTCAGTAGGCTACCACAAAGGGAATCTGAACTCTGTTCAGTAGGCTACCACAAAGGGAATCTGAACTCTGTTCAGTAGACTACCACAAAGGGAATCTGAACTCTGTTCAGTAGGCTACCACAAAGGGAATCTGAACTCTGTTCAGTAGGCTACCACAAAGGGAATCTGAACTCTGTTCAGTAGGCTACCACAAAGGGAATCTGAACTCTGTTCAGTAGACTACCACAAAGGGAATCTGAACTCTGTTCAGTAGGCTACCACAAAGGGAATCTGAACTCTGTTCAGTAGGCTACCACAAAGGGAATCTGAACTCTGTTCAGTAGGCTACCACAAAGGGAATCTGACCTCTGTTCAGTAGGCTACCACAAAGGGAATCTGAACTTTGTTCAGTAGGCTACCACAAAGGGAATCTGACCTCTGTTCAGTAGGCTACCACAAAGGGAATCTGAACTCTGTTCAGTAGGCTACCACAAAGGGAATCTGACCTCTGTTCAGTAGGCTACCACAAAGGGAATCTGACCTCTGTTCAGTAGGCTACCACAAAGGGAATCTGAACTCTGTTCAGTAGACTACCACAAAGGGAATCTGAACTCTGTTCAGTAGACTACCACAAAGGGAATCTGACCGCTGTTCAGTAGGCTACCACAAAGGGAATCTGAACTCTGTTCAGTAGACTACAACAAAGGGAATCTGACCGCTGTTCAGTAGGCTACCACAAAGGGAATCTGACCGCTGTTCGCTAGTGGAGTCCGGTGTTTCAGCCTATTTAAAGGTGCCTAATAGTATTTGTATTTCTTTGCAGCGCACTCTGCAGCGCACTCATCATTTCAGATTTTATTAAAATCTCAAATCTAGTGCAAAAGCCTTTTAGAAGCATTGCCTCTATAGTTAATACCGGACACTCATTCATTAATCACACAGTCTTCTAAACTCCCGACATTTAATGCCAAGATGTTTACATTTATTTTTGATTAAACTAAAATGATTTTTGTGACGTGGATCATAATTACAGTTACAGTATATCAGGTTGTGTGATCCTCGTAATGTTACATGGAAAATACAAC